>NW_027094092.1:34254322-34854322 GCF_029207755.1 Chamaea fasciata | reverse complement strand
TCATTTGGTTTAAATAACGTTCTCAACCTGTCACTCTTTGCAATATGAATGAAAATGAATATGTTCAACTTCACCAGTGAGCATTGATCTGAAAAAGTAAAAAAAAAGGAAGAAGTGGCAAATCCATTTAAGTTAAGCATTCTGGAGACACGCTTTTATGAAAATGGTGCCACAGTGATGAACACTTCTTGAAACTAAGTCCAGAATTTTAAATCTTTGAAAACTCACATTCAGGAGATCAGAGGCAGCCTTTGGAGTTTGATGCTGGCTCTGGGCTGCCCTGATTGAAGGGACCCTGGAAAGGCTGATTCAGGCACCTGTCCAGGGGAGGATGCTGGCCAGAGCAGCCTTACTAACACTTCTGACACACACCTGTGCTAAGCAGAGGCCCCTTGCAGGGAGCACAGGAGACAAGATAAACACTTTTGTGGGGTGTAAAGGAAGTGAGAGAAATAAGTGGCCAATATAGGTGATATGTTGTATATATTATGCCTTTTTTTTTTTTTTTGCATTCATCTCAATATACCTTTTGTTTTTGATGGCATTTCTGCTTCTTGCTCCTAAGTCTCTCCGAGGGAATATAACCATATAATAACATATTCCTCAGTAAAATGCAGTACCATCTTAAATTATGAGATCATTAAAAACACTCTGCACTTCTGAACCTTATCTGCTCAGCAGCTTTTCACCTCCTGAAATAACAGTGGTTTGTGGATAGTGGTACTTTTCACTCCTAGTGATAAAGAAAGCAAGTACTTGTGCTGAAAATGTGCATGGTGACCAAAAGGTGAAAAACACCATCTGTGACCTAAACTGCATCTGTTCATTGGCCACTGAAAGAGGAGGAAGGTTTTGATTTACTAGCCAGACAGCTTTCTCAATTTTCTTGTCAAGAAATATCTTTAAACTGCAATACAGTTATGACAGCTTGGATAACAGCATTTAGCTATACTCCAGCAGCTTTTAGATTTTACATGCTATATGCCTAGACCTGTCAGAAGGACCTGTGTCAGACACAACACTTCTAAATTTTTTTCTTTTTCTTGCACTTACTGAATGTGAATTCTCCTAGTCATTTGGTTTGAATTTTAGAATTTTTACCTCACAGATGTGGACTTTAATATATTTTAATAATTATAATTTAATATAATTTATAATTAAAATATTAGTAGAGACTGAACCACTAAGTCTTCATTATTATTTAAAAAAGTTGAAAAGGAATATTCCTCACACAACAAATATATTGCCAACATGTATGTTTTGCCAGATGTTGAAAGATAGATAAGCAGTTTGTTATCTGTAGTTGTGGAGGTTTTTTTCCTGTGAGTTGCTTCTGTGTATGTGTTTTGGTTTTTTTTTTTAAGTAAGTTTAGTATTTTTTAATGACAACACCTATTAGCTAATAGATCTTAAAATAATGAGTTAAGAAATAAACAATAGTACCTGTTTGTCTTAATGAACATCAGGTCTTCATGTCATTCTGCTTGTGACACGCAAATTGCAGATGGTTAATTATGTTTTTTAATCTAATGGAATCTATTTTAATAGAATACCCAATGTTCTTCAAATGCTAAGAGCTGTCAAATAACCTTCTGTTTACATTCTTGTCATATTTGCTCATACGCTTGTGCAGAGAACAATACAATTAGCCCAGGGCCTGCTTCTATTTCTTGTTTAATATTGTTTTTCATGCCATTTGGGAAGTTATGCTTGTTGGCAGAAGAATATGGACCTCAACAAGTGACTTATCACCGTCTTTCTACTTCTTTTTTTATAATGCTGTCTATGAGTGTCATGATAAGACTGGACTGAATTTGCAACATTGCCATAAAGTACATTTTCCATTGATGGAAACACATTTTTATGCCCAAATGTCCAGTGAACTTTGTGTTGCTGCACAAAGTAAAGATTGCCATGTATGTATGCACATTAAATTATCATACAGGAGATATATATATTAATGAGATAAAAGTTTTTTAAAATGTCACATCATGATCCACTCCTGTACACCTCTGCTTTATACTTTATTTTCTATAGGCTTTTGATTAAGGCCAGAATTTATCACACCTGTCACAAGCAGGCCAGAACTGAGGCTTGTCATCTAAGCTCTCTTCCATAATCAACTCTTTGAAGAATAGTTTGTTCTTCCAATCCTTAGGTAAGTGTTCAGGCCTTGGTGAGGTAAATTACCTTCCAAAGGCATTGTAGAGTTTCACCATCATCTCTATTTTCATGAATCTTACTAATTATTATGCAAATGAAATTTATTGCCCAAGAAAACTTGTATGTGTTACCTCAGCTATGAACTTGTGTGCCACTCTTATGGTTCTTTCAGACTTTGAGAAGTCCAAACATGAAACCAGTGTATCTTTAGAGGTTTTCCATGGCATTGCTTGCTAAAATAAAAGCTGAAGGTTTCCTTTTAAAAGGTTTGGAAAAAGTTTTTCCTCAGTGTCTAGGAACCAGCTTAACTTATTATTACTTACTGTATCATAAGGTATGCCTTTGATTAGTTTTATAATCCCCAAACCCCTTGCTGGAAGAGGTAAAGATGCTGGTTGCTCTTCGGTACTTTGTCTATCTCATTATAAACCCCTTAGTTGTCTCTTGCTGTATCTAAGACCTAGTCTGTGCAGTTGTTTTTCTTACAGAGCTTCCATTCTGACTCTCTCTGCTTGGGACTAGACTCACACATAATGGTTAAAATAGGGGTGAGTTATGGTTTAGTAACATGACCATGTTTCATTTTCTTGCAAACTTTTATATTTGTTTATCTTAATATATTAAGATATTATATTATATTATATTATATTATATTATATTATATTATATTATATTATATTATATTATATTATATTATATTATATTATATTATATTTGTTATATTATATTTATTTTCTGATCACTGTTGTTTGTGGAACTGTCACTTTAGTAGTCTTGTCAATTACTACTCTGAAATCAGATATCTAAGTGGTAGCATTTCTTTTTGTATAGAATTCAGATTGTTTTATAATAAATTTAAATTTACCTGCATTGAATTTCATCTCCTATTTAGCACCCACTCAGAGGGGTCTTCTGCAGTTCTTTACATTTGGCCTTAGTCTTATCTGTCTTGAACACCTTCAACAACAGTTGTTTCTACTTTATAGCTCACCCCTTGTTTAGAGAACTCATTAAAGGGCTGAACAACCAGTTACCAATTTTTACCTTTCTTATTCTGTGTGAGTGACAGGAGGTGGCTGTTTATTTCTGCTGTACTTCTAGACAGCTTTTAGTTTATTCTTTCTTGAGTCAAAAGATTTCTGACTTTTTTCACTATTTTAATATCTATCACATATGCCTTTGCTAGCAATAATGAGATGAAAGTTATCATCTGTGCTAGACTGTGTGTTACCTAGTCAAGTTTATTTTGGAGGAAGTTTAGTAAGATTTGAACTACACTGTTGGGGAAATACCACTTGTAATGGAAATCTTTCAGTGGGAGTCAATATCTGAGTTTACTTTGCAAAGAACATTACAGCTATAGTCTATCATTCTCTCTTGTACATACAATCAGTATTCTGGGTTCCTTATTATCAACTGCTTCCATGCATCCTCTTTTTCTTTTTATTGCAAAGGCAAGTCAGTTTATTACTTCAATTAAAAATAAAAACCCAGAACACAAAAATCAACCGTATAGTAATTTGAGATGTCAGAAGGTGAATTGGTAACATTTAATACTTTTGGAGTCTTTGTCATGAGTGAGTAAAAAGTTTAAAAAATATTTAATATCTTCATGTAGAGATGAACCCAGAACAAAGAAGTCGCTGGGTCTTATGACTTATGCACCTGACCCTCATGTGCCTTGCACATGCCTCATGGTCTGATGGTGATTTTTGGTCTGGGGTTTTCTTCCACCTTATTGGGTTCTTTCCTTATGTCTGTGCAGGTAGGCTGTTCTTATCTTGAGGAGTTGCAGCTTCTGCTGGCTGCTGTAGTCTCCTCTAGTCTCTCGTCTGCATTTCTGATGCATCTGCTCTCTGGCGGAGCACAGGAAACAAAAAAAAAAGGCCTGGATGTAGGATAACCATTACCTATCAACAATTAAAACATCAGTGTGTTATCAATGTTCTTGTACTAAATGTACTAAAGACAAAACACAGCATTGTCCCAGCTACCAGGAAAATTACTCAGAAAATTAACTCCATTCCAGATGAAAACATCTCTAGATATAAGTTCAGAGCTATGAGCCCACAGCTTTATCTAAACCAGCTACTCATGCTGAGCCAGTAAAGCTGGGCAAACAACATCCTAACAACATGGTATTACTACTATATGTAACTCATTCCACTGAAAATGTAGCTGTTTATATTAAACAACTAATATCTCTCAACATGTATTAAAACTTTCCCCAAGGGATTTCAGTTCTTTTAGGCTTTCCTCAGACCTCTTTTCAGACTCTTTCTCACTTTATATTATTACTGTATACTTTCCCCTATTGAAGTTCCAGGTGGCTTTCTAAAAAATAAATATTTTAAGCTATTTTGCCAAGATTTGATTTAAAATTTGTCTTCCTTAGATGGACAGATATGTGAAGCCAAGTGAATGCAAGAAATACTCTTGTCTAACAAATCAGCCAGAAAATAAACTGTTAGAGATACCTCAAATCATCATGCCTACCAACAGTAATATTTATCCAGCTTAACAGGGATTTTTTTCAGTAGTTTGTAATAATCAGTTTTTAGACTTGAAATTTCAGCTGCTTGCAGCTGTCATATTTACTGGAAAGGTGATGAAGGCTTCCTGCAAGCTTAATTGTAACTCTTAAAAAAACCCCACAAAAACCCCCAAAAGAACACTGAATAATTTCTTTTTTTTTTTCCTTTTTTCTTTCCCCTTCCTTCAATAAGGAAACTATTTCTTTTGCTACTTAACTTTATCTTACCAAAGATACCTATCCTATCCAAAGACACAGCTATATTAATGAATAAAAGGGCATTCTAAATCCTTGGAACAATCTATAGTGGATCAGAAAAAGCAGATTCACTTGAATCCTTAGATGCAACTTTGTTAAAATGATAGCCAGGGATCAAATCCCAGCTATGGAAATATTTGTGTCTGACATCTGCTATGTGAAATTGGGGAGCTTTTCTGAACTCTCTACAAATTAAAGCTCTCACAGCCAAAACTCTCCACTGGGCATTTGTTACAAATGTAATTGAAGATACTCAAGGTGAATATTTAATCAGCCCCTTCTCTGGCACATTAAAATGCGCAGTGACTCACACAGCTACCTGAGTCATTGGGGGAAATCTGATGTAGGATTGTCACACAGAAATACTGCCTGGTTTCAGCACAATCCAGTGTCTCACTTGCTCACATCTGTAAAAATGCTTCTCATCCCTGGAGAGCATGTTTGCATAGTATAAGACTACATATTACTTTTTGCCTTTAGGGCTGTTCCTGTTAAGTCAAGTGAGTGTGCTATTCACTGTTTCTAACCTCTGTTCTCCTCAGAGGCTCTGAGACAACATGGAGTTAGTTTCCAGCATAGCTAATCTAACTTTTCCACCAGATTTGTTTCCTACTAAATGTCTTTAATTGATCTTACCTACTCAGTCTTTGGTCCTCACTGAAACAGGATTCTGATAAACATAAATTGCTCCTGGGATGTTTATGCTATCATACATCCCTTAACTCTTAGAAGTCCAATTGCATGATGACATATGACATCCTAGTGTTTGAAGCTACCTTAGGAAATAACTCATGCAGAGATCATAGTCTCCTAGAATTTCCTTGAAGATATATATTCAGCAGAAAATCCTAGTAGAATAAGCCTCTTTCTGTGCAATACTAGTATTTTAGTGATGTCCCTAGATTAGTGGATTCCTAGAGGTAGTGGTTACTGTAACTTAATTTCATATGTAGAAGGACCTCCACTGATATTTGGATTTTTAATATTTTCAAAGTAATACGTTTCATATCCTGCACTAAAAATTCTCACTCACTTTTTCAGTACTTGTCTTTGGTAGTATGAAAGACTACTTTCAAGTCTCCAGCAGTTTTTTAGCTCTCAGTGTCAGCCTATGACTAACCCTTCAGTAGCGTTTTGTAACTGTCATTCATGTCATCACCAGTGGTGTCCGCATGGTATTATTCACTCCTAATTTGTCTTCAATATTTTGCTTGGGTTACTCTTCCAGTAGTCCTTCCTCAGCTTTGTTTACAGCTATCATTTGGTATTGGGCATGGCAGGAGGGACCTTATCATACGTATGGAACTGGCAGCTTATTTGCACCACAGACAAGTGGAGTTTTATTTACTCAGGCTACCTTCCTAAGCTCACCTTTTTGAAGTATTTTATTTGAAGGAGAGCAGTAATCTTGAGGTTTTAAACTAAACTTTAAGGCTAATACCTTTAAGGTAACTCTGATTTCATCTTTTGCATCAGCAGCTAAGATTATTGTGTTCTGTAGGCTTATACATTATGTTATCCTTCTTTCCCATCTGGTAATAAGATTTCCTTGTTAAACCTCTTCCAGAAGAATGTATGTTGCAGAATTCACTCATGACCTCTCACTAGTCAGAGGTCTGATCTTGCATGATGTAGGTTCATAATTTACAAACAGTATCCCTGGTAAACAAAAATGCATAAATTGTCATTCCTGCCACTAACCCATGCACCAATCTGCATGGGACAGTAGGTCCAGTCTCACTTGCATTTCTTCATATAGAGTGGAAAGTATTTTTGCTCTCTTGAAACTTCTTGTGATGGTGATGAAAGATAGTTGGGTCTTGGCACACATCCCCCCCTCCTTTGCAATCTCTCTGGTGGGCAATGTGATTTGTCCTAGAATGAGAACACCAGGTGGGAATTCCAGGAAGGAGCCATCTGGATGCTCACATAATTGATGCATTCCAGGGATGGGGAGCCTGTGATGGTTGACTTTGTTGCCCATCAGCCTTCAGCGGGATATAAAGTGCAGCTGGACACTGGGCCAACTGGGCCAACTAGTCTCTCGAGGTGTCAAGCAGCTTCTGAGTGTCTCATTCCACCCCCTCTCCCAGCAGGGACTCCCGTAGGGTATGTCCAGCCTGAAGACAGGGAATACTCACTTTTAGACGAGTGAGTAAAAGTGCTGAGGTCTGGTCACATATGGAGATAAAATCCTAAAGTAGCTACCTAGGTGCTTTCTTGTTTTGTAATTGTGCATCCTTTGAGACCAAAGACTGTAAACCTATGTGTTTTCAGCTGAACCTGCTTATAGCCCTTAAGACATGCTTATATTATATTCTTCACTGGCATTATTTAGAGTCCCTATTAGTGATAAATCTAAGCATAATCATCCACATAATCAGCGTCACATTTCTCGTGCCTGAGTCTTTTCTGTCAGCTACTCTGCTACACTTTATCACTGTACTTATAATAGTCAAATAATGGACTGGACAAATTGGCAACTTGGCCTTCCTTTCCCTCCTGTAAGATACACAGGTGTTCATATACCCTTTCCAGAGACAAATATGACATCAAAGTGAAAATATAACTTAGAGATATCGACACACATTATCAATAGTTTCTAGCATTTACAATGCAGTTAGAACTAACGCCACTAATTCTTACAGTATGTTTTGAGGCACTGACTGTTCTGGACAAGTTTTACATGTAAACAGGAAACAAAACCACTAGAACACAGGAAAACTTCAGTATTGAGCAAACATTTTTAAAAAGCAAACCTTATATTTTGGTGATGAGACTATTATTTTTGAAGCTGTCAAATTTGATTCTATAATAGCAAACAGTCTTAAATTCATAGTGCTTACATGTGTGTCTCTTTGTCTAGTCTCCTCTACATTACCTGGTGTTTAAAGATTTCTGCAACAATCAAAATGACATTTATGGTATGCAATAAGTGTCAGCTCCATGGATAACCTTAAATAATTTTCCGACTGAATTTCTGAAATGCTGTAGTTATTAATCTCAGTAATTGACATATTCGTCACTTGGAGACTTTTCTCATTCAGACTTTCTAAGAACAAATGAAACCTTTCTAAAACAATTAATCAATCATGGGAATCTAATGTTATTGACGAATCTTAAAAATATTTTTATTTTTTCAAAAATAAAATACAAAATTAATTATACAAAAAAATCCCACTCTTTTTGTTGTAACTTAACTTCTAGTTAGAGCCTTTCACAACTCTCTTAAAAAAACCTGTGCAGTAGACTTGAAGACCTACAGAGAAATCTATTATTAACATAATATAGTTTTAAGTTCTTAAAAAAATGAAATTTTAATCAGATGGATTATTCAGATGAAAATATGTATTGATTAATTATCAAACTGGTGACCTTTCTAGCAGTGTCAAGGTTAAAGCTATGCCACAGTATACTGAAAATTCCTCCAAAGTCGGATTCAGTGGATGCTCTTGTTACCCATATTAAAATGTACACAACAGACAAATAAAAACAATCTGATTTATCTATCTTGTTATGGCTTCTGAAGCACTAGCTATAAAATAAGATGACTGGAAAATCAAAGTTTTAGTGACCTCTGAGTATTCTTCATTAAGTAGGTTGATCTAAATCAGGTTATTTTAAATTTGGATTGTACATTCGCAGCACATTTTATGTAACAAATGACATCTATTTGTGAATAGCCTCCCTTTCCTGTTGGAACCTATAAAGGAAAAGTCTCCAAGTATAAGTATAGAGTGTTTGAGTATTAAAATTTTCAGAGAGGCTACCCACCTGCAAACCCTAAATTTGAAAATATTCCAAGTTTTCCATAACTACATGTTTCCCCATGTCTCTTATTTTGATGATTTCTCAGTTATTGGTTTGTATAGTGAAAATCTGCACCTGCAGAGTTGAAAAGACCATCTCATGTAGTCAACTTGTCTAAAAGGCTTACTCTGGGAAGAAAACAATTTTGGTTTTTTTCTGTTTAGAGGAAAATGAATCTACATGTTTACCTCAGACATCCTTTGTATATTTAGAAATAATGCTCATAAATCAAAACCATAAACTTGTATCAAAGTCATTAATAGCAAATTTAGCTATTTGAGTTCCTTAAGTGTTTATTTTCAATTTATCTGACAATCTCTATGAATGCTTTGTTTGCAAGTTCTTGAAATCAGCACTGATACTTACAAGTCATGAGCCAGTCCAGGCTCCACCATTGTGAGACTCCCTGTATGCCTGCTTCAGCAGATGTGCTTGTTCCTCTGTCCATGCCTTACACCTTCTGGGCTCTGCATTTCGAGATTGGCATAAAGAGCTTGTTATCTATCTCCTGTTTATTCCACCCACCAATGTAGTCTGGACTCCCTGAAAGTCCTGCTGCTGTTACTCTCCACCACAGTGTGGGGTACAGGAGAGCCCTGAGACCTCAGGCTTAACAGCCAAATCCTGGCACGGGTGTGAGTTGAAGTCTTTGACATTTGAGTCACCCCAGACAGGGCAAGAGAGACTTGTGGTGCCACCTTTGTATTCCCAGCTCTGTCAGTAAAATGCAGCCCTGAGCAAAGCCTCTGGGACACCAGGCGCACCTACACTGTCAAGGGAGAGCTGCCTGCAAAAGCTGCTGGTAGTGCTCTGATTGCCAGCACTTACCCGCTGTTAGCTGAATAGCAAGCTGAATGCAACCCTGCTCTTCCCATAGGAAACTTCTTGCTTGGGGCTCCAGATACACTTCACACCTTGTGCATGCCTGACACCCACTCCTCCCTTTGCTTTGTGCTCCAAACAGAATGCCACACCTGGGCCTGAAATGCTCAGTTGTTAATAGCCAGATTTTAGTATGTGCTACTTTACTTAAAAATCTCTTTTGAATAGGTAGGTTATTTTTTTAGCCTTTAGGTGACATGGGTACAGCCGGTAAATAGTGCACACAACTAAAAACCATGTGATATTAAAGAGTCCTAAGTATATCCCCAAAAATGTGGCAAAGGATGTGAATGTCAGATTTACAGATGTTGGCAGGATGCAGGCAGGTCTCTGGGAAGAGCCCCATTCTGCTGCATGCTTCTTGTAACGTAACCATTCTAACTTTGCCAACCTTAGTATTTAAAAAAAGGATTTTAAAAAAGTTGTAACCATTTCTTACCATTGAAGAATTTACTTTTTGAATACCCCTCCACTTTTATTTTTCTTCTTGCTTTTTTTTTTGTTTTCCTGGTGACCTCCCTCTGAAAGAATTCATGAATTAAACCAGAATGGACCCATCACTTTCAAAAGGTAGTCAGCTTCCCCATTTCCTCAAAAGATGTAAAAAGGAGAAAATATTATTTTTTCTATATTTTCTACAGCTGAAAACAATTGAGAGGAACTGATCATGATTAGGTTAGAGGAAGTTAATCTGCAGTTTATTCTTATTGAGTGCAATGAAAGGAAAAAAATAGTCTGAAGAAAGAAGCATCACAGAAGAAAGCACATATTTCAACCCCACTAAAATAAGGAAATATGGAAATCATGTGTAACAGACCTTTCAGTGTGGAATTGTACAATGAAACTGCTACTCTTCAGCCTAATTTAAAAGGATATTTTTATTATAAACAATATCAAAAGCAGACGTTATTAACAACATTTTTATCTGATTATTTAATCAAATCTTTCCCTCATCCCCTCTTCAAAAGAACCTCGCCATTTCAAAAACATTTCAATAATTAAATCTGTGTTAAGAAAACCATACTGGTTAACTTGGACTACAACAAAGTGTTCATCCTATTCCAGTTCTCCAGCTCTAGCAGAAGTCACTATGGAGCCTGTGAATACAGGACAAGAACAGTCTGAGACTTCACCTCCAGCTTCTACTAATCCAGAAGTTTTTATACTGGATATAATATTTGTATAGTTACTGATAGACCTAATTGATTGGTGGTTATTTGGTGGATATTTTACAGAAAATTCTTCCATGAATTTGTTTCCATCCTTTGTGAGGACTTTTACTGCTTATAGCAGGTAAAATGTCCTGTAGCAATGGTATGTGTCCTGTAGCAATGATATATATCCCATAAGATAGTTGCGGTTCATACAAGAAAGTATCACACTCTGTTTTAATTCTGCTACTTTTGGACTAAATCTCCTATCTTTTGTCTTCAAAGAAACAATGAGTTCCTGGTTACCTTCTCCTTTGTTTGATACATATATTTGGGATAAATGCATATCAAAGTGTATATGTCTGTATATATTCTTCTTTCCAAAACCACTGTAATATTGTTATCTGGTTCAAAAGCAAAAAGTACCAACAAAAAAAAACCCCAAAAAACAAACAAACAAACAAACAAAAAAACCAAACCACACACACATGAGTTTCTTCAAGGAGACAAATTTTATCATTACTATAATGTTATATTAGCCACCAATTTACTTGTAAAACCTCATAAAATTCAATTTCATTTATGAAAAATAAATGCTCTAATTTGGAAAGGATTGCTGTTTTACTCACATCAGTGTGAAATTGGATCTATTGAGTCTCTGCTTTAACTGCGAAACTGGTGCTTAACTGCGTGGGATGTGTCCATAATTCTACTTGATTGATAAAACTCATAAATTTAGAATGTCTCTACTTGAACTAAATAATTTAAAATTCAATATATTAAGGAAAAATATGGAATTAAAATGATTTGATCAATGCATCATCCCAACATCTCACTTCTCCTGTACTGATGTGAGATGGAGATAAAATGCAGCTCTACTGGACTCATGAGGTAATATTACTTTTCTCCTCTCCTTGAAAAACAAGTTCCACTAGTTGCTGGCTTTTAAAACACTTCCAAAGCTGACTATAGGGGAAATCCCCCGGCAGACAAGGATTTCTGAGCTGTGATTGATCTATCCAGTCGTGTGCACTTCTGGTGTACTGCTTCACATTTTCCCAACATTTAAGACTTTGTCTAGACCTTTCATGCTTTGGAAATTACCTGTGAAAGAAAAGATGAATTTTCCAACTGTCTGCATCTACATAAAGAGGTGATGAATGGAGGCAGCAGAGATGCAGCTGTGGTTTACTTATTTTACCTGAAGAAGACTAGGTGAAGTGCAAAGACTGCTTGCAAAACTAAAAATACATAGAACAAAACAAAACAAAAAAATTACTGGAAGTCAAACCCATATATATATATATATACATATATACATATATATATATATATATATATACACACACATATATACACATATATATATATACACACATATATATACATATACATATACATATACATATACATATACATATACATATACATATACATATACATATACATATAGTATCAAGAATAATTATTGTTGTGTGTGCAAAAGCCAAGATATGCTTCTATCTTGCAAGTCTTGCCTTGATTACAGTGAACATGAAAATGACTAAATTTATAAATGCTAATAACAAAGCTCTTAATTTCCATAATATTTTAAAAATTACATACTTTCTTAGGAAATTAAACAAGTCATAATCCAATAAGGTGATATAAGCCGGTTTCTAAATATAATAATCCAAAAAAGAAAGCAATGGACTCTGGAAATTGCATCATGTTTTCAATCAATGTGCCGCTGAACAGTTTTCATGAAAAGCAGTAAAAACAAAACACTAAACTAATTAAAATACAGAATGGAGATAAACATTTACTTGGGACATTTATAATTACTTTTAGTGTGCATAGGTTTCCTGAGCTGGAATCAAATATTCACAGCCCAATAAAAAGCTCCATTTTGAATCTTATAATAAACATGTAATTTAAATATTAAGTACAAAACAGTTTCTTAAACAGGCCTTTCTCCTGTCAGCCTCTCTTTTTCTTTTTTTTTTTTTTGGGTTTGGGTTTCGTTCGGTTTTTTATTTTATTTTATTTTTTTTGGTCAGCAATAAGAACTACCTCCATTTTGGTTTTATGGGTTTATAACTTCCAATAACTACAGGGTGACATGGTTACAGTGTACTGATGTTCAGTGTCATTTTTCTGTGTAAATCCCCAAAGGCAGAGCTGCATGCTTGTGTGTATATGTGTCTCTGTGAGTTTAATTTGAAAATCTCTCCTTCAAGACTAGCTGAAAATTTATAAACATGGTAATCTTGTGAGAGCAAAAATAAAGATTATACAGGGTTATATGTTCTCTGCTGGATCATTTCACACTGCTGGAATTTCTCATCAATTAATTTAACTTACCCCTTTAAAACACCTCCTGTAGAAAGAATCACCTTATTGAAACTTACATTTCAGAGAATGCTGCTAACAGAGATTTATTTGTGAAAATACAGTTCCACCTTTTTTTTAAAAAATTTTTAACTTTTTTTCATTTGGCTTCCTGTACAGATAATCTGTGAAGTCATATAGGAGATGCCAGATGTTTAGAAATATTAATATTGCAAAGGCATGCAACACTCCTGCTGTGGCACAAAGGCACACAGAGAAAAAACAATGAACAGTGGAGCTAAAAGCTTTAGGCTCATTTAAATTTTATAAGCTCAGAATTTGTAGATGTTATAAAAGAAGCAGCAGACAGAGGTGTTTTATTGGTTAATTTTTCATGTCTGTAGATATTTAGATTTCTAAACTTTAATGCATTGAATTAGGCCACTGACATGAGCCTTACTAAAGCCATTGGAATTCCTTATGGTAAAAAAAGAATATTCCCATCAATGATACGGGTCAGCATGCAGGTCTGTATCTATGCCTGTGTTGCAGGAATCAGAAATTAATATTTCCAGTGTCATATTGGTACTCAATATGGATAGTCCTTGAGATACCACTCATCAATGCTGCAAGACTTTCCATTTTCAGGGGAGAATCAGTGATCAGAAGGACTCAAATATTGTGTATTCAGAGTCTATAATGTGACATATTCATCAGAGAATACTAATGCTCTTACATACAGGGGTTGTCCATATTGTATAAAATTATTCTAACTTTCTGGACCCTTTCTGAGATTTCTTTTCCCCCTGAAAATAGATACTAAAGCAAAACATCTTTTTCATGCCTATTTTTTTTCCTGCACTGTATATCAGCTTTTCCTAGGTTTTCCTGAAGTGACTTTTCTCTCTTCTACTTTTCCACTTTCTGACCATGCTGACGTTAGTAATTTTAGAACTGCTAATAGAATTGGCTTGAACTTGAGAGATCTATTTCTCAAAAACATTGAGATGTCAAAATCTGGACTCATTCTAAATCAAAACCAAGTGACACAAAAAAAATTCTACAAGCAACACAGGGTAAGAAACATTGTTCAGCTATCATTGGAAAAAGTATTTCTGCTCTAAAATTATGTTTCCTGGAATTGTGAATGCCTGAGTCTTTTTTTTTTTTTTTTTTTTTTTTTTTTTTTTTTTTTTTTTTTTTTTTTTTTTTTTTCCAGAAGATAAAGATTTAATTTCCAGGATACTCTGTTGGAACTGCTGGGAGTTCTGGTTCAGGATACAGAGTTTAGGCTTCTGCCTCTCTGGCAGGGAACTTGAAACACCTGAATCCTGCTACATTGTGGGGCTCATTTGATGTTGCTGGAACCAACTATTTAACATGGGAGAGAGTTCAATTTTAACCAGCCTGCATTCTTAAAAACAAAATAAAACAAAACCTAACAAACAAACAAATCAAAAAGAACCCCAAACCCCCACAATCTTTCATTTAAAAATAATTTCACTCTTAGGACATAATTTTGGAAAAAAATTCTCTTACAACAAATATCATGGGATTAATATACTCTTTTAATACAAATTAATATTTTCTGTAGGAAAAAATCAGGAATCCAGCACCTTTTCCATCAAAGTCTCCATACAGGTATTTACTGAAGATGTCACCATTTCTTTCTGTTAGTTAAGTAGTGTACTCCAGGCTTCAAAATAATGTCATCTTTGGGCATACAAAGGAATGATAATACTAGCAGCATAAAAAATTTTCAGTAACAACTGTTCCAAAAGAAATATGTTGAATTTCAGTCCCTTTGCTTTGCAAAAGTTGAAATAGAGTAAAAAGGAATCTGGGTAAAGCTAATTACCCTGAAGCTGTATAGTCAGGAACTCTTGAAGGAGATTACTCTGATACATGAAAACTAGGAAGGAAAGATGAATTTATCTAACAGTGGGGATGGACTCAGTCGAGTCGTGAGAATATTAATAAAGGATCAATCTCTAGTGAATAGGATTTTTAATGATTACTTTTAGTATTTATTATGTGAATTAAAATGACTAAAATGACTAACTGAAATAATCTCCTTTCCAAAGCAGATGTGAATAATGACAGATGCCATTGCTACACAACAGAAATTACTCAGATCACTGCCTCTCTGATGTCAGAGTATTGGAACATCAAAACCATTTATAGGGAAGAACAGAGCTTCCATATGGATCATATACCAGACAAATGGCCAAATGTTTCTTCCACTAATAAGGATTCTTGTTTGAATCAATATCAGGAAAATGAAAAGACTTTTTTTTTTTTTCCCCTGCTTAAAACATGTGATCTTTTCAAGGATGTTGTAAACAAATACCATCCCTTAATCTTCTCAGGCCCAATATCTACCAATTCTTGACAACTTCCTGAAGTTTTACAAATAACTTCTTAGACTTATGCATGTTTTTGATTTCCATGATATCCTGTAGTTCTAAGATTCATAGATTAAACATAATTTAGTTTTAGTTTAATTTTATATATGTTGCCTGAGTGTTTAAAGGGGCACTCAGTTCTTATTTCATGACAAAAAATAGACCATTCTGTCTTCCATACAGGCTGATTCTTTTTGTTAAGTAGCAGAGAACTAAACAAGGCAAGTGATGATAAAATTGAAGCACTAGAGTGAGTCCACCGGCTAAGACTAACTGCTCAGGATGGGGAGTTCTGGAGGTGCTGGTGACTTCTCAGGCACCTTAAGGGCTTTGTGTCTGATCTCTTGAAACTGGGATATGCCAGAATGAAAGGCTATGTTGGATAACATGAACCATTGAATTTTCCAGGGAACAGCAAACACTTAACACAAGCAGAACACATATATTCTCAGATATGGAATAAACCCCCCAAAGAGCCAAAAATTGTCAAATTCAACCAATTTTTAATAAGGTTAAGAGTGCTGAACTAAAACTCATGTCCTCTCCATTTTTAACAAATTTCATGTCCTCTCCATTTTTTAAAAGTTCAGCAGCAGGAAAATCTCATTGACAGTTCAAATTTAGTTTGCTTTATCAAAAAAACCACTTCTAAATACTAACAAAGTAAAACAAAAAAATTTTTGTGGTTGGTAATAAATAATCAGCGAAAAAGTACATCAGTTGGACAAGATGTTTATGTGTACATCTAATCATCATGCAGATATGTGCAAAAATAATCAAAATCCTGACATTTGTGGCCAGTACATCTGCCCCTCCAAACATCTATAGTCTTGACACAGGAAAATTTCAAAGAGCTTATGCTATTTTCCCAGAAAAAATGCAGGGAAATGATAAATTTGACAACACTGGTTGTAATTTTACTATTGATTGCTAGAGAACATCTCTCTTTTATTTTCTCCTCATATTTTCAGGTTCCTCTAAGGAAATAATTCTCCAATAAAGAAAAACTTTGCAGCAGAAAATATATTTTTCATTTAACTTTAGCCTTTTACTCAAAAATATAGTGCATGGTGTCCCCTTTCAGTAGAGATGGTTTCCCCTAAGAGGGAGTAGTATATGATATTTCAGATAGAAATTATTATTTCCCTTTTTCGGCTTGGGAAAACAAAGAAATAAGTATATGTTTGAGGGTCATGAAAGGTCTTCTATTCATTAATAGAGGTAAATTACTGTATCTGGATATACTATAAGAGTACTAAAATTGTAATTTTATTCTTGTTATAATTCATTATCTAAGCATGTTATCATGATGGCAAATTCTGATGAAATCCTAGCCATATTATTCTCTTCCAAAAGAAAGACTAAATAAAGACAAAAAGCAAGAGGCTTTGGAGGTTTTATTTACTGTTTCTCCTAGTGATAATTTTAGGAAAATCCTACAGCAAACATTAAATGTATTATGCAGTTGAGTTTAAAATGTGTTATTTCCACATTTTTCTCAAAATAAAAAAGGGGATATTTTAAGTAATTTCCTATTAGAACATACTCTAAACTTGTTGTCTTGGACACTATAAATACTTAAGAATAAATAGAGAGAAAAGATTTACCTGATTTATGAAAAGGCTAAACTTTGCCCAAACACAAACCACTAATATATTCCTGCTCAAAGTTTGCCTATGAAAAAAAAAAACCACCCTATAGAAAGGAATTTCATTTCCCTTGTCATGTCACTTACAACAACTATTTTCTACCTAATAATTTTTCCCCTCAATTCTGAGCCATTTTGAGATGTTAAAACCAAGCTGTCCAATTGCAAGGAATTGTGCCTCAAATACAATGAAAAGAATTGTGTGGAAAAACATATCTTTAAGAAAAATCATAAAGTAAACAGATGCTGTATCCTACTTCATTGTTTCTGTAAACAAGACTTTTGTTAAGATATTATCTTATATTTTTCTGTGGAAAAGTACCTGGAAATGGGACCGTAGTTACACATGGAAATGTGTATAAATTAAATTTTAGACCAGTTTGAAATGCTGGGTTTATTATGAGTTTGGAAGGTTTTTATTCCTATTGTAAATTCAGTTTATGGATTCCAAGTGATGATTTCTCAGGAAACAGTTTTCCTTCTCTTAGATTCCGCTTCCAGGCACAAAGTTTCCCAGTTATACTGTCTCTTATTTTTTTTTTGTGCTTTGAGAAACCTGAAAACCTAAAAAACAAAATAATGGGCAAAAGGTCTCTTAGTTAAACAGGTATCCTGGAAACAGACTGACAAACTGTCGTAATAGCTCAGAGTTCTTTACTCCCTTGCACACTCAGGAGAAAAAGAAAGCCCGAGGCTCTCTAACAGCAATGAAAAGTTTAGCCAAAGTATGGTTTCATGTTTTAAATCCTTTTTAATGTAGCAAAGAGCTGTGACATTAGAGTTTTAAATCTGTGCATCTGTAAACCATGAAAATCCCGCTAGATGGTGCTCAAGAATACACGGTCCCTTGGACTGACAAACCCCGTGGACTAAATGACACAGGTAATTGCATTGGTCACAATTCCAAATGGTTTATAGCTTATAGAGGTTTAGTCCCCATGGTAAAAATCTAGAAATTACTCTAAAGTTCCTGGGATCCTGGTAGGGGAGGAGAATTAGGTATTTCAGAAGTGCGTTTCAAAGTATCCACAGTATTCAGAGAGTTTCCCATTGTTAACTGTGCACATTGGAGTAGTCTTGATGACAGGGGTCCCTTAAAATTCCAGAGAAGGTTGATCTTATGGTCCTGGTCAGAAAAGATTCTTTTCACTCTTCCTTATAAAGACTTGGCTCTGTAAAGGCACATCTGCAAGATGTCGTTTTTGAAACAATGGGTAAGATACATGGGATTTTCTCGTATAAAGATTAGAAGGAGTCCAGGAGAAGTCTGACCTGGTCTTTGTTTTCAGACTTTGTTGGTCTTTTAAACTGAGACAACAGCCTCTGTTATATTCCTGTAAGGCAACAGAGTCCTTCTAACCTGGGAGACCTCTTTGGATAATTTCAGGCAATGGAAAATGAGTGAGGATTAAGATTCAATATAGTGCGTCATCTAGTCAATAAGTTGTTATTATATGTGCCAATCATCAAGTTTAAGAAGAAGACAGCAGCAGCACTTTCATTCTGTAATGGACTCTACTGATTAGGTTTTCTCTGAGAGTAGCAGCTACCAGGTTACACAGGGCCATAAGCAGAGGAAACTCCAAACTGTAGATTCATAGATAAGAATTTGACTTGTCCAAAACTGACTTTTTTGCTCATGTACTGTTAGAAAAATGTAGAGTGATAAGGTTGAATTCAAGGTGTTGATCAGTCAGGATCTAAGGCTGTGGTTTTAGGTGACTGCTTGTAGTTTAGTCCAAGCTAGCCACTCAGGTGATGGTTTTGAGATTCATCAGATAGAGGATACTGTGAAATGTCTGTGTTCAACAAATCTTTATACAAATTAAATGAGATTTGCTGGCTACGTGTGATAATTAAAATAACTAATACCATAATTAAAATAGCTAATGGAAAACATAGCTATTATTTTTAATATTGTCTGTAAAGAGTGATGGGAAGTATTATTCTTCCTATTTGTAGAAAGCAATTATTGACTGTCTGTAAGGAAGCAGAGTTCATTACTCTTCAGAGCAAAACCATGCCCATTTTCCATAAAAAAACAAAAGAAGTTTCCCCTGAATAAAGAACAGCCTCTGAAATAAAGGCAAAACAAAGGAGACTGAACCTGTCTTTGTTTCCTTGTGGAGAATGTCTCTGACTTAAGAAAAAGGGAAATAATGGAAAGCTTCTTTGATTGATTTTGCAACTAAATAGAATAGCACAAAGGCATGCTAATTGCTTTAAAATAGAAAAGGAGAACTTAATTCAAAATTGGCATAAACGTTCAGCTTCCATTAAATTAGCACTAAGTGAAAACTATGACTCTTCAGACTGCCCCCAACAAAAGACTGTACATGGAAAAACTTAAACCATGAGTTATATGGTGCTCATGTTTCTATATTAAAAGCAAGTGTTACATTGCACTCCATATTTCTTTATTACTCTGTACTATAGATTTCTCAGTATGGTGATACTATATATTCTATTGCACTAAACCTAAAATAGACTTTATTAGATACAGAATAATTCAGGATTGTTAGGCCAGGGAAGATGACTGAATGAAATGTCCACTTGAATGAGATTTGGTCTTACCCTCTTTCCATGTGCCTTACAAGTTGTCATGCTAATTTCTTCAAAAGTGGTGGTAATCCTTGCCTTAGCAAATTGTTGTGAAACCTCCTCACTATTGAAAATGCAAAATATATCAAAATGTTCATGACATGAAGATGTTAAGTTTGCTTTAAAGTTTCAGTGGAACATTCCCAGCAGGAGTGAGGAAATGTCTTTTCTTCTGTTGTCAAAAATTTCAAGTACATTCTCAGTAAAAGGCAACCTTTTTTCATAATCATGACACACGAATCAATATTGTTGTTCTATACAACATGCCAAAATAAATAGTAGTAACACCAGCTTCCTATCAGTTCTGCAACTTCTTCAGGGCTATTTTCAAGCTCCAGTGCTCTTCAGTACAGGAAGGTGAATAAGATGTCAATGGGATAGATTTAGAACATTTGGGGTCTGTGTTGTTTATAATATTTGCCAATTCTTGATTAAGCAGATCGACCTGCCCGGGCTTTCAAGGTCAGTGTAATTAGATAAGGATGTGAACAAAGGTGAAGGAGCTGTTCTTGGAGATAATGTATAAGCAGCTGAAAAATGTTTCACTGAATTTTAGAAGTACAGATCTCTGGAGTAGTGTGGAAAAGGCTGGATGAAAGAGGATATTTGCTGAATCTAAGCAAGATGGATTAGTTCAAAGAAAATGGAAAGATATGGAAAACAATTGGCTCAGTTATTGAGTAGTAAAGTCAACAAGCTACTGCTGCAGTATAGCCATATACTGTAGTCTCTTCAGCTTTTGTATATTAGAAAGGCCATGGCTGGGCCAGTACTTCAGTTTGAGTTTAGAAATCTGAGTAACAACTAGTTCCAGCTGGGAGTAGATTTGGTAACACGGTAAATAGCACCTTCCCGTGAGTCAGTGTGAAGTCAGACCAGAAAAAAGGTATGTAAGTTGTGGTGAGGTACAGCTTCATCTCTCTTTGTCAGGGGAAGGTATTAAATTCAGTCCTGGATAAATTTTGTCTCTGGCTCATTTTTTTTCTCCATTATTCTACATTTTGCCTACACAGATTCCTGCTGAGTGCTATAAAGCAGTTACTGTATTTTATCCTGAATGGATAACTACTTCTTTAGCTGTGACTTGAGAATTCTTCATTTGGATACTCACTTACTTCACCAGGGAATGCTGGAATGATGATGCTTAACTTTAAGCTTTCAGAGTTAAAGAATTGCAACTAAGCAGCAATTGTGAGGGCAGTCATAATAACAGTAACAGCGTGGAGTATTGAGTATTTTTTTCCACATGATAATGTAGCTCCTATAAATTATAGGCTATGTGATTCAACCCTTTAGCATTATGATTGGGCATTCTGTAATCACTGGAAACTACTTAAATAGTAAAGCACATAAAAAGAAAGGTGATTGCAATGAAATACTGTGCTAATTTCACATAAAAGGAATGTTTAAACAGAATAAAATGCTGGTATGTGTGAGATCAGTTTATGAATCCAAGTGACTATGAAGGAGAAACACAACAAATCAGTAAGAAGCAAGGGAAGTGCTGGCATAAGCTGGAATCATATGGGGCTGTAATACATGTTTTACACTTTATTACAATTTTCCAATTAGCTGACTGCTGGAAAACATCCTGGTTTACTGTGGTAGCAGCACAGTTTGTGGCTGCTGCTGGGTGTTAGAATGCAGAGACAATTACGCCATATTGAGAGTGTTATGGACAAACAGAGCAGAACCACCCATGTAACCTTTTAATAATTAAAATTTTCTGCTTTTCTAAAATGCTTTCCAAGTGTTACAGCAGGTTCAGGACCCTGTTAGTGTCTTGTGTGCTGAAAAAGTGTTAATGTTTTACACTGTATATGGAAAATCTTAATAAAAAAAAATACAGTGAAAATGACAGTGGTATCTTTCCTTCTCAGTCTCCACATGGGTCTGTAAGGCATCTCTTTATGAATGGCTTAAGGATAATAAATATATTGTGTAAATTAGAGAAAACCAAATCCTTTTTAGCCACTGTTTATATCTCCAGATTTTACAAAGACTGAATCTTTGTGAGTCAGCCTAGTACTTTGCAGTCTTTCTCTTTTGCATTATGATTTTTGATTCTCTGCTGTTTTCTCTTTCTTATTTCTAGTATAACTCTGAGACATAGCCCAAGGACAGCAAAAACTTCAGCTTGTTTAGATCACCGTGTTTCTATAAAGCCTTATGCTGATTTACACCCAATAAACATCTGGGTCTAGAATGACTAATAACTGCTGTTGTCTGGAGACCGAAATCAAAACAGAGCAGAGGGTTTTTTTACATATTAAAATACTAGAGGAGAGAAAATACCAATTCAATACTCTTTGAAATTTCTGCTTTAAGTGACAACAGGAATAGAAACTCTTGATTCAGCTGAGTCACATCCACTAGATGTCTAAAGTGGTGTATATATATAAGGTAGTTAGAAACTCCTCACTCTTCTGTCCAGTTATCATCCTTGAGTATTACTTAAGATTGGAAGTATGTACCTGTGTTTTGCTAGAAAGGTCCACTGGATATCCATGTTGATAACGCGAATAGTGCAGAGTCAGTTATGTATTACACATACAAAGATGCCTGCTCATGTTAAAATAAAATATATGTCTTATTACAATGACATAAGCCAAAATCTTGGAAGCTATGATTTCAGTTTATCAGGCAGCATAATTTTGTATTAAATACTAATGCAAAAACCTGTATATTAAGTTAGAATGAAATGTCCAAATTGATAAGGAAGATAGATCTACCCATGCATAGCATAAGCATTAATTATTTACAGTATTTTATACTTCATTATTTTTTTTGCTTATGAAACCATCCTGCTATCATTTACAGCACTCTCTTTGACAGTTTTTAGGATGAAGTTTTATCCAATGTGAATTGGATAAATTTTGAATTAAATTGAATTAAAAAAAAATTTTAGAATTGTGACCATTGTACAACATAACATATCAACACCATCACAAAGTCTGATTCTAACTCAATAAAAGTCATCATGTAGGAAAATTCTTAAGATCTAGGTAACTTTTTCCATCCTTATTCATAAAAACTTTTTCCTGGTAAGGTTCTAAAACTACCTGCTTGAAGATTCATTGTGATAAAAAGTAATGCTCATATATGTGTAAGGGAATGATAAAATAAAAATTCAAATACTTTCATGTATGATAAGGATGTAATTCCATGTCTGTAGTTGTACTGAATATATTTGCAATGCAAGGATAAGTTTGAAGTACTGGATTTATGTAAAATCAGACCTGTAATTCTAAGTTTGCATTTTCTTTTTAAAAAAGTGCATCCTAAAAATTTGAGAAATTATTTTTAACTGATTTGAAATACAAATTTGTTAAAAGGATTTTTTTTACCCCAAAGGCAAATATATTCAATCACACATAAACTACATATTTTTGTATTCACCATCATTATTAAACATATTGTAACTAGCAACATATAAAAATTATATATGAAATATTTTAGAGATATTTAAAATCACATTCAGTTGTAAACTTGACCTGACAAGTTTATACAGGGAACAAATATATACGTGACCGAACATTTCCTTTCTTCAGCCACTGATATTTATTGGCTTTTAATCTATATTTTGTAGTCTATCAATCACATACAATTATTACCCTCACCAAAGAAAAATATTTCAGAGGCAAATATTCAAATATAACAGTGCTAATATTAGAAGAACCCCAAATTTCATTGATTTAACTTGTTGTTTGTTTCCTTTGGTTTACTTCCATAAGGGTGCAAGAGCAATGTTGAGTTTCTATCTGCATTACCAGATTATTACCAGAAATTCCTGCTCATTTTTCTTCTCTTACGTTGGTGTCTTACTGTCATCTGTAAAACTACTTGTCAAATTGTGCTATAAGCTGTCCAAGCAGACATAGAATAAAAGAGAAAAGGCAGGAACTTCCAACAGGATGGCAAAAAACCCTCTTTTGTCCCCAGCTTAAACCTTAGGACACCAAGCTGAGTGGTGTGGTCGACACACCTGAGGGATGGGGTTTGGCCATCCAGAGGGACATGGATAAGCTCCAGGAGCAGGTCCCTGGGAACCTCATGAGGTTTAACAAGACCAGGTGCTGGTGCTGCACCTGGGTTGGGGCAATCCCCAGTACCAGCACAGGCTGGGCATGAACAGACCCAGAGCAGCCCTGCCCAGAAGGACTTGGGGGTGCTGCTGGGTGAGAGGCTGGACATGACCCAGCCATGGGCACTCCCAGCCCAGAGAGCCAAACGTGTCCTGGGCTGCATCCAAAGCAGCGTGGGCAGCAGGGCCAGGGAGGGGATTCTGCCCCTCTGCTCTGCTCTGCTGAGACCCCACCTGCAGTGCTGCATCCAGCTCTGGGTGCCAGCAGAGGAAGGACATGGACCTGATGGAGTGAGTCCAGAGGAGGGCCTTGAAGATGATCAGAGGGGTGGAGCACCTCTCCTGTGAGGAAAGGCTAAACCAGTCAGTGTTCAGCCTGGAGAAGAGAAGGCTTTGGGGTGATCTCATTTCATCCCTCTAGTACCTAAAAGAGGCCTCGTAGGAAAGACTAGGAAAAACTTTTTAGCAGGATCTACTATGATACCACAAGGGGAAATAGTTTTAAACAAAAAGAGGGTAGATTTGGTTAAATATTAGGTACCAGATATAAGTAAGAAGGGGTTTTTTGGATGAGGCTGGTGAGGAACAGGCTGCCCAGAAGGTTGGTAGATGTCCCACCCAGGAAACATTCAAGGTCAGGTTTGACTGGGCTCTGAGTAACCTGATCCAGTTGAAGATGCCCCTGCTTGCTGCAGCAGGGCTGGACTACATAGTCTTCAAAGGTATCTTCCGAATCAATCTACTATCTGATTCTATGATTGTACTCTGTTCTGCGTTGCTGGTGGATTCCATTACTCAGGACAGCCACAGGGGAAGGACGTGAGACACCCTTTACTGGCTGTCTTCCTTGTCACAGAGGAATCACTTAATTCTTCCTAAAGAAGATTAAGATGTGTTGGGACATTTTCTTGAGGACAATATATGTAAGCATATCTTTTCCATAGAACTCTCTCCTCTAACAGAAGTTAATCTTACATCTCTAATTTTTCAATAATGTAGTAACCTTAAGGACTCTGCAAATCACAGTATGGAAACACTATTGTTTCAATAAGATGTCAGTTTAGGTATAGCAGAAACACACAGTCCTGTTCTTACAAACACCCAGAAATTTCCAGATTTAATGGAAAATTCTGTTTCAATATATCACAGAGCTATATAACTTTCTTTTTTTTTTTTTCAGAAGTCTTTCTCTTTCCAATTTAGTATGCATAATGCTTGTGAGTTGTATTCAGTGAAAATGAAAAGCTTTATGTCTCTGAGACTCATTTCTATGTAAATGAACTAACAAGCATGTGCACAGCAAAGCAGAGGCTATAAAAAGTAAAATGGAGTTTAGTTTACCAATATTTTGCAAGTGTTTTAACAGCTTGTGCAATTAAGTTTGGAACTATGGTGAATTGGATTTGTGTGTGTGTTTTTATCTGTTTGATTGACAAAATTTTTCCTTTGTTTAACTCTAATTACCTTTTTGAATTACTTTCAAGTTGGAGATTTGCATGTACTAGGCATCATGTATCATTGCCATCCTGTATTGCATGAGGATATATCCATATGTCCAGTTGCTTGACTGTCAGGAGCTGGGGAACAGATAGGAAATATATGACACTATCAAAATCCAAACTACTGTCCAAGAAATCTAAATCTGGAAGAAATCACAGTTTTCAGCTCCTTTCATTTTGAGGGAAAATTCTTAGATATGAGGAGATATAATTTCTGTCAGACTGAGGATGGGACTGTAACAACTTTCATGCTTCTGTGAGTGTAATGCTCTAGATTATGAGGTAATATCAAAAGCAGATAAGAGAATCCTTTTTAAAATAAATATTTTCATCCCCCCATGGTTCTGAGAATACGAGAGAAACATACTGAGAACATGAGAATTGCATCACAGCTCTCAAGGATTTAGGCTACGTAGCAGATAAAGATGTATTCCTCATAACCAAATGTAGATGCCTATGTATGAGAAAATCATCCAGGCTCTCCATTATTGAACAGAAAAGGAGAACATCTCATCCTATGTATAGACTTCTGAAGTAAATTGGAAAACTGTTTTCTAAACTTTTCTATTTTGCTCTTGAAACAGTGAGAGACTAGCTTGGATGAAGCGTCTGTACAGCAGACATCTGAAGTCCAGTGAGGTTAATCCACACTTATTTCTACATCTCATGGAGGCTTAGGTATAAGAAATACTCAGCTGCTTATACTGGCACAACATTAACCTTGTGCCAAAAGTGGAATTTACAGACAGAATATAACTTTAAAGCCAAGTAATATTAGGCACCTCTGTGTTCACATGGGTAAGCAGGTGTTCGCTTGCCACATAAGCAATCAGCAGTTTTTCATTGCAGCCCTTTTAAGCCATTCCATGCTTTGCCATAGGCGCTCTTCTAGATACAATTCTGAATCTCCCGTGAAGTTTTTGATTATGTTTTTATCAACTCATCATTAATACGAAGAAAGAGCACTTTTCTTATGGTATCACTATTACTGTATTAATAAAACAAAAAAGTTGAACAGGTTAAGAATTAGCTGATAGACATAAAAATGGTATCTTTCCAAATGCAACATAAAGGTGTTTGTATAAAACTCAATGATAACATCTTTGACTGACTTAAGGATTGACTCAATGACAAATGTGGAAATGAAAAAAACCCCATGGCATACAAAATTAAATTTAAAAATGGTGGACTAAAATAATTATAAAATATGTTTAACAAAATATTCTAAAATAATGTAGCTAACTATAAGAAATATAAGCCACATCTACTGCAGCCTGTAATAGTGGCTCGGAAATTTTTCATAATGGGTAGATAATTCAACAGCAGCTCTCAAAATAAGCAACAACAACAACAAAAAGCAATAATATAATATTGGATGTGTAAATTGAGACTAGTGAGTAGGGATAGGAACATTTATCCCTGTAAAAGGGTAACATTGTATTAAAATGCTTTACATGGTACTAGTGTTTACATTTCAAAGCGGACACCAGTAGAAATACAGAGAATTAAAAAAATATTTCACAGCAAGAAATAAAAAGATAATTCTGCATAATTTATTGAAGAGTTTTGAAAGTTTGCATGATTACACTGTAATCATGTGGAGGGAGAAAGATGAATATGAAAGGACCATGTGGTCTAACAGGAGAAAACATAAAAATTTTCAATAGATCATGCTGGACATACTGAAACTAAAAATGAGTAGAGAAGAGTTAACTCCTGGAACAAACTAATGAAGAGAATTCTGAATTCAGTGTCTCTTGAGGGTTTCAGTTCAAGACTCTCAATCTTTGCAGAAGATAGGTGTTAGTGAAGTGCAAGGTAGAGTGGAGAAATCTAGAGATCTCTACAATGTATATTAAGTCAGATGAAATGATGAAAAAAGTTCCTTCTGATTTTAACCTAATGAAATCTTTGAATCTAATTAAACATACCTAAGGCAAGGGATAAGAATGTGCTCCTGAGAGAGGCACATCTAAATTCCTACCCTGACAAGGTTCCCTTGACATGTGCTGTGTCACAACTGGCCTTATCTATCACAAAAGCTGAGACAATAAAGCTTCAGTTGTGCAAGGGACTGGAGACGCTTGCAATTGGAAAATTACTTCTTTTAAAACTAACAGGCCTTTTGAAGGGAATTTCATGGCTTGCAACTCTGCCTTTGAGCCACAAAAGGAAAAGATCTCCAGCCAAAAAAGTTGTTTCTGATACTGAATTCTGCAGGCCCATCTTTTGGAGACAGGAAGAGCGTGTATAAGGCCTAGGGAAGATTTTGCTATTCAGAATGCCCATCACCCAAAACCTGTCTAGCCAGTTTTTACAACTACCAGCTGGAGGCCTTTTATCTATGGTAATTTGATGTTATTATATAAAATGGGAGGGAAAAAAATCTGAGGCAGCTAGATATCAGCAGGGCAAATTGAAGATGATGTTGCATTGATAAAATATGGAAAGTCTGGGAGGGCGCAGTGGGCAAGGAGACTTGGTGTTTTGCAGAAGGCTTATGCATTTTCAGATCTTGAAATTAAACAAAATGCTTGACAAGGACACTTGCCATGATGAAACTTGGCAAACATCATTCAAAGATGAAGTGAAACTAGTTTTGTGTGAGACATTTGGTGCAGTGTGACTCTTTCTTTCCAGCTATAGGATCAAAGTCCTTGTTCCAATATGTGTGGTACAAGTACTGCATTGCTTTTGGGAGGAACTGGCTCTTCAGGAATCTGTGTCCCCATTTGGAAAAAAAAAAAAAAAAGAGGAAACATCTCAGTTTTTTGATGATGGGGCTTAGTTCAGAAAGGAAGAGAGAATTGTATTTTTCAGATTTATCAGCCATGTGACTTTTTAATTTCTCCTGAAATAAGGCTGCAGTCCTTGCTATGACATATATATGAATGATTCAATGACCATTATCTTTGTACATGGCAGAAAATAGGATAATATCTTTAACTGAAAAATTAACCCCAGTTCCAGGGAGAACCTCATTGAGGAACTGTTACCAGCATAGAATTCTTTAATATATTCGTGTATGTCCAATTGCATATATAATATAAATACAAGCAAATAAGCGCATTGAACATTTTAGTATTTTCTTAGAAATAATTCTATGATATAAAGTGTAATAATTTAAATTACATTGGACACTATATATAAGTAACAGAAAAGTGTGTAAAAAATGTGTGAACAACATCTGCTAGGTACACAAGCATGTGAGCAGAAAATACCAAAGTCCATTTAAATTCTTTTTCTTATTTGAAAAAGTGGTTGGCATATTTTTTATTGAATCTGTCACTAAATGATGTTTAAAAATTTAGCATGAATAAATATTTTACTAGAACTCCTGAGATATATATTAGTTGCTAAATTGATGAAAAAAATTCCATAAAGAACTTACTATCTATCTAAAACTACATATTGTTTCAGGGAAGGTAAATACCAATTCTAATTGCTTTTAATGGTGTTTTCAAACATAGATTAAAGGCAGACAAACATATTTCATGCTGATAAAGCTTCAAAGCAATTTACAGTTCATCTTAAAATGGGAAACCTTTAGCTTTTTTAGTTAATCTTTTGTGCTTCCATTTTAGAATCACACCTGACTAGAAAGTGGGTAGGGGCCTTTACCTGAAATTTAATCTACATGCAAGGCAGATTTTTTAATTAGAAATTTACTTAAAGAGATGCAAGAAAATCCTTTGAAAAGATGTATTTTTTGTATCTTAGTTCAAATTCTCTGGAAAACAGGAAAGTTATATTGAAAGATGTAATACTGAAAACAACCCAAACCCTACTGAAGCCCAAAGAATAGTAACAAAAGTTGCTTCTACTGATTCCTCTACAGAATAAAGTTAGAAAAATATTACAGGGAAAAACAGATAAATAGAAAATATTCTAAAGTAAATATAGGCCTTATATCTGATAAGCAGTTTATCTTTCAGATAAGCACTATTTCATATTGTTGCAAAACAGATAATTTGCTGAATATTGAAAGTAATTTTACCATAGGGTCTTGATACTAAACAATTCAATGAACAGAGTCCCAGTAAATTTTACTATTGCTCAATAAAATTTGGATTTTATACTGAGTTCTGAGAACCATTGTTTAGAAAATATATTCAAGATATGAGTAAGCACTTTAAACTTGTCTGTGGTGTTGTTAGTAGTCTTTATTTTATCTTAAAAGTTGCTTACCACAGTAGCTGTGCTCATATGCCCTAATTTCTGTGCTTAATCTGCAGCAACTTTAAGTACAACAAAAAGGTACAGCTAAAGTATATTTGTGTACTTGCATAAATGCTGAACAGTGTCCATCCTGCTGCTAGTCACACAAAGGACATGTACATTTTGATTTGCCACTTATGAATCATATGGCAAAATCTGCTCAATTTAAATATTGACTGAATTCTGGTGCTGTTATGGTAAGTTATCATAAAATATAAGTTTTCTTTTCTTTGGTACTAATAATTTACTTTTGGTAGTTATTTTTGAGCTGGATCAGCTTCCTAAAGGAGCTCGCTCTCTAGTCTCAAAAAAGTGTTTATTAGCAGAATGGAGAGAGAGAGAAAGCAAAGAGGCTGAGAGTAATGAAGGATAATTGTATCACAGAGTGTTGGATATAGGTGACATTAAGCTGAGATGGAATTACATGCTTTATTTCCTGTACTTAATATAACTCATCTCTGATTCCATGTCAACATCCAGCATGTGAGGACAGCTTGCCGTTTACAAAGTGTAGATTATACATGACAATGACTTTTAGATTAGGTGTTTTGTCATACAATTCATTTTCCTCATGTTAGAAAAACAAATATTTACAACAGTAGAAGCAGTTTTTCAGCCCTCTACATCTGTTAGCCGAGAAAAATGGGGAGAGGATGTTACTTCTTTATTTTCCTTTACTTCTCATGAGAGTGCACATTTTTGAATAGAACAGATTTGTCTTCAGCGAAATACTTCAAGTCTTGGAAAATGGAATACTTCACATCTCATAAATTACTTCTCTGATCCTAAATAATTATATAATTATTTCTTCAAAAAGAATGCAGTAGGCTCTTGGATATGGAGCCAAGTATAGATGATAATTCTAAGATATTGATAGAGCCAGATAAACAGTAATTAAGAAAGTTCCTCTGTTCTCTCTGCTTCTCCATGATTAAAGAAATGATCTGTACATTGATAGAACATTATTCTAAAAATTTTTACTTTGGGCAGCCAAAATAGGTGATGGGATTTTAAAATTTCTGCTTTCTATCAGAGTGAATGAGTAGTATTTTATCAGTACAGCATCACATAATTTTGTAAAGCTAAAATATGAGAAAATTACTTCAGTAGACTAAGGCATTCAGGACCTTGTTTTTCTGTTTCATAGGATTATACAGTATCAAAATATAAAGTATAATTAGATCAGAGCTTTTCAAGCAGTAAAAATCCCATTTATCCATTGACACTGTGACTCGTTGAGTTGGTTGGAGCTATTAACACCAGGGTTGTTGGTTCAATCCCAGTACTAACCTTTCACTTAAGAATTGGACTTGATGATCGTTGGGGGTCCTTTGCAACACAGAATATTTTTTGATTTTGCAAATTTATTCTGCAATTTCAGGATAAATTAAACTTCCCCAGAAGTAACTCAGTTTCATGGTCTTATTTTACAATATTGCAATATTTTACAATATTGCACACACACACACATATACATATATATATATATATATATACACATACACCAATCGATGTGTGTGTATATATATATATATATATATATATATATATGAAATATATCAAAGTAGAGACAATAAAACTGGCACCATTTAACTTTCATGGAAGGAATGCACAAAAGTCCTTTTATTTATTTTGCTTGACCTCACAACAAGTGACCATCTAGATAATAACTACTGTGCATGGTGCCAAAAAAGCTGTTAACTCCTAAAATAAATAAATAAATGTAATTAAAATGAAAATATGCCAGGAGTGTGTAATCATAGGTCTCAGAGTCAAATCTACAAATACAGGTCAAATATTGATCATCAAGAAGCTTATCTGGCATAATTGTCTTGTGCTAGGAGGGAGAAAACCCCTACTGCTTGATGCTCCTCTCCCACTTCATACTCAGTACACTTTATGCTCAGCTTAACCGAACTTTTTCCTTTTGCCTGACTGAGGGGCTGGGGTGGATTCTTTCCTGTCAATATTCTATTATGGAGAGATGATATAAACAGTAATTCAACCTCTGGTTTCATTTTGCTCGTCAAGATGGTTCAATTCTCATGATTTCAGTTGGAATTGCAAGTCCTTGAAACCACCGAAAAACCTGGCCATAATCCATCTATGGGTTATCTGCTTCTCTGAAAGAATAGAACAAGTTAAAGTTAATGGGGTTGGTTCAGGGACAAGTTGCAGCTCTACAAAACTTCAGTACTGTAGCTGAACAACTAGATGGACTTCATGATCTCAAAGGTCTTTTCCAATCTAGGTGATTCTGTGGAGTGCTGTAAAACTGTAAAATGTATTGAAGTGCGTTCATCTTGCTGGCTTTTGCAATTTTATTTGTACTATCCAGTTTTTCCTGTTCATTCTTTTCTGGGAATGGAAATAGCAATTGCTGTCCTCTTTGAACACTGTTTTTTTCTGCATTTTTTTGCAACTGGGTTGGAAAATGCAGTTTTTCAGTAAAACTCCTAGTTTTTTCCTCATGCTATATCTGTCTGTCTGTCTAATCTATCTAATCTATCTATCTGTATCTCTATATGTCTATAGATAGAGATCTGTTTATTAAAAGTAAAGACAGATCATGTATGAAACAAACTTGTCTTTATTTTACTTTCACTATCTAATAATCACAGAATACCTGGTTGGAAGGAACCTCAAGAATCTTTTGTTCCAGCCTTTCTCCCTAAAAAAATGGGCTAGACAAAACGCTCCAGCACCCTGTCTGGCTGAATCTTAAAAGTGTCCAATGTCAGGGAACTCATCACTCCCTTGGGAGATAATTCCAATGGCTGATTGTCTTTGTGAAGAATATCCCTCTCCCAGAGTAACTCTCAGGGCTTCCTCTCAGGCCATCAGGCGGGTGCCTCAATGCCCCTTAACAGAGAGTCACCTTTTGCCCTATCTTTTGTGTGCTACTGCTACAGTTTCCCCTTGCAGACCTTGCTTGTGGGTGTCTACAGCTGCTAAAGCTTCATATCTGTTTTTGGTTGCAATGCTGGAGGGTGAGGACAGAAACAGAGTCCTCCTTGTGTGGGTAACACACTTCTCTACCCTCCCTAATCTAAGAAAAAAAACCCTAAGACATTAGACATCAGTTGTCATAAAAAGTGTTGTCCCTACTTCTTCAATGGCAGGGAGCCCACAGACTGCTTTGTGACAATACAGTGAAGCTTTTGAAAGGTATTTGATTTCACTGAATGTGACCTCTGAATTTTCTTAAAATCAGTTTCCTTTATGGGGTCTTAAGTTGCTCTAAACCAAGACCAAATGAGGTAGCCAGTGTATCTAGTCACCTTAAGACTGGGGGAAGATCAGAACATTCAAGCTTTAGCTACATATTTGGTCTTAGTGGTTTTATTGCTTGTATCTTGGATAAAATAATAAAGACTGAATTAAACTAGGCTTTAATCTCTTTTACTCAACTGTTACAATGTGTTCAATATTGATTAATTTTTATTTCATATTCAAATTTTTTCTTCATGTGAAAGATGTTTTGAAAATGAGCAGTGAAACCAAACCGTTGGAAACAAACCTGCATTTTCCAGCAAATGCATGAATAGAGGAAGATTTTGTGAAAATCTTACTCCCTAAAAAGCAAATTCTTTTGGTTCACGAGCTTGAAGTTATTCCTGATATTTCTCCTGACAATATCTCAGATTGTTACTTCTGACTCTATGCATTTTATCATTTGGATACTTGTCATGCATAACTGGAGGGTGGTGGTAAAAAAAACCTAACAGTTTTAATCAAGGTAGGATTATAATTTTCTGCAACACCTGTTCCAACCAGATGCCTCTGACTGTTGAATGTAATTCTCTGAGTTCTCACAAATTGCACAATGAAATATTTTTGCAATGAATGGTCAATCCATTGTAGTTTTGCCAAAATAAGTGCTGAATAACAAAATGGTGATATTTTTGAAAAATACACTCAGGCTACTGCAGAAAAATAAAAGGAAAACCTTGATAATGAAAAATAAAGCATTCATTTTGGATGTCTGAAAATCTTGTTTGCTCTAAGACAGTACAGCAGCTATTCTCAACACCAAGGACTCTCTAGAGAAAGGATTATCATTATAACTGAGTCCTGCTATGAACCGATTTTTTTTTCAGTGATTTTTAATTCTTTCTTCCTGCAACTTTCTTCCTATAGGTATGAGTTCCATTATTTTTGTATCTCCATAAATAAAGGCTCTGTGTCTGGAGAATAGCAACAGGGTATCTGGCTAAAAGTAAGGATGAAAGGCAAAGTAAGGCAGCAGCCAATGGAGAGAGCGGGGAGTAGGGTAGATTCTTCTAAAATCTTAGATTTGTGTGAAAAAATAATCTCATTCCTTTTTGACCCCCTGTGTAGTTCCAGATAGAATACTCCCTCCAATTTTTTTTTCCTCTCATGGGTCCCCAGGTTTCAGTTTTCCTCTGAGAGACACAAATACCATAGTAGATTTACCATGGCATTCTGAAGAAATTATGAAGTGCTGCAGAAAGATATCCACAGAGATTGGTTATTTGCTTCAGATACTGGAAAGTTCAGGCACTTCAATCTAGTGGTTTGAAGTCCCCAAAAAAGCTACAGTGTTATTTCATGATACAGAAAGGATCTAGGAGAATCTTCTTGGTCCCTTGCTGGAAAAAATAAACCAGACTTGCCTTGAGCCTCCCCTGTAAAAGCCCAAAAGGGCCAGGAAATTTTAAAGGCACAGTGTGATCCTTTTCTGAATGTTGCAATACATTTTTTTTTTCATCAGAGAGGTTCTGAACTGCATCCTGGAGAATAATTCCTCTTAGAAGAGTGTGAGTTTGCTAAATGTAAGACTTATTTAACATTTTAAATTCCACTGTCTCAATCTGTGTATGCAGTTTGCTTACTGCCCAAATTATTCTAAACAACATTCAGCTCTTCTCCAAACAAGGGATGGAGCCCTGCAAAACCAGTTGCATGGGTATTTTAAAATAAATCAAATTTTACTGTTTCAAGTGTGGTTTAAGTTTAATCAAACTGTAGCGAAATTTATACATAAAGTTGCACAAGAAATGAGGCAAATTGTAGTACATTTGTATGTGGTCAATATTGCAAATCCTACAGAAATACTTTTATACAGACTAAATTTTTTATCTAATTAAAAGTTCCTTTATAACCTTTCAGTCCCTATTATAATCATAAATGTGCTAAATCCACTCAAACCATCTTCTTTTTTTAACTTTTGCAATCTTTGCATTCTAATTGCTTGGGTTGTACTAGCAACACAACCAGACAATGGAAAACATCTTTGAAGGATTCAATCCTTCTGACAAAATAAAAAACCTTCTTTACATCAAATCTTGAGGATTATTTAGCAAAGAGAACTGCAAGCATCAAAAGTAATGAAAAACACAACAAAACTATGTGTTTCAAACTTTATTTATGATGAGTTATAGATTTCTAATTTCTACAGTTCTAATTTAATTTGATACTTTTTATTTTGAAACATTTGGAATTAGTTTGTTTAAAAAAACATAAATACCATCCTGGACAAAATAAAAAGTGAAATAGGAGTCAACAGGTGGCAGGATAGAGATTACTGTTATTTTGGAAATCTCAGGGTAAATATTCTAGCCTCTGGTACCTGCTATACTGAGATGACACTGTACGGCCTGAGTAAAAGCAGGCATTTAAAAAGAGGAGGCTAGACTTAATCTTATGTAAATCTGATGAAGGTAGCACATGGTGCTAAGTCAAGTGACTGCAGCAAATGAATATTGTGGACACCTTTCAATAGATCTTGATGATAAATGTTTTCATTTACAAATATACTTTGTAATTTGCCTGGTAGTACTTTTGCCAAATGTAAAGATGCCTGAAATAAGTGGGATATTAATACCATCCTCTGAGACAGGTAATGGAAGAAATATCTCAGGCACAGTATTGAAATTCTGAGCAGCAGCAAGGAACTCCTCATACAGGAGTCTCTTAGTTGTACAGAGAAATTGCAGCAGGGAGGAATGAAATGAAGGTAAACAGACAGCTAGTACCTGATGCTCTGAGCAAATACAGTGTATAACCAGGAGCTTGGCTCGGCAGTGGCATAGCTCAGGAGGCCGGGAAGGCATCGCTGAGCTTTCTGTAGGAAGCTGGAGCGCAGCGCTTTGTTACTCTTGTCACAATCTACTCAGGTGAAGTGAGCTGAGAGGAGCAGGTGCAGCAGGGTGATGGGCCAGGAAACAAGGCTGTGCCTTGAATACATCATGAGGCATTGAGCAGATGCCTTTGAGAAGCAACTCTTTCAACAGAAACTTTGAAAGTGTTTCTTTCAGAGGCTGCACTGCACAGCTGCCCTTACTCCCATTTTTTGCAGCACGATCAAGAGCACATCTTACTGTTGAGAGTAAAAATGCCTAAAAATTCTAAAAATGGCTCATATATATATATATATATATTTATATATATACACACACACACAGTCACTGTAAGCCCTGTTAGTGTATGTAGTATAGATTGTATCTCTCCCTCTACCATAAAAGTTTTTTCTCCTCAGTTTTTTAGTTTTACCAGAGGAATATTTGGATGATCAATAATGTCCTAGTTTCCCACAGTTTATGCAAGTTTCTTACTCTACAAAATTACTAAGCAATAAGACCAGATTGTGAATCTCCTTTCACTGAGAATCATTTTTTTATTCAAGGTCTGTCTCTGTTCAGGGAGATCCTGCTGGGCATACTTAAGTCCCACTGACTTCAAACTCAACACATACTCAAATGTTTCACCACATACTCGAACAAGAGCCAGCACTGGCTCTAACATGACATCTAATTGCTTACTAGTATGAAAAAATAGTTCACAATCCACCTGAAGTTTTCCATGGTGATTATTTGACTTCTTGTGCACTTACAGCGAGGCTTAGAGAGCTTGCAAGCTCCTTCAGCTATGCTATTCTCCTCAGGTCTCTGTTCCTCACAGAGGTCAAGGAAGCTTGCTTTAAAGAGACTTTGAAAGGCATAGCTGCAGTGACATATCTCCTGATATGAAGATATGTTTTCCTACCTAATCTCTTATTACTGTAAAAATTGAAAATACAATACACATTTTCGCCCCTGCCTAGGAAGGTATGATTTTATTGGTTTAACCCCACTGAAAGTGAAATGTTTCATATGAAGGTAATAATTTAAGTCATTTAATAGTTCTGACTTAATGGTTGATAATGGGTTTTGGTTTGTAGCTCTGCCTTTTATAAATGAGAGACAGATCTTTTTTGTTTTTACAGATGCAATTTATTCTGTATATTATAGAAAATAATTTTGGGGACCAAAATTTTCTCTATATTTTCTTTTCTTGTCTTGTTTTGTAAATTAATATGAGGTTAACAAAGATTTTCACAAATTCCCATTCCTAATTATACAGTTACTAGAATCATTAATTTCCTGTGAGACTAATGAGCTAACAATGCATTGAATTTTCTTCCACTAAATATTTGTGTTGGTGTTTCTGTAGTCTGAGTAAATTCTATTTAGCATCAGTACAAAACAGACTTACTCCAAAGTATAAATTATATAGGGCTTTTTTTGTTCTAAGGACTATTTTTCTTTCTTTCTTGTTGCTGCTAAGCCTGTCTGATTTGTAGAAGATTAATGAAATTTAATAGTTTAGTTTTAATATTCTGCCTTTTATCATTGTTATAGCCTGGGAATGTCTATTCAGTAAAGGATTATTGAAGGAAGTATGGTTTTTTTTTTCTTGATCAGAAACAGTAAATATGTGTTTTATGGCACATTTATGGAATTTAAAAGACCAGGGTAATGTGTGCAGTGAGCCAGGTAAAAATTCAGTTTACCTTCAAACCAGTGTTCACTCACTCCTTAGGGTGAAGATTTCTACTTGATGATATGTTAAATTGTTGTTTTTGAAGCATATTAGTCCAAAACCTTTAGAATAGCTGTGCTACTCTTTGACTGAAAGACTAACAGAGCTAGGATTTCCATTAATCCCCTTCATATGAAGGACAGGTTTTGCACACATTTCAGTGACACAGAAAGAGATCACAAAGTATGAATGGCTAGTGGCACCTTCTCTTCATACTTGGTTTATCTGTTGGCAAGTGCAGCCTGGGAGGTGTTTCACAGAAGGGTTAATGTGACTGTAAATGTGTCTTTTTCCAATGCCAATGGTTTGCCAATTAAAATACTTTCTCCCTACATATTTTGATACTTTTATATACTTTCATTGTCACAGCTACAAAGCCTTTGTGTGTCTAGGTATGTGTCAATTCTCTTTGATTTTTGTAAGGAAAGGATCGAATTGAGTGGAAAGTACTTTTGAAAATTCCTCATTATTTTGTAACCTGATATCTTGTGGAAACTATGCAAATACAAACTCACATTTTCTACAGATGGGTCCTTTCCTTTTGAACTAATGAGGGATTTTCTACATTTTTAGTAGGGTGATTATAGAGTCAAATGTAATCATGTTCTTATTTAGTTTTGGTGATCTGTGGCCAAGCACATTAGGCAGAACATGTCAGTTTCCTGTCTGAAGAAAAGTTTTCAGACACCTTAGCAAAAAGTAGCACAGACACCATTAAAAAAGTTTCAATCAGACCTAGCGCCTTGAATAGGAAATTCGGTCAAAGTCAGATTGCATGCAAAATGCATGCAAAATTTTGTTTCATTTGTTCTAGTGTTGATGAACAGTTTGATTTGCTTTTCCAAGGGGATATACTATACAAGGGTGATTTTTATAAATATTTTCTCTCAGAACTATAGCAGAATTCATAGCAACACTCAGGACCTACCGAAAGAGCAGAGGAAAAAATGATCTTCATAAGGAAACAAATAAGTACAAATGACAGTACCTTTGCAAAAATGTTCTTACTGATTATGAATTCAGAACATATCCAAATTCTATTTGTTGATTTTATATAATTTTGCATGGGTTCAAAATGGCATTACACTGACTAATTATCTTTAATCAGTACTCTAGCTTTAGTTCTGTCATTTGCCATGTAAATATCATTAATCTTGTCATCAACCTAACACTTTTTTCTTCAGCTAAAGAAGGTCACAACTTCAGTTGAAATTGATCCTAATCTTGATTTGAAAGTCTAATATTTAATACGTATAGAATAGATGTTAGACAAAAAAGTCTCTAGTCTTTTGCTTTTCCTATACACAATTTTGACATTTTAATTTAGGAATTTTAGGCTTTTCCTAAATTTCATGAAAGAAATCTTTCTAAAAAGATGTTTAACAACTATGTTTTGTTTAAAATCAGACTGAAGAAGAAAGTAATCCTCCTTATATCTTTTCAGCTGCCAACAGTCACCACCTGGGAAATTGCAAATACAAGTTCTCTCTTTAGTCTGCCTGAAGATCCACTATTATCAGATGCCCAAGAAAGCATAAGAATTCCCAGAAATTTTGATAAGAAAATGGTGGCAGGAAAAAGATTTGTGTTAGTGCTATTGTGTACAATGCATTTCAGCAGCCATTGCGTTAATTTTTGGTAGGTCACTTTCCTATCATATTGGCTTTTACAGAAAAAATAGTTACAGTATTTGAAGAAAGACCAAATGGAGTTGTTGCTCAAGCCGTGCCAAAGTGCTAAGTTGATTAAATTACATTGTCTTATATAATATTAAATTGACATTAGATTTAATCTTAGCTAAAAGGCCAAGGAGAATAGGCTGCTTGAAGTGAAACTCCAAATAAAATATACTCATTTTAATAAAATTAATTGTATTCCTTCTGTCTTTATATAGAAATATGTATCTATGCAATAGCAAGCACAACTGCAGCTAATATTTGTGTGACCTTCAATATTATGGTAATTTATTTAAATGTTCTTTGTTAATTAAAATATTTCACATAAAAGGCAATGAACTTACTTTTACCAATTAATTATATCTTTGAAATTTTGGAGTGATCAATTATCATAATCAACAAACATTACGGAAATAAAATAACAAATGAGTCTGAAATGCCAAGTGATCTGTTTTTGGCTTGTTTTTTACTTCTAATTTAAGGGAATAACTATTTTTAAAGTGGAAACAAATTTATGTGTTGTTCAGTTCTACATAAAATAATGATAGAATCTTCAATAACAAGGAAAGTAATATTTTCAAAATTCTTACTCATTCCTCAAACTTCATAAAGCGTGTGCAATGCTATCATGGTTAGGAATGGTATTCTGCAGTTTAGCACTCCCTCTAAAGAGACTACCTGTTGCTCTCATGTCCACCTCCAATGGGAGACACAAAAAGCATGGATCAGGGATTGAGATAAAAATGATTTACTTGAAATAGCAATGACATAAGAATAAGAAAAAGAAGAGTAATAGCAACAGTATTGATAACAAGTGGCATAAGGCAAAGAAAGAATTAACACATAAAATAAAATCCCAAACCGTTCCACCCAGAAGGAGCACCCTTTCCTGTGGAAGCCAGAGTCCCTTCCCTCCCACACCTGCAATCATATAAGGTGATGCAGAATAACATCTGCACCCTTGGCCATGCCCATTCAGCCCTGTCCCCTTCCAGCTACTGCAAATAATTAAACCTGTCCAGGCTGAAATTAGACAGGTTTCTTCTAATGATTTGTGAATGTTTACAGGTGTGAAAGAACTCTCTGAGATTACTATTGGGTGACTCAAATACAAATGAAGCTTCTTGAATGAAGATTCTTGATTGTTTGCCTCAAACGAGGAATAAAACCCCAGAAATATTTGTCTATTCAGTATGCTCTTCAAGAATGAACAGCTGCTGCAACCTAAGATGAAAATATATGGCAAGATGAAAAAGATCAGAAAATATTGTATTGCCTTAAGTTATATGTTTTAAGTTATACGTTATAAGTTATATGCTATTGCCTTAAGATAAGCATTCTCCCATAGTTAGACAACTTGTTGGAAAGCTTTTAGTATATTATTTGCATGAGAGCATCCCAAATACTTCAAAACCAAATTTTGAAGGAATTTAAGAGTCTCAAAAATTTATTAGCAATGGTTTTCAACAGCAATACACACCTGGTTAGAAGTCTGCAATATACTTCTGTATGAGATATATGACCTTTTGTGTTTATACTTAGGTGATGACAGGGAGGCAGAGCTGGCATGACCATGACAGATGAAATTAAACGAATTTTTTAAACACCTGTAAAATTTGAAAAACTTTTTTAAATGGCAAGAAATTAAGAATCATAAGGATATATGCAAAGAGTGCACAGTGAGCATGACATTGCAGCTACTTTATAGACAAGTGGTTCTAACTAGTGGCCATTGTAGGTTAATCCTTATATTAATTAAGAAAGAGGTAAAATCTTGTCAAATAGCAAAATCACCAAAAAGATGGCTGCCTCACACTCAGCTTGATTCTTGAAATCAAATATAGTGGCTCAGGATCCTTTCGCTTTAAACATAGATTTCTGTGGGTGTTCAATGAGGGCTGAATGCTTTGATCATGTCCTCTTCACTGTGCTTCTCTTTATGTCACAGATGAAGAGCAGGGAATTGTTACATTTTGACAGTTCTGTGTCACCCCAAGTTGCTCCTATTCAGGGAAATGTCCTGACTGGATGTTTAAGCTGACTTCTACCCTCATTTACATCAACAAAAAAATATGAGTGATTCTGGTGCCAGAGTCTTTTTCTCCTTCAAAAAGAAATTCAAACAACATGACTGAACTTGGAAGACTGAACAAGCAGCTCCATCTGAATAAAGAAGGACAAAAAGGGAAGAGAAAGTAGCTGATGCAAAATCATGTTTTTGTGTTTGTGCTTTGCGCTTTGACTCCAGTGGATCCAGATATCCCTCTGAGCCTGAGTTGGGAAAAATAGCCTCTGTGTCATGTGTCCTATAAAAGGCTCAGAAAATCCTTCCATTGCTCTGAAAAAGAAGTGTAGAATTTTAAATTAAACAACTTCCTTTCAACTGAAAGGAGGGCCAAGGCATCCAGACACTTTTCTGGTTCTCAAATATTCTTGGTGGATGGTTATTTTTGCATATATATTTTTAATAGCTGACAAATATTTATTTTTTAATGTAAGGATATGTGATTTTATATGTTCATTGTTATATTATTTAAATTTTTTGTTTTATTTATATACATAATTTTATGTATCTTTTATATATTTTCATTTATATTTACTTATTCCTTTACATAAAAACAACAATAAAATTAACACTCTAATTAGATTGTAGACAGAAGTTGTAATGATCAAATAGTAACGAAAAGATTATTCCTCGTGCCCTGCTCCAACAGACATTAAACCTTACCTTCTTAATATGAAAACACTCAGAATCTTACTAGACCATCCAAAAACATTTTACTGAGTGAAAGAGAAAAATATCTGAAAGAAAAGGCATATTAAAAGAGCTGATTTTTGCTGGTTTGATTTTATTTTTATCTTTAGATAAAAATATCTGCATGATACGCTTTTTTGTTCTTTTTATCTGCTGACTGAAAGTGGCAGAAAACTTTCCAATTTATTTAATTAGAAAATAGTTGTTTTTCAAACTGAATAAATGTGCATTACCATTTTTTACTTTCAGGAGGCTATTACTGGTTTCGTAGTACCAGGTATATTTGGAAGACCACTGCAAAATGTAACCCACGTGCAGCCATTCATCTGTCTTCTCTATGGTGACCAACCTGAAAACTGGACCATGCTATTGCAGAGGGGCTGAGCTCCTCAGCTACCTGCTTCCCTCTTCTCAATGTACCCATTCCGCAACTGTTAAAAAGGAGCAGAGGACATACTAGCTTTCATTTTCAGTGCCAGTTTTCTTAGTCTGACATTCAATACCCAACACGTATTAGAAGGATTCAAAGTCTGGACTTTCACCATTGCTGCTGCAGTTATCATAATGCTGATAATGCTATCAGCTGTTTGCTCATTTATTTTCTGATGCTGCTTGTCTTTCTCCTTTAAAAAGTTTCTTCTGTAAATGAGAGGAAAAACACATTGCCCTTGGAATGGTGCAAACAATAAAGTCTGGCTTTCTCAAAGACTTTTTCAGGATGCCAAGTCTATGTTTGAAAATGATGCATTGTAAGAGTTGTTTCATGCTAGCATGAGAACATCCCAACAAGAAATTTGTGGTTGTCATAGCTCAACTTTGTTGGAGATATCAGGAATAAGTTTGGAAATTAAAAAAAAACAGTCAAAGTTTTCTCAACTCCCTCAACAAAACTGCTAAAAACAGGCTCCATCAGCCAAAGGGAAACAAAAACAAATTAAAGAGGGGCAGAGAGAGGGGAACAGAGTAGTTACTAAAGAACTATTAATAATACTAAGTGATGGTTGCTACCTTAGAATTCCTGACCCGCCTTTGTGGATGCCTGCCACTCTCCACATAGTGTTCCACATTCTAACTGCACCTGGGATAGGCAGTGGTATTCCTCAGCCTCATAGATATATACACTTTCTTTTAAGGGCTGTGTTTTTTCCCCGTCTAGCTTTACAATCTGAGGCGATCTGTATAATTAGGTCAAGTGCTTTAACTAAACTTTTGCAAACCTTTGAACACTCTAGAAGTGAATGTAGCAAGGTATAGGTTATATTTTCTTCATCACCTCAGTTCTTTTGACACTCTTCTCATCAAATTCTAACAGTTCTGTATTTTCTCTATTCTAATCAAATCTCCAAATTTTACATTTAGTGATAACACTTGTATTTTACTCTAAGGCTGAATCTAAACCAAGAGGTTTGAATAATCAAGATAAATAGAGAACATCTCTGAACTTGAATGAACTATTGACCAGACCGGCCAGTCATGAGGACAGAGGACAAAAGAAAGAATGAGAAGAAAACCCCTAAGCATAAAGTAATCTCACAATATTATTGTCTTTTCAACCTCCAAAAAACTAACAAAGTAATTAAAAATCAGTTGAATTGTGATCAATAGTCAGAATTTTCCTACTGGCGTGCAGTAGGAAATTGAACCTGTAGGATTAATGATCACAATTTCAAATGTAGCATGAACAAGGATACACACCAATACAACAGCATCTTTATTTTTATGAACCATATCTCTGAGACTCTGCCATGTGGAAAGAGCTACACTAAAATAGTGCTAAAATAGTTTGTAGAAGCAGTTAGTAGCCACCATAGGACTGTAACAGACATCCACAATGTGAAATCGAAAATAGATACCAAATGCCAAGCTTATTAACTGCTATTTTTCTTGAAACAGTATTTTTGGATGTTATGTTAATGGTGACTAGTTGTAAAATTTTTATGGACAAGAGAAAGTTGTCTGCTCATGTTTTCAAACTGTTTTGAATGTTGACAATTAATCATATAGATTTGATGGATTAAAGTGCCACTAATAAAATAATAAAATAAATATTTTGTTTGTTGTTTATTAATAAGGGAATGCATATTTGTCTTTAGCTTATGAAAAGATATAATTGTTAGCATGGGTTGTTTACCTTCCAGGCATTCGGAAAGCAAGAGAATAGTGAGAGGATGTTAGAGAAATGCTATGCTGCTTAATGACAGCCTTTATGAGGACAGGCAGATGTGATGGACAGATGGGTGGACTAACAGAACTAAATGCATTATTAGCTGCTCAGACATTTGTGGAATGTCAGCCAAAACTACTGAATCATAGTAATTGACCATTGTTAAACATCTCCTATGGGGAAAACAACTACATGCATAACAAAAATGTGTAACATTTTGGTTAAGATGCAGACAGAAAAATGATTGTACCAACTCATATAAACCACATTATAAAGAGCTGGAAAAGTTAGTTTGCTTTTAAAATGCCTGTGTGAGTTTCGATTACTTATCCACCTAATTAATATAATACCGTGTTGTAATTCTTCAGGGGAATGGTTTCTCCCCTTTGACCCCCTGGAATTCCTTCCCTTTGACCAATGGAAAGACCCTCCATACCTTCCTTGACATAACTGGCTGAGTGCCAGGGTCCTCCCAAAATGGGAAACTAGATAAGACCCCTGTATTTCTTTGTTCTCTCTCTTTGGTCCCTGGAACCCTTCGAGGAATAAACGTCTTGGAATAATCTGGGGGTAAGAGCCTCTTTTGGAATCTTTTGTACTGTCCCTTCGGAGATATTCCTCCAAAGCCTCTCCAGAGCTAGTGCAGGGGGGAGCTGTGGGGAGATATTTCGGTTGGCACTCACGTGGGTTTTATGAAACATTAAAAGCCCATGCTGCAGCTGTAGTCCTGTTAAAAGGTCTCTAAAAGCTACTGAGTAAGTCAGTTACCCTCACACCTATCAGCTGTTTTTTGCACAGCTGTGGGGTGGGGGAAGGGTCGGTAGCTTGCCCTTGTCCATGCAAGTTGACCCCGGGACAGGGACTTCTGACGCTCAGCACGACCAACCATGGTCCACAGGACATAGGTGTTTCTGTTACGGCTACCCCGGAATAGCCCCTAGCTGGGTGGGGAGTTCTCGCCAGTGGTCGTGGAAACTGTGTTCTGCTAGGAAGCTAGGACCTAGCATCGTGGTTTGTAAAAAAAATGCAGTTTGGTTTTTTTTTCTTTCCTCATTTTTTTTTTTTTTTTTGCTGCCGGGTGCCTGCCACGTGTGGGCTGCCCTGGCCAGCACAGCCCGTGTTTTGGGGGTGAACAGGGCACAGGCTGGGTCCCAAAAGCCAGGTTACACTGGCAGGACCCCCCCCAGTGCCCCGGAGCCTGCGAGAGCTGAAGACTGAGGCTCTCCCCAGCCCCAGGATTCCCCCACCACTCCCGGCTCTAAGCGGGAGTCGGAAAAAGATCATGCTGTGTGTGTGTTTTTTCGCGTCAGGAGGTAGATATTGGACAGATAGCTCTTAAAACATCACAAAAATGGGCGTACCACTATCTGTTCACCAAAAGAGTGTATTAAAACAGCTTAAAAATATTTTAATTAATGTCAAAATCCCTAAGAAGTTACTAACCCATTTTGTCTGCTGGCTGTCAGCTCAAAAATACCTGATTCTGCCTTGCAGGATTTGAATTCTGTTTCATTTTGGGATAAAATTGGTCAAATATTAACTTTAAAAATCGAAAATGGTGATCAAAAAGCTGCTTGATTTATTCCATTATTTTTGCATGTTCGAAAGCAGCTGTTACAAGCTAAAGAACAAGACCAAAGCAGGCAGCCACAGAGAAACTCTCCAAATAACCCTTGCCTTTTTTCTAATGCCTGTGTTCCTGAAATGGAGGGGAATAAGCCCCCCTCCCACGATCAGGATCCCAGTATAGATCATGTCGGCACAGAACTGCTGACTCACCCACAGAAACATGTGGAGGGGAATAATGGCGGACTTCATGTGCTTGCTACCCCTCCTCAGAATCCCTTATCTTCCCTATATCCTGCCCTCACTCCATATCCCCCACCCAACCCATACATTCCTTTGCCTTCCCTATCCCACCCTACCTTCCACAGTCTACCCCTCCCCCCGAGTTACTACAACAAAAGGGGCGGGCCCTTCCCAGCCCACAGCCTCGGAGGGGATGGGGGGCAGGCCCTTCCCAGTCCGCCATCCCAGCGGGGACGAGGCCGTGCCCTCCCCTGTCCACAGCCTCGGTGGGGGCGGGGGGAGCCTCTCCCCGTCCATAGCCCCAGGGGGGGGGAGTTTCTCCCGTGGCGGAGGCACAGAAATGGCTCCCCCTGAGATCCCAGGATGGGGGAGAGAGCCTGCCTGTTGCCAGACCCCAGGGAGTGGGGGAGCAGATACTTCCTGCTTCCCTGGGCACTGAAAGAGCTTCAGAAATTCTAACAACTCAGACCGATATAAATGATAGCATGCATTCTGTTACCCCAGTCTGTTATATTGGAAAAAAAAAATATTAAGGGAACTTATCAGCAGTTATCCTACCAAGATAAAAAGGAAATTTGCAAAATACAGAGGGAATTTGGTAGGACTAGTGAAATCTTTAAAGGCGTTATGAGAGCAACCTTAAATTCTAATGAATTGGTACCAGCTGACATAAAAGATTTATTCAGATGCATGTTATCTCCCTCAGAATTTGAATTATTTCAAATTTATTGGAAGAGGTCATTGTCTATACTATTACAAGAAGTCTACCAAACACCTGGTGAAACCAAAGACTATGATGACTATGACATAACTTATGACCATCTCTGTGGTGAGGGTGCTTTTTATTCCCCAGAACAACAAGCCAGATTATTATCCAAGTCAGTTTTAGATAAGATCTGTAAGGCTGCAGAGAAAACGTTTTACCGGTTACCAACAACTGAAATAAAAGGCAGCTATGTCAATGTAACTCAGTCTCATCTGACCCTTTTTTACAGTTTGTCGATCGGCTAAGGACACAGGTGGAAAGACAGGTGCAAGACCCACTGGTGCAGGCAGAATTGATAAAAGAGATGGCTCAGAGGAATGTCAATGAGACCTGTCATAGAATTATTCTCAGCCTTCCCCTCGACCCATCGCCCAGCCTAGCACAGATGATAGAAGCCTGTACCAGAAAAGAATGGAGGACTGGCACAGCCACGGTCTGCAGCAGCTGTGGCACCAGGACCAAGGAGGCAACCAGTGTCACCAGAACAGCTGCAGCACATCATCTGCCTTCGCTGCAATAAGCCAGGACACTTCGCCAGAGCCTGCACACAAAATCAGAAACAGAATAAGTCCAACAAACAAAAAAACTGATTTCTCAGCGCGTACCCGCAGTTAATATCCTTATGCGCAAAGATAAAAATACAGCGGGACCTGCACCAACTAAAGCCTCTCTCTTAACAAAAAGGGGGGAGGGACACATGGTGTGGGGGTGGAAAAAAAAATAAAAATGTCAAATGCTCAACTAACAAGGTTTGGCAGCCGCGAGGCCAAGTAAGGCTCGTGACTACCAAAGGTTTTCATTTCAGGTCTACTGATTGGACTGCTGTTACAGTGGACGTGCCAAATACCTCACAGGACCTGACAGTCCATGACATGGAACTGGACAGTGAGTATTTTGTTACTGGGGACACAGCACACACACCCCTACAGATTGAGATAGCTCCTATGACCATTAAGGGAAAGATAACAGGCTTGATGCTGTTGGCACGTTGCAGGCACCCACCATATTACCTGGCAGAGGGGCAAATTCTTGCCCAGACCATTCCTGTTCCAGCAGAGATCACAGCAGATGGAAAATCACCAGAGGTCTACTGGGTGGAAGTAGTGGGGGAAGATAGACCCTCTATGGCGTGCAACATAGCCTGTGGCTCAGAACCCCTCCATGTGGAAGGTGTATTAGACACAGCCACAGATGTCACGGTTATACCTAAGACCATGTGGCCTGCACATTGAGAATTGCAACCTGTAGTGGGCAAACTTCAGGGCATTGGAGGAATCACATTGGCAAAAATTTAAAAAAATGTAATCCAAATTGAGAGACCTGACGGAAAATTGGCTAGTGTCCGTCTGTTTGTTGCTGAATACAAGGCCCCCCTGTGGGAGAGAGACACCATGTCCCAGTGGGGAGTCCAACTGGTCATTCCTGAGACACCCCAGGATTTTTGAATATAGCCACTGTGGAGCGCCCTACCCAAAAGTTAACGTGGTTAGATGATACTCCAGAATGGGTAGCACAGTGGCCGCTAAACAAAAAGAAGCTTAAGGTGCTTGAGGAGCTCGTGGAAGAGCAATTGGCCCAAGGACACATAGAAGAGACAACAAGTCCTTGGAATTCCCCAGTCTTTGTAATAAAGAAACCGGGGAAAGACAAGTGGAGACTTCTCCATGATCTCAGAGAAATAAACAAAGTTATAGAGGACATGGGATCACTCCAACCAGGGATGCCTACACCAACAATGCTTCCTCGAGATTGGAAATTGGCTGTCCTAGATATCAAAGATTGCTTTTTCCAAATTCCTTTACACCCAGGAGATGCCCCAAGGTTTGCATTCTCAGTTCCTTCTATGAACAGAGAAGCACCAATGAAACGCGATCACTGGAGAGTTTTAGTCTGAAAGTGAGTCCTTTTATATACCAACAGTATGTAGCCTCATTGCTGTCTCCGGTACATGCAGAGAGTAAGGATGCCATCATTCTTCACTACATGGATGATGTGGTTGTGTGTGCCCTCAATGACTCAATACTCCAACACGTGCTTGACCTAGTGGTTAAGGTTTTAATCTTTGCTGGATTTCAATTGCAGGAAGACAAAGTTCAAAAGACGCCACCTTGAAAATACCTGGGTTTGGAAATTACTGCAAGGACCATTGTTCCGCAAAAATTGGAAATTGACTGCAATCCCAAAACACTAGCAGATCTCCATTCCTTGTGTAGGTCCTTGAATTGGGTAAGACCCTGGCTAGGCCTCACAAATGAGGATCTAGCCCCCCTCTTCAAGTTACTGAAGGGGGAGAGGGAGCTGGTTTCTCCCAGGGAACTGACCCCAGAGGCAAAGACTGCAATCGAAAAGGTACAGAAGGCCTTGTCAGAGAGACAGGCTCATCGGTGTGAGCCAAACATGCCTTTCCATTTCATTGTTCTAGGAAAGCTGCCACATTTGCATGGTTTGATTTTCCAATGGATCAAAGAGGAGAGAGATTCACTCTTGATCATAGAGTGGGTCTTCCTCTCTCACCAAAGATCCAAGACCATCACAGAGCCACAAGAATTGATAGCTCAGCTGATTTGGAAGGCCAGGGTGAGACTGTGTGAAATGGCGGGTTGTGATTTTGCATGGATACACCTCCCAGTCAAACTTTCTGAGGAGGGAAAGAACTCTCTTGAAAGAATGACCAAAGAGACATTTGAGCATTTGCTCCAGGGCAATGCCAGTCTCCAATTATCTCTGGACAGCTACAGTGGACAGATATCAGTCCATGCCCCATCCCACAAGTTGTTCAATGAGGAATTCCACCTCATTCCTCATGAGAAGAGGAGTCGGAGACCACTCAAGGCTCTCACAGTGTAAACGGATGCATCTGGGGCCTCTCACAAGTCAGTGATGACTTGGAGAAATCCGCAAATGCAGCTTTGGGAAGCTGATGTTGAGTTTGCAGAGGGATCACCCCAAGTGGCTGAACTGGCCGCTGTGGTAAGAGCTTTTGAGAAGTTCTCAGAGCCAATTAATTTAGTGATCGACACTGCTTACTTGGTGGGGGTAGTGTCCAGAGCGGAGCAGGCTGTGCTCAAAGAAATAGAGAATGAGCATCTCTTCAGGTTGCTTTCTAGGCTAATTTATTTCATCTCTCATCGAGAACATCTGTTCCATGTTATGCATGTAAGATCACACACTGATTTGCCAGGTGAAATTGCAGAAGGGAATCGTCAGGCAGACGCCCTTGCTGCCCCAGTTGAAAAGGCACGTCTCCCTGATATATTCCAACAGGCAAAGCTGAGTCACCTTCAATACCATCAAAATGTGCCAGGTCTGATCCGTCAGTTCCAGCTAACATGGGGTCAGGCTTGAGCCATTGTGGCCACCTGTACCAATTGCCAGCTCCAGGCCATACCATCCATGGGCGTGGGGGTTAACCCCTGGGGCCTTGGCAGTTGTGAAGTGTGGTAGACAGACATCACACACATTCCTAGCTTTGGTCACCTTAAATATGTCCATGTAAGCATCGATACATATTCAGGTGCAGTCTATGCCTCTGCCCACGCAGGAGAAAAGTCTGTGCATGCCAAGCAGCACCTAGTGCAGGCTTTTTCAGTACTGGGGATTCCAAAAGAAATCAAACCTGATAATGACCCAGTGTATGTGTCCAAGGAGTTCCTGGAGTTCATCCAGCAGTGGGGAATGGAATGTAAAACTGGCATCGCTTACTCCCCCACAGGTCAAGCTGTGGTTGAGCGTGCACACCAGATGCTCAAGCCGGTCTTGGCTAGACAGAGCAGTTCAACTGTGTGGATGTCTCCACAGCAGAAGCTCTGCAAAGCCTTGTTTACCATCAATTTTCTGAACTGTTCATTTGAAAACATGAGTCCACCTGTGGTACATCATTTTAACAGTGGCAATCAGTTCAAATTGTCTCAGCATTCACCAGTCTTGATTAGGGACCCCGAAACGTGGGAAACCAAAGGTCGCTATGAGCTCGTGACCTAGGGTCATGGCTATGCGTGTGTAGCTACTCCCTCAGGCCCTCGGTGGATTACACAGAAGTGAGTGAAACATTTTGTCCCCAAAAATCCAGTCTGACTTCCCCACCAATTGTAAGTGGTGGGAAAGCTCACATGCCTTGTCAAAGTGAATCCAAAAATTTTCTTGTAATTTTGTTAAACAAAAAATGGGGAAATGTTGTAATTCTTCAGGGGAATGGTTTCTCCCCTTTGACTCCCTGGAATTCCTTCCCTTTGACCAATGGAAAGACCCTCCATACCTTCCTTGACATAACTGGCTGAGTGCCAGGGTCCTCCCAAAATAGGAAACTAGATAAGACCCCTGTATTTCTTTGTTCTCTCTCTTTGGCCCCTGGAACCCTTCGAGGAATAAACGTCTTGGAATAATCTGGGGGTAAGAGCCTCTTTTGGAATCTTTTGTACTGTCCCTTCGGAGATATTCCTCCAAAGCCTCTCCAGAGCTAGTCCCAGGGGGGGAGGGAGGGGGGATGGGGGGGGATATTTCAATACTGTTTAAAAGTATTTATATACTGAGTTCCATCTTCTACAGATCAAGAAAAACAATATCTGGAATTTTTATTATGCCTGTGAATCAAATAGTTTAGAAACTTTTGAAATAAGGCTCTCATCATCTTTAATATTTATTTTATTCCTCGCTGGAACAGCCACCACAAATGGAATGCTGTATATGTCTTAACAGTATTCAGCATTGGACTGTTCCTTGTTAAGTGTTAAATCATACTTATTTGTTCTCTGGTATCTGCTGATGAATGAATTAAATAACTAACTATGTTTACAGAATAAGTAAAAATGTATTTTTGTCCTGACCCCCTTAAAATTAAACTGTACCTCTCTAATATCCAGAGACTAATTGGAAATGGACTGTAGCACCTCTGAAGGAGGTCATAGTGTGAGGCACACCACAACAGTGAGTAATACTTGGGAAGAAAAAAGTGATCTGCCTTCTAACATGACAAGAATGATTTGCAGTTAATAATAGAGGGAGTAAAGGCCAGTCTTTTCAGTTACCCTTGGCTTCACCTAGGACAAAATAAAAAATCACTTCAGCTGCTGTGAGCTACTTGCCTTTTTCCCAATCATTATTGCTTAGTTATAACTTAGTGATAAAATCTGTCATTACTGACTTTATTGACATTAAATTGATTTATTTGCATGCCTGGCGAATAAGAACTGCATTATGCTGGCTTTCAGATTGCTTGCATACTCAAGATAGTAAGTGCATCACTGACTTAATTGTCTTTTGCTGGTTCACTTGCTCTCTAATCTCAGTTTGCAAATAATATTGGGTCAAATTCAACCCTGGCATAAGTCCACTGCCTTCATTGGTAGTTCTCTAGAGAAGAATTTGATCCAGAAGAATCTGAACTGCCTATATGATAAAGATTTTTTTCTCGCTATTGTATAGTCTGTTAGTCAGAAAACAACAAAATTAAATATTTTTTTTCCGTTGGTTGAGTATGGACTCATCTTTCTCTATTTTATGGTTCTAGTATTAAAAATTTTACCTTTTCCACCTAATTTTCCTGGGCTATATGTTTATGGTAGAAAAAAGAACTAAAAGAGAGAAAAAAGAAACTAAACACCAATTGAGAAGATGCAGTTTCACTGTGGAACGAATAAACTACAACCAAGCAAGATTTAATTATTCACATAACCATACATTTCCGTAATGATCTATTCCAGGAAAAAAAGAAGGGTTTTGTTTTTTTTTTTTTTAAACTGTTTTTCCAACAGTTTCCTTTCACTTTCTAGAGAGTTCTTTAAAAAGAACTCTTTTGGTTCATAGCAATCTATTCAGCTATTTTCCTTACCTATTTTCAACATTTCTGACCAAGAAAAAACCTGGGAATGATTATTTGTATTTTAAGAGTTGGTTTGGTATCCCAGTTTTAGATTTTCTACCAGCCCTTCCAAGACGCAACTATCCAAAATACTTGCCTTCACTTGGACTTTAGTGTTAACATAGATGACATTGACCATAAGTATTTGAAATAACTGAACTCTCATGAGTAACTGAAAAAACATCCAGAAAACAAAACCTATGAATTATCTACATCAAGAATACCCAGAAGCCCTTCAGGTAAACATGCAAATAGAAATTCAAGCTGAGTCATACCAGCTTTCTAAAAATCATTTGAGATTTCAGATCCAAAAATATCTACTACACTGATGGAAATGGTAACATTTTGACCTTAATTGAAAATATGTACTTTGTTGTGTATTTGTAAAGAGGAGATGTGAAATTTGACATAGAAATGTGTTTAAAATGGAACACTGTTGACTGCATGTGTGGAGCATTTGTTTAACGATTTTCAGTATTAATAGACAAATTTTGTCCAATGATAAAATTAAAAATACTTCTGCATTGCAGGAACATTTACGTCATTCTATTTGTCAAACAAATTCTCACTGAATTTCACTGGAGTTTTTCCTCTTTTTAAAACCAATTTCTGTCTCTTTAGTGAGTATAACAAGATGAAGCTTACTGAGGTAGTAAAAAAGGTTTCATTAAATACTCTTGCAATAATTCATCAACAAACTTATGAAGTGACTTCTCTCCTGAAATATCTTCTTCTGTTTCTCAAATTTTCTAGTCAAATGCAGTTAATCACCTACCCACCTGGACTTCAATCTTTTTTTGCTGAGTTTTAAAAAAGCTATTATCTGATTATTCAAAGGATGCTCCCTGTGTGCCTAGACTCTACTACACTAAAAGAGTCTATTGTTATTGACTCTAAGAAATTTTTGGTTTCTTGTTTTGTTTGGTTTATGGTGCCAAAGGAGCAGACCAAATTAATTGTATGATACAACTGGGGGAAAACTCAGAATATAATTTAATTTTCTTATACCTGCAGAGAAGAACAGTAGGGTATTTTTGACAGGTGCTTGTACAAGTGGTGGAGATTCCACAGTCTCCACAGTAACATGTTTCACGAGTTCATTATCCTCTTAGAAAGATTTCTTTAGTGCTTTGTGAAAAATCTTTCTAATGTAACTGAAAGAGTTTATAATTGTTTTTATGGCCTAATCACAATAACCAGTGCAATGTAACAATAAGCCATTTAGATGTTTTTTGTTAGTGTGTGAATAAACAAATCATTTCTTGGTATGACTTTTAAATTTGTTGTCTTTTTGACTTTATTGAGTGAAATTTGTCCTAATAGTATGAATTATTTTGAGTTCAACTTCTCCATTATTTACAATAATTTTACAAAAAAAATTCTGTATCATTTACATCAAAAAAGTATGGTTGTAACACATAAATATTCCCCCCTATCTTATCTTCTTGCTCTTTTGTATCATCTCTAGAGCTTTTTTAATGGCAGACCAGCAATCCACAAAAATGTAGTAACACATTTTCAATGTTCTATCGTTCTTCAATAGAAATTAACGTTTTATTTCCTTTGCGTTTTTATTTTTTCCCCAGGTGCATTAAAGAATTAAATACATTGCACATTAAATCTTCCTTAAATAAATTGCCCATCATGAAACTATTTTTTTTTTCTAAGTGATTGATGTTGATTTAGGAGGTGTCCATACGGATAAATTAATGTAACATAGCCAAATCCAACATTCATCTTTGCTTATACTTTAGGAATTCTCTTTATAGTTATGACAGCTAATTCTCTGTCTTGTTCGTGCATGAGATTCTTTGTTAGTCTGTTAATTCTTGACCTACATAATTTTCAGAAAGAGATTTCAGTCCATCTTTCTACTTAGCCATTTCTTCAGGACATTAATAAGGGTGTAATAAATGTGTCAAGTACCACTACTGTTAGAAAGAATACAGGGACATCTATTTATTAACCTTCTTCCATGTTGAAAATGAACACTTATGTCTATTCTTTGTTTTCCTATCTCTGAGCCATTTTCTAATATGAAACAGAACTTTTATAATTTATTCTGTGCCTCCTGCTTCCTTAGTAAGCTCCTGTGAAGTATTTTTTCAAAGACATCTTAAAGGTCCAATTAAATTATTTTTATTAATGGGTATTTTTTTTCTATTAACCCTTTTCTTGTGTTTTCTATGGCAACACAAAGCAGTTGGATCTATTCCAGAGTAACTGAGAAAGCTGGTGCTTAATTATTTTGAGTTTAAATAGTCCTAGTTTAGTCAGATGGGAAGGTTCAGATTCTGGTGTCTTTCATTATTTTGAGAAAGATGGATACTGGAAGCATTTTTATTGTACAAGTTAACCAGCCAATTTTCTTAAACAGCAGAGGACTTTTTGTCCATTTCAGGTGTCAATATAATGTAAAATGTACTATTGCCTAGGACAATATAATCTCAGTATCCAAACTTTTGCCATGTTTTGTCATGACCAATTTTTGTCACCCAAACTTTTCAAATTAAGCGCAATACTGAAGATATGGTTAATAAAAATCCTAATCAACGCAATCAATTTTACTTGTTATGGGAAAGAATTCCTTTACAAATTGTTTTAGTTTTCTTGTACAGTTTTAAGTATGTGACTGTCCTTACTCTTGCAGGATCATTACAGTACTCACAAACTATTGTCTAGAATTTCCTCTAACTCAGTGGTCTATCAGATTAATTATTAGTCAGTATGTCTTCAAAAGTATTTACTTTGCTGTGAAGAGGAAATATTCTGCACTGTCGTGCTTCAAAATTTTTGAAGTTCCATAAATGGATGATAAATAGCTTGCTAAGTACTCTGATTTCAAGAGACAGTGAGCGGAGTCAGTATGCATCTACATCAGATGAAATTACAGCTACTTAGTAGAAGCAGGAATTCATGCTTGTCACTTCCATGAAATACAAGACAAGATATGTCTAAGGCAGGAGCTCAGCAAACTCAATGAAAAATAAGGAAATTTCTTATCGAGTGGGAAAGAAGGACATGCTTCTTGCATGACAATGTGTTATGTGTCCTGTGCTTTTCAACTTACAAATATATTACAAAGACTCCCATTTATTGGTGTTGGAAGACAATAGGAGAACAGGAAAGCAAGGATGCTACTCCAACGACAGCTGTATTCCTCTCCTGCTCCAGAGCAAGACATTAGGCAGAGCTCAGGGACTTTTCACCAATCTGCCTTGCCAAGTGTATGAAGCAGATGATTACACTGTCCTGTTTGCTACTTTGTAGAGGTTGGATTTCATGTGATCACTGATAGCCTCTGGTGCTTGATTAATGGGCAAGACTTTGCCTTTTATACTTTTCTGCTACTGCTCATTCATTTCTTTTTCTGGTATTTCAATGAAATAACTTTTTTTGTGTAAAGGCCTTTATTTTTTTTTTTTTTTTTTGCCAGTTTCTAATATCGTTCAACTGAATTCCACACAGCAACAATGTGAGAGAATAATAGAAGTGGTTATAGCCTCTCACTCTTATTGTAGGATTATCTAAACAGATTTGTATAATCTTTTCCACCAAAAATAGAATCCTTAATTTTCTTTTATCTGCTAGCGAAGTATTCTGTTAAGAAAAAAAAATATTTGTGCAATTCTAATTATCTTAGAAAGAAGCTCCAAGTAAAAGGTGTTTCAAATTTTTCTAGGTCTTTCTCCCCCCAAAAATACCACTTTGATTAAATAAACCTGATCATGTAAAATGTTTCTAACCCTAATGTCTACAAAATACAGGGTTGAGAGAGGAAGTTTGTTCAACTCTAGCTTTAAAGAGTCGGTTGAATTCAGTGCAGCTACACAGATGATACTGAATGTCATATAATTAGGCCTCAGTCTATATTAGGAGAAAATTCTTCTGAAATCTGGTACATACAACACTGTGTGTTTTTATTTATGTAGTTCATCACTGAACTCTTGGAGTACCTAATAAATATTAACAAAAATAATTTTTATTATTTCAGTTAGTAGTGCTCTGAAATTCATTCTATTTTACTACACATACCTAGAAACAGACTTGCCATTTGGTCCCAATTTCAAGATCAGCATCAAGTTTAACTGTTTCTTCAAGAGACACTGTTAAATCAATTTTGCGTTGCAAACAAGAAAATTTCTTTCTTATTTGGTCTCTTATGGCTATTTCATCTATTCAAGCTAACAGAACCTGAAAATTCTGTTTCCTCATTCCTCATCATGCAAGTCTTCTCTTATATCAGGCAATGAAAATTGAATGTCAGTCCCATTTTAGTTAAAGTCAGTTTCACTTTTAAACTAGCTGTTGTACAATCTCTTGGTTGTAAGTACTGTAAGACAATTAAAAAGAAAGCATATTTTATTTTGAAATTATAATACTCTCTTGCCTGTAGGATTTATGAAAGGAAAGCCAAGTAAAATCCCCTTCCATATAGTGAGAATGATTAGGAAAAAAACCAGTAAAGTCGTGGAAAGGGGAGATAAGTTTTCCCTTTTTTTTTTTTTTCCTTTCAACTTAAAACACATCTGGACACAAAATTTCCCCACTACTAAGCAACTTACTGGACAGAGGGAGACTCTTTACTTGTGTTATATTCTGTAAATACATTGTATATAGCAGAAAAAAGACAAACTAGGATGTGTTTTTAATTTAGTTAAGAAACTACAGAGGAGCTCCTTGTATGTTGAGACTTTCTAAGATGACTTTTCTATGACTAAGTTAAACAAAATCTCTAGAGGACATTACAAAATAGGAACTTGGCTAGTTTTCTAATAAAAATATTAGTCAACATTTTCTCAACAAACTGGAAAAAGAACTAGTTGCTTATAGAAATAGAAAAAATAAACTGTGACTCAAAATCCTATATCTCTCCACGTGTGATATCCTTGGTGATTCGTGGTGATTAATTAAGAGGTTTTTGTGTACTTATTATTTTTACAGAGACATAATGCATGCTTTCATTTATAATTCTATACTGGCAGTTTCATAACTCATTCATCCACCAGAGATTGCAATTCTGCTTTCACAGCTGAAAGGTGCCATACAAATATGAGCTATTTATATGAATAAAATGGCTTGAGGCATATTGAGGTTTCACATGGACACATGGTGAAAACCACTAGGTACAGATAGAATTTTGATATACACAGTGTTTCAGACAGATTCTAATTTAAAATTCTGTAGGGAAGATACTGGCAGAATTAATCAATTTCTAGCTATATTCCTTCCTTCCCTTGAAGGCAGTACTATATTCCAGCAGGATTTCATGTAACTCCTTCTAGAACAGAAGATGACTTGGCCTGTAAGATTGCTGTTAAACATGGACTGTAACAGTTTTCTGGAAGATGAAACGTGTTGGTAGAATGGCAAACAAACACATAGAATCTTCTCAGCTACTATTTCTAATCAGTTTTCTTTACAATTAATTTGCAAAAGAGAATGGCTGTACTGTTGATTCTTTTCGGGAATGGAGTAAAGTCTATTCCACTTCCACTTGAAAATTCGTTGCCTCCACTTGCAAAAATCCTCACAAGTGTTATGAGTGCAAGTCTCTCACAACAGGAACTAGTCTCACAAATTAAATAAACAGAAGTTAAGTATTGCAATGTTACTCAACTCCCAATATTTAACAGACAGATCAAAAAGATGAACAGATGATTACAGATTTATAGCTAAAATGTGATATTCTTGTGCTTCTGATAAATATGGATTAAAGACAGGAATGAGACATTTAAGGTACATCTACACTATTTGGGTATGGCAAAAGTCAGAGTTAAATATATTAGTGCCCAGGTAGTGCAAATATCTATAATTTAGCAGACAAAGCTAAAAGGTCAAGTGCTTGGGAACTGAAGATAGATAGCTGTAAATGGCTTGATATTTTTGCTCAACTGCTCTAATGATTCTTTTCCATAATATTTCACTACATATTTTTAGTTTTGAATGACTGCATGTATTTATGTGTAGTAGTAATATATTAAGTCATCTCTGAGTGGTAATCTATATGAGGTCATGAAAGAGGAGTTAAAGTTCCATGAAACTTTAGTTATAGCTAACTTTCACCAATTCACCTCAGTTATAGACTTGTTTCAGCAGTCCTTATTGCAAGAATTGACAACAGAATAAACTATAAGTGAAAGCTACACATTATTACCCAAGAATACTCAAGAGAATGAACAAAATAACACATATGCAACATAATTAAAATATTCCTTTAATATTTGTTTAATTTCATTTTTTTCAAACCATTAAAATTTTCCCCCTTTGCTCTGTGTTGATGTCATCTGTGAAATTCAAACTTAGCAGTCCAAAATATGAATCTGATACATCCAAAGGCTCCATTGTATCCTCCCTCAGAATAATCTGTCTGGTCTCGTATCAACGTTCATTGCATCTGATACTGCAATAGAGAAGATTGGGTGTGCAGGTTTAGTACTTTCTTGCTGAAGGAACGTATGTTGTAAGTCTGAGTTTTAATTTACCAGAACCTACAACACTCTACTAAAGTGGAAAGAGCTGTTTTGAGTCCAGAAATACTCCATTGTAATGGGATGCACCTTCTTTAATGACCACTAGCAGTAAATTAGGCAGAAAACTCAGTAATACTAACTTTTAAACCTGTATCAAATTTGTCTTTCAGTAGATAAGATTTAATCAAGTAAAGCTCATCTTATTTTGGCATTAAGTCATATAGTATTAGTCATACAGTCATGCATGAGGAAAAGTATAGGGAGCTGTGTTTCATATGCATTTTAACACAATTTATATCTTTCAGTATTTTACCTCAATAGTTCTTTTAAAACTTTTGGAAAATATCAGGTAGGAGAGAGAACTGATCCCCATGGAACCTTGTCGAATGAGAAAGATCTGAAGCTGGAGTTTTCTTGGCACTTTTTGAATACATTCCTTGGGAAGGTCCTAAATCATCTAAGCAATTCACTTGATTCCTGGCATTTCTGTCAGGCAGAAAAAAAAAGTGATTTTAGTGTTGAGAGAGTTAATGTTGCAGAAAAGCTGTGAAAGACAAGAACGGATGTCTGCCCATCATCATTTATCAAGTCTACTAAGGCAGTTTCCTTCTCCTCTCCAAACATAAGAATAGAGGCTTCCAAGTGTTAAACATTTGTATCTGATAGATGAATTTCCAGTTGGCTGGGTTTTATTTAAATGTTTTCTTCAGATCAGAGTGTGGCTAGGCTAGGAATAACACGCAGAAAGGCTTATTGTTCCCCCTCTGTATGCTTTCCATTTTTGCCAGTGTTGAACAGGAGCTTCAGAGTAATTTGTGGTGAAAACTAACAGGCAATTATTAGCTGTAGAAATCTATCCTACAAATCAACAATGATGTCCATACTAATTTTTCTATAGAAATCATTGCACTTCTTACTTACATAGCATAACCAGCAAGAAAAAATATTCAAAATCTATTGAGATGTTAACTATTTTCCAAAATATATATTACAGGGAATTTGTTTGAGAATTGAGAAAAGAAATTCTGCAGTGTTTTGCATCATCACAGTTTACAATGGGGAGTAGTTGACCTCATCTCTCTTAGATTAAAGTAGCTTCTGGTCTAATTGATTTCAGTTTAAACTCTTGTTTAATTGGAGTTTCAGCAAATACTGTTGATAGTGAATACGTGGTGTTACTCACAGAAATATATGGTTGGTTATTTTTTGTTTCTCTGACACATCATAAAAATTTCTACTAGTTCCTCCTAGCCCAGATTAGTTTTCTGATGTGCAGTTCTCATCCTAGTTGTTCAGACACATATCTTTTTTTGTCTAAGGGGCTGTGTAATTGTGGCATTTTAATAGTCAGCACGTCTGATTGGGAAGTGATGAAACAAAAATGCAGCATAGTGTTCCAGCAGTGAATAAAAGCACATACTGATCAATAACATAACTGGAAAGAAGTAATAAAATGGTGAATATAAGTTTGTGTCAATATGACACCATGTATAAAAATAGCTCACAGAGGTATTTTTCCCCCCAAAATTGCCGACACTGTGGTTGCAGGTCGAGTCCCTTGTGCCTTCTTAAAGAAACCACAACTGTTCAGCAGCACTGTAACGGATGTTCAAAAGAATTGTTAACAATTTAAATGTAGGTGTGGGCAGATGCACCATTTCTACTACACATAACTTTGGGGGAAAGGGTGTTTTAACAAAAATCAATAATGAGCAGATCTGTATTCAAATTACTCTTCTAATTATATTTAAAAGGTAAGTTAAGATACTTTGCTTCACTGATTGTGGTTGAGATAAGGCAGACAAGTGATGAGAGGTGCTATTAGCATGACCATGCATGACTGACTTGGCAAGTATTAGTAGATCAATGTGAGGCAAAATAAGTGACAGCATAAGAGAGAAGCTTGTGCCAAAGACTCAGTCCTGCTCTTTTTGGTGCCTTTCACTAAGCACCAAAGGCCTCACTAAGGCCATAGGAAATGCAGTGCCATTATGATAAAGGAAACTTAAAAAAAAAAGATAGGTCTAAATGACATAACCAATATATCAGTGATGTGTTGCAGCACAACTTTTGTAATCCTTTCAAGAACTTTACTGGCATTGCCATAGGTGGGCACTCTCTGCGAAGAAATATTTTATGGAACCTGAATAGTTCTTTCAGCACACAATGACATATTGATGACAAGATAAGCAAAAGGTTATCACTGGTGGGGAATAGTTTGCTACAGCATGACCTCAGAAAGAGGAGTCAGGGGTGTGTGGAAGACTTCCTCAAGAATGTAACCACAAAAATGCATATGCAATTCTCACTTTGTCTTCATGATTTACTCTCACTATAGAAAATCTTGTATGAATATTGGAATAGTTGTAATTCTATAAGCATTTATCTTAAAAGGATAGGGAACTTTGAAAATCATCTGTATTAGTAATAGAATTTTAAAAGCCTTGATAACTTTTTTGACTTTTCATATCTTTTTAAAAAACATCATATGCCACATGGAGTGACAGTGTGCAATGAAGGAATGAATAAAAAGGGGGAAATTTAACTATACTCCTGCTTTCTGAAATGTCCAAATGGTATTTCTCTGATTTTTTTTTATTTCCATATGTTTTTTATAAGAAAAATACAAATATGTATTAGATTTCCTTTAAAATCAAGCGTCTGAGATTTTTATCTTCAAGTTTGAGAATATCTTTATTTTATATATACAGGTCTTTGAACTGATAATAACTGCTGCATGATTTCATTCTCAATTACATCTCTGCTTTGAAAGATACACAGGCTGTAGGTCACTGTGAATATGTATAGAAATCCAAGACATACTTACTTTACTTAAGCATGTACTACATGCTGTCAATACACAAAAGTAACACTGTCTTGGGCTTATCTAGACTGATTCTTGCACAGCTGTCTACTGGTGGACTCTCATAAAATTGATGCCAAAAAATGAAATGTGTCATGTCAGATAATTCAACAATCTCTTTTTGAGGCAATTTTGACAAAATTACCAAGACCTCCCTGAAACTCCTGGAAGTTTGGTTTGTAACTCTCTTACATCAGTACACTCCATTCCCCAGCTTATTGTCCCTTGCTGGGAAGTTGGAAAGCATGTAGTTTCCCCCATGGAGGCATAACTACTGTGGAGATGGTACCACCAAACACTCAGGAGATTTGCCAGTCCTCTCTCTTTTCTACTCCCTCTGCCATTGGTTCACATCACAGTTTGTCTCTGGTTAACAAAGAACAGAAGGTAGCTTGTTCTTTAGCTCTCCTTCTTCCCACTGTGTCAAATGGATTGAGCAAGTAAAGTCATGGTACATTTGAAGCAAGTCGTAGAACTGTAAAAACAGGTCAGTGTTAGGTGATATAGAGCAAAGTCCAGAAAAGACAGGTATAACAAGACATGGCATTTCTTCATGAACTGAAACATGAAGCTTCCTGAACCCCAAGTCATCCTTATTGTGCAACTTTACAACTAATACAGTACGACACTTAGCACAGTAATTTAAGCTACATTTTGAGTCATGAACTTGCAGCCACATTTTACTTCTGAAGCTGTACATAATCACCCATGCTATATGTATGTGGACACGTGCACTCTCTCCTTCCCTCTATTTCTAGCTTCCTCTGATTCAAAATTGCCTTGTTCTTTACAGAAGGTTTTGCATAAACATAAGCTGAGGATATGTTTTCCATCAGCCACTGCTATTTGCCATCTAGACAAAGAAGATAACATTTTCATTCTCATTTTTTAGCGCTGGTCATTGCATTTTTGCTTTAGAAAGTACATCTGCTCTCCTCTAAATTAATGCCATCAATGTACTAAACAATGCAGTTCTGTGTCTGATATATTGTGAGACAAAACAGAACAAAGCAGAGACAAAAATAAAGCATCTCTGTGAGTTACAGGGGACAATCAATTAGATTCATCATCTGTTTTACATTCTAGTCACTGCTTTTAAAAAAGAGGAGTGCATAATACCATGGCAACAGTTGGAACTGCAGTTCTTTATGGTATATAATCATTACGGATTCTTCAGCATTCTCTGAAAATTGATATAAAAAGTCACAAGCGCTGTACTACCTACTATGCTGATTAAATGACAAGTTTGTAATTTATAAGTGCCTTATTGCCATGGGAAGGCAATCATACAACCCTGTTTTCTAACTCAAGGGTTTTTGAAACATGCTGCATGATTTCTAGTTGTGCTGCAAGCTAAGATTAAATTGAAAAGGATGGCATGTAGATTTTTTGAACATGGTGTTGACATTTACTAGCCAATCAAATATTGCAACTTTCCTACATGACAGCAGATGTTGACCTTTCAAGCTTTTCCTATCTGCTTTCACGCATTACCTGCAGAAATTAACATTAACTCACTTCTTGCTCCTTGCTGCTATTAATGTCAGCTGGGAATTGAGAATCATGAATTCATTTATTTCACAGAATGGAGACCTGTTTTATACTCTAAGCACAGAAGGGCTGCTCCTGGGAGCTGGTATTTTTGGAAGCTGCTTCAACTACCTTTGTGGTTGAGGGATAGCTGGGAGCTATGGTGTAGAAAATGTCACTGGCAACAAAAGCAGAAAGAGACAGTGGAGGACGGATTCAAGGAGAAACCTGGGGGCCAAATACTTGCAAATGGAATTGCATACAAAGAGCTAAAGTCTAAAATGAAACACTTAAAGCTATTCTAATGGAGTGCAAAACTAGATGCAAGGTACCAATGTCTCTTTGACTTGTTAACTGAACTATGGAAATGTAAGTCTGCATAATACACAGCCTGGTAACAAGAAGCTTCAGGGGGTTACACTGCATTGCCTGAGGCTCTCTGGTATCATACTCTGAGGGAAATATTAACTTTGGTAGAGATGTCTCCTGCAATCTGAATAAGATTTTGATAGAATTTCAGCCAATCATGAAATCATGTGTTTAAAAAGCAAAGGAACAATAAAATAAGAGAAGCCTTTTCTGTCTTGTCCTTTTCTTATGTTAGGAGGAAAAGCTTCTTTTGGGTACAAACAGAAATGTTATCATCACAAAGAAAATGCTATTGTCTAAAATTAAAACATCATTCCTGCAAACATCAACCTGTTTATATGTTATTTTTTGTTATATATGTAACTTGCCAGTGCAATTGGTCACTTGCCAGTGTACTTGAATACTTCAAATAATCATGAGTTTCATGCATGCATATTTCTAATTTTATAGTAATACACTTTAAAGAGGTATCTCATTAAACAACAAATATTTGCAAACTACATGAATTCCAGTCAATATTCCAAATTAACCAGGAAATCCTGCAGTCATAACTGGATAGAAGTTTCTTAGTCATGAGCCCTGATCCTCATGAGGACTTCAACCACCCTGATGTCCTGGAAGGACTTAAAACCAGTAAGATTGCTCTGGAAACAAATAACTATCCAAGCCAGATCCAGTACACCATGCGATGTTAAAGTTCAGGATCCTGAGATGAGGGAACCAGGAAAATAATTTCATAATCCTGGAATTCAGGACAGCAGAATGTGGCCTATTCAGAGATATGCTCTGAAGAATGCCACAGCAGGCAATTTTGCAGAGAAGATAGGTTATAGCTGATAGCTGATTGATTTTTCAACGCTCATCTCTCCCAAACTCAAGAATGGTCAATTCCAGTGATCAGGAGGTCAAGAAAGATGATAGGATGCCTGGATAGATGGAGCTGCTGACAAAACCAGAACACATGGAAATGGATACAATTGGTGGAAACAGAATCAGGAATGTGGGAAACATTTCCCAAGTGTGCAGGGATGTGGCTGGGAAAGCAAAAGTCTGCCTTGAGTCAAGGCTTGAGAACAATGTGAAGGGCTGCAAGAAGGGTTTACATAGGTAATTCAGCAGTTAAAGGAAGATTAAGAAAAAAGTGGTCCACTGCTGAATTAGGCAAATGATCTGGTGAGATCTGATATGGAAGATGCCTTCTTCATATGTACCTTTGCGGGTAAGAGTTGCCTTCAGGAATCCCAGATCTCTGGGAAAGTCTTGAGCAAGGAAGGCTTATGCTATGTAGATGAGCATTAGATGAGCAAACATTTGAAGCTGCTGAACATAAGCAGTCTGTGGGAAATAATGGGATTTCACTAGCAACCACTAAAGAGTTGAGAGAACTTGCTGATGTCATTTCCAGGTGATTCTTGATTATCATGAAAATGTTCCATCTAAAGGTAGAGGTTCCTGGGGACTGTGAGAAAGGGAAAGAGGAGGGAACCAGAGCTACAGACCAGCCAGCCTAACCTTGATCCTTGGGTAGCTGATGGAGCAAATCCTTCTGAAAGCCATTTGCAAACACATGAAGGGTAGGAATGTGATTAGGAGTAGGCAGCATTGATTTACAAAGAAATCATTCTTGACCTGCCTGATATCCCGTGGAGATATCTTGTCAGTAGACAAGAGAAGAGCAGCAGAGGTTTATCTTAACTTTAGCAGTTTTCAACACTTTCTCTCATAGCAGCCTCGTTGACAAACTGATGAAGAATGGCTTAGACAAATGAGCTATGAAGTGGGTTGAAAAATGGCTGAACTGCCAGGACTAAATGACTGCAGCACAAGGTCCAGCAGAATGTCAGTCAGTAATAGCTTACCTCAAGGTTTTATCCTGGTATCAATATCCTTTAACAACTTCATTAATGACATTGATGGTGGAACAGAACACATCCTCTGCAGGTTTGCAGGTGATGCAAAACTGAGAGGACTGAAACACCAGGGGTGCTGCTGTTCAGAGAGGCCAACAAATGGGCCAATATGAACATTTTAGAGTCTGGAAATCAACTTTGCAGAAAAGGAGTGGAGGATACTATTGCACAAAGAAGTCCAGTGCTATCCTGGATTAAATTAGGAAAATCACTACTACCTGGACCTAGCAGGGAAGCTTATTCCCCTCTGTTCAGAATTGTAGAGACCAAATCTGGAGGGCTGTATTCAATGCTGGGCTCCACAGTGCAACACTGATGCTGACATACTGAAACAAGTATGAAGGTGATTATACTCTGCAGCAGGTTGCTGAGAAAAGTTGTTGAGTCTGTAATCCTGGAGACTTTTGAAACCTAACTGGATATGATCCTGAGCAATCTGTTCTAGTTGGCCTTCCAACTAGAGCAAGTTGCCTGGACTAAGCAATGATTTCCAGAGGTCCCTAGCCTATTGTGTGGTTCGGTGAAAAATGAGTTAGCAGATTAAGAGATTGAGTCAAAGTCCAAGGCTTCTCATCAGAGTTCTACGCTGTGGTCTCCCAATTAGTTTTCCTCTGACAATAGAGTAGTAAGTAAAACTTGGCTCACAAAACCCAGGAAGATGCTCTGGTCCTAGCAATAGGCAGCCATTACCACGATGCATTTGTGTCGAGCCCTATTTTACACCTGTATGAGTGATATTCCTTTCTGCTAGCTCTTAATATATTCTCCACATCAGTGGAGGGTGTGCACTGTTGCTACAAAAAGAAAAGTTCTAGAATGACTTCAGCTTCTTTTTACTAGTAGCTCAAAAATTTATGAAAAATTAATAATCATTGATATTGTGCCAGGTAGAGATGGATTAACTTGGAGGCTGGAATTTCCCATAAAACCACCCCAATAATTGTCAACCCCCAGCTGGATCCATAAAACCTATTTGACCCTACTGTTACAGAAGAGCAAGTAATATGTTCATTGTGAAATTGTTGGAGTCTGAACTTCAGCTTGTTCTGCAGGCGCCTGGTTGATAGCAAATGCATTGGTAATTGAGTTCTTATTTCCTGTAGGGCCTATCACTTATAGCAGGATAGAATTTGAAGAAGGGGGGAGCTATGCTAATGATTGGTTGTAATATTTATACTTACGTCAAAGACAAAGATTTGTAGACATGACACAAAAGTGCTTGCTTCAGGGTAAAAGTCAATTAAGCAGATGAAAGAGGAACAAACTGCCTTCCTTTATTCCATGGGTTTTCCCATAATTGTTCTTTTGTAACTTTTTTTCTGAAATGGCTGGGAAAAGTTAGTGGGCAGTTTATGGAGGAGGCTGATAGTCTTTCAGTGTTCCCTGGACTTGTGTTTTGGTCTCTCAGATAACAACAGCAGCAGGAACAACAATAATATATAAAATTAAACTTACAAATTTAATCTGATTATAATACTACTGACCATTTATTTGAGGCAAATGTAAGGCTGGACAATGTTATGGCGCAAAATAAAAAGACTCACTTGTCTGTAAAGAAACACTAATCTACATTTAATTTGCCATTCATGACTAATTCCCCCCAGCGGGAAAGAAAACAAGATGTAATATGGTTTAATTTTAGTCTGCAGGCTGTCTATTCTCAAACAAAATCAGAGCTTTCTATTTTTCAAGTGAGAGAGAACAGGCTAAAGAGTCTGGGTACCAACACGTATTACAAAACATACTAAAAATGGCTAAGACCGTTTCTAAGGTCAGAAAGAAGAATTCTGACCATTGAATGCAGCTGCTGTTTATGTGGCCCATCCCGAAAGTCTCTAAAACTTCTCCTCATGGTACATTTATCTGCTTTCGACACTTGCATCATGAAAAGGCTGTAGATGATATCCACATCACTAAATATTGCAATACTGACCTTCCATAAACACTGAGTTGAGTTAGTAGGACTCAGCAGCTATTTTCTGCTTCCTGGATGCCAAAAGTCAACAACAAGAGCAGTGAATTTTTAAGATGCTGAGACAGATTAACTTGCTGACACTTGTAAAATGGAATATTAGAATTGTTCCAAAATATATATATATATAATGGATAAGGATACACATCTTTGTCTGTGATTGATCTTTTGAGATCCTATGAGCTTACATCACACAAAATCTGACTGATATAGTAGCTAAAGAAAAAGCTGGCTTTAGAAGGCCTCAGTCATCTTTTTTACTGTACCTTTCCTTCCAGGGAAATTCCTAACATGACAGATTTTGTGGGCATCTAACCAGTGCACAAAAAGTGGCTTCCTGAAATTAAGGTTTTTCTTCAAGTAGAAGGAGCAGTAAAACTTTAAGTTCTCATCACACCAGTTGCCTCCCTCTCTAAAGTCAGCCTGCAATGGATGCCACTAAGAAGCTCACAGTTTTTATCAGAAGAAATAAAAGAATGGAGGCTCCAAAAAGCTGAGAGAGAGGAATGCCACACAATTCTAAATTATCCTTATCTATTTTTCAAATATGGTTTCATTTCAGTTGGAATGGGAATGCCTGATGAAATAATTGCTGAAAAGCATCTCTTGGAATTTACAACTTGTCTCAGTATACCAAAACTAACCCCACTCTAAAAGCTTTTGGGGAAGAGTGGTCATACACAGCCTCTCAATGCCTGTGACCATCTGGCATGTGATGACAAGAGTCCTTCTAAAGGCAGAATAACTGAAAAAGACCTCTCTGCTCAAACCTGCCAAGGCCTCCACAATCACAGCTGAGTTCTGTTGCCAAGTGAAGTTTTCACTTTTTCTGCTTGAATACACTGACTAATCAATCTTTGACTTTATGGTTAGTTTATAGTCTGCAGGATGTAGACACCCTCCTGCATAGTTCAAGAAAACTGTCTGCATTAGTGAATGATTTCCAAGAGAATGAAGAAAAACATTTCAAGTGGTTGCAAGCACCTGTTTGATTTGTGAACTTTGGACTGCTAGTGGTTGTCTCACATATTTCTTGGGCAAAATATATACTGGCCTCCCTTCCCCAGTCTGTGTTTTCACTCCAGTCATTTCTGCTCCCATTCATTCTATCCTGGTGGTTTACAGCTATACCTCAGACAAATGACAACAGACATACGTGTTAGAACTCTTTGGTGGGACCTTAGTAACAATGTGACAAGACAGGCCCAGCTTGACAACTCATTGGAAGCTGAATATAATTGTCAAAACATTCAGTTTAGAAGTCAGCAAGTTTTGAAGGGAATGAATGACTTCAAACTGCAGGTTTAGGAAGCTTTATATTGTGTTCCTAGCAAAGGAATCTAATCCACATGTTTCTAACCTCCCATTTAATCTCCAACCCAAATTTGCTCATAAAATTAACCAAACTGGACTGTTAAAACATCTCATTCCTTCTCAGACCTGTACACAAATTTGCAAGCCCCATATAAATTTTTACTTCTGTCCTAACATTATTTATGAATTTGTTTATGAGCATAGCATTTTGTTATTTCTGTAAGTTTCTTTCGTTTCTTCTCTGAATTCATTATAATTTACCAAAGCAAACCCTAAAGCTAGCCTGAACTGAAAATGTAATGAACCACCCTCTGAGCCATTTATCGGTTTAGGAAGTGTGAGAATATATATTACACGGCATATATAAACATCACAGTATATAAACCAATTAATCTATAAGCAACCAGTAGTTGCAGTTCTTAACAAAATCATAAACATTGCTGAACATTTTCTTTCTTATTTTTCAACAGCTAAAGGTGACAGGTTTCCTTAACAAACGAAGCTGAGTTTAAAAGTAAACCTAGATATTAAAGAAAACTATTCATAGTGCACAGAGATGGCTGTTGACATAAGAGCAACAACTAAATCAATGACTAGAATTCAATGATTGAGATCATCAGGCTGTGATTGTTTAGGGCTTAATTAGAAATAGCTAATGGTTTTGTCTTTTCTGTGCAAAGCTAACAATATACTAGATCACAAAATCCTGCAGAAAACTGAAATAAAAGCTCACATTTTTTAACACTCACTGTTGGGCTTCATTTGTGTTGAGAAGGTAAGCAAGTTGTGTTCTTCTGTCCATATTTATGATGTCAACTGGTGGTGCACTGCTAAAAGAATGCAGTGCTGTATTATTACCAACTGAGCATGGCAGATAGAAGCCTTGGCACGTGCAAAAACCTGTAGTGAAGCAATTTAAAAATAGGATATGAGAGACACTCTAGAATTTTCTTGTAGTTTTTAGTAAGTGTGCAGTTGAACCCTCGTCCATCTGCCACAATGCTGTTTACAGTGTGCATATGCCATTTATCCTTGATTATGCTTTTAAAGGTAGCATATCTTCTCACATGGTATTTTATTATAAAACCTGCAATGTGTTTTGACTGTCTGGACCTGTTAGAGAGAAAATTTAAGTCTCATAATGATTTAAAAGATTTTGTAAGTATATACTTTTCTCTCTCCAGAGTTCGGATCCTGTTTCTGTTTCTCTGACTAGCCTTTATTTTATGATATTGCGAAAATTTTCACTGACTTGTTTTTTAAAATTTTTATATATTTTATTTCTCTTTTTTCATTCAGTTTTTAGTGGCTATGATGATAACAGTTCTGGGAACTACAGAAATTCAGCAGCCTTATAACGGTGACAAAGCCTAAGAATAAGAAAGGAAAATAAGCTGTTTTCAGTTTTAGGCTGATGAAAACTATGCTGAACTTCATGAAACACATTACTGAATACATGACAGAATAAATTTGTGTTTTAATTTTTTTAAATAGATTGAGATGCAATGACTAGATCTGAAAACAATAATGCCTGACTTTTACCTATCATTCCTGACAAAGATGAACATTGCTTTACATCTGAGTGCATGAAAAGGAACCTTATGTCTATGTAAACATGACAGTTGTACGGCATTATTCTCCAGATGTAAACAGAGTTGAGTTGAGCAAAATTGTCATAAAACCATGAAGTAGCTCACCAAATTTTCTAAAACACTGAGAAATCATAAGAAATTTTCTTTTCTTCCAAATTTTTGAACCTGTAGGTAAAGGGTCCTTGGTATTTGAAAACTACGGAATTGCTTAATGGGATTTGTTTCTCAAGAAGGTTTTTCTGAGAATGAAATTAGGAAAAATGGACATTTATGAGATTTTAAAAGTACTAAAGGCAAGACTAAATAGTGACAATTGTAATTGATAATTTGCTTTTAAACATGGATTTTAGATACTTCTATCAGTTTTATGAACTGTAAGTAATTTTATTTGTTGAGCCTTAGGGGCTGCAGTCTGTACTTTCCTGTAGTTCTCACTATGCATTTTGCAAAGTGATAAATATTTGTTTTGATATATAGACAACCCCAATATTGTCAATCAATGCAGTGACTCTCAGATACTTCTTTTAAAATTAAGATATTATAAAATAGTAAACTTTTTGTGTACTGAAATCTACCACAAAAGAGGTTTTATTTATAAAAGCCTTAAAAATACAGTCCAGAATCAGTAAAAATAAAGAGACAGCTAATTATGGAGTAGCTAGCTATGATCGTATTATGATGACAATTTAGGTGTTTCTATACTGTTGTATATTAACAACAGACATGACCTTCTACTTATTTAAAGATAAAATTGTGTCTGCATTTCATTGTTTAGTGGAAAGTGGCAATATTAGAGCCAGTAGCCTTTGTCAAGGCTTATATGGCTGACAAAGGTGACATCTATTTAAAGATCTGGCCATCATCTTGAGTTTGTGGAAAACAGAATTATTTAGAACTATGGTAAATCTTTCATTGAGTTAGAAATCAATGTTATTTCTGAATATTTGGGTTTTTGGGTTTTATTTCCTTTTTTTTTCTTTGTTTAAACATTTCTTTTTAGCACGCTTGTGTAAAAGCTTTCTCTTCTTAAAAAATACCCATCATTCAAACTCCATACTTGAGAAATGTTAATCTAAATCCCTATTTTTTCATGTAATATTCAAATTGTATTAACTATGAGGAAAAGATTTAACATGGCATGAGAAAATAAAACTAAGCAGCAGTACATATTAGGGTTTATTAAAATTAAACAAAATAATGTGTAACTATGAAGTGCTCTTACAATTTAGCTTTCAAGAGACATGTAATTCCCAAATGTGTTTATAAATGGCTTTATTAAAAATAATTAAAAGCATAGCAATAAAAATGCTTGTGAGCACTTAGTGCAGTTCAATGATAGGTTTCAGTTTTTCCTGTGTCAACAATTTCTTGATGACTACAGAATAAAAAAAAAATTAAAAAATAGTTGCATTCCTGTCTAGTATGAAAAAGAGGCAAAACATTTCTGCTCCTTGAGTCATTGATCTCATCAATATATTTAGACTGCCCAGAGGAGCAGATTCTATTCACTACCTCAGGAAATAGTTTTTGTAAGTTAACTGTTGGGTTGGTAAAACTTCTCCTCCTGTGTCTTGCAAGATAAACTGGGGAGGTGTTTATCTTAGTAAGAAAAGCGACTATACTTAAATATGACTCTACAGCTGTAATTTTTTTTCATAAAGGTTTGATTTAATGTTTTTCTGTTCAGAATAGTTTTCTTTGATAAAGAAGTCTTCCCTTTTATTATGAATATGCAGACTAAGACTAAACTGTGAAACTGAAACATTTGTACTTTTTCTCTATCACTTTGATGGAATTCATTAGAATACATTAATCACTATTTTTTCTCACTTTGACATTTCTCTTTTAAGTTTCTATATATTGAGGAGTTAAAGAATCTGACTCTCATATAAGCAAAATCTTCAAAGGAGTGCAATTCTTAGAAATGTGTTTTCTTGTTTCCAGAAAACAGTAAATTTGGACATCCTCTCAAACAAGTCTCTGATTTTCTACTTATCAGCTTTTACTTTTTAAAAATAAGACTATGATAAAACTCCTTTAATAAAGCCTTTTGTGATCTGAAGCTAGAAATTTCATATCAAAGTATTTTTTGCTTACATTTAATTTACAACAGAGTCATATTTAATATTGTTCTGCTCTCATAGTTGACATTGAATTGACTCCCAGGTGTCCATATTCTGCTACACTTATGTTTAGCTCTGTGTCCTGGAATGATGTTGTGAGGTTTGTGTCCCCAGTTGTCTGTTGGGTCTCTGTTGGATATTGCCCTGTGTGCCTTTGGTGTTGGGTCTGGGTGTCGCTGGTAGGGACACGAAAGAATGAGGCAGGCAGCAAGAAGGTCAGCAGGAAAGTTCTATATTTAATTTTCTGACTCCATCTTATATACAATTCTTTCAGAAGGCACAATATTGGCTACATAGGTTGCCACCTCTTTGACCTCGTTGGTGAAGACAACCATCAGTCACCTTTCTCCTCCCGGAGGAGAAATATGTAAACAAAAAGATAAATTCTAAAAATATGCATTGTTTTCTTGAAGCTGCGTGAGAACAAAATGCAAACTCTGAAAAGCAGGCAAAGTTGGGGCGAGGAGCATCTGGGAGTAGGGGGAAGGGAGAGGCGCGCGGTTTGTTTTCAGAAACTTTCCTCTGCCGGCTGGCCTTGAGAGTCCGATTCCTCAACACACGGCGAGGGACGGAGAGATTTTTTTTTCTTCAGTAGTTAGTTAGCTAGTTAGGCAGTAGCTAGCAGAGGAGGAGAAGCTTCACTTTTTTTTCCCTCTCCTCCTGTTTTTTTTTTTTTTTTTTTTTTTTTTTTTTTTTTTTTTTTTTTCTTTCCTGTTTTTTTCCTCTTTTTTTTTGTCTTTCCTTGCAACTGTTAAAATCTCTCTGGACAAAGGACTCGGGGGAGCGCCGTGGGGGCCCGCACCTGGAACCCACCAAGATCCATCCTGCGCAGCGTGTCCCAGCGCCAGAGGGACTGGGACACAGCAACCACCTCCAGGAAGGACTTCTTTTCTAATCCTGTCATCTCTCCAGAGCGGCACGAAGTCTTTGTCATCTGGTATTGTCGAATTTATTGTGCTGAGGAGTGCTTTGTCTGTTTAATAAACAGGGTTCTTTCCACTTCTCTTGGAGGAGGTTTTTTTTCTTCCCTGAACTGGTTGGGGGAGGGGAGGGAGGGCCCCCTCAAGAGGTTTCCTCCCAAAAATCTGCCTTAAGGTTTTACACTCTGCCAAGTTCAGAAGTATACATACAAAATTTGAGATGTGACTTGCCAAACTTTTGTCTGTAGACAATGAAAGTCTGGGTAACTAAATTGTTTCAAACTGTTAGAAACTACTGTTGGAATCCCTAGGGATTTAAAAAACATTGGAGATAGGAAAAAATATATTTTGAAATCTTTGGTTTGACACCTAACAAAAACATGTGCATCCATGATAGGGAAGGTTGAAATGGTTTTAGTAAGTTGTAAATTAAGACAAAAACATGGACTAGACAGCGGCTCTAAATCCTAGAATAGAGGAAAATAGGGAGCAGTTATTCAGAAATTTTATCCTGTAAAGTGTCAGAGAGTCACAGAGCGGTGTAGGTTGGAAGTGACCATTGGAGTTCATCATGTCTGATACACCTGATCAAGCAACCTCAGCTAGAGCAGGCTAGAGCAGGACCATGTCCAGGGAATTTTTGAATATCTTCAATATTTTGAAAATATTTCCTTATTTTTTTCTTCTGTTAGGTACAATATAGAGAGCATTCTGTTTAGGGTTTTGTCATGAAATTATTAGATGTATTAGAACTCACACAAAAATTGTAGCTTCCATAAGACTCCTTAGCAATACATGATTTTAGTAAAGACAGCACTGTGTGGTTAAATTTTAACTGGAGTACTTTCTGTGAATGACTTAAGGGAAGATCTTTTTCAGTAGTGCTTGAAAATATTTCAGAACAAAGTTTTTGTTGGTTTTCAGTTTTCCATGTTGCTATTCCAGTGTCCATTTGCTATTTTTGTGAGACAGTAGTTTTAATTTTTTACTGGACATAATTTGAAATAATAAAATCATATCTTAGGTGTTAAAAGAGATGTTGGTTTGGTTTTCAATGTTTAGTTTCTTTTCTCTAGTAGATCAAGAGATGGTTTAACAAAGAATTGATTCAAGACACTTGCAGTAGAGCTTAAATAAGCAATAGGAAGTCCAGCAGATGTATTGCAGGAGCCCAGCAAATATCTACAGAATCAAGTTTTTTGCATTTCTACTATAATCACCAACTATGTCTTGGGATGAATATAGTTCAGTTGCCGATCTTCCTGATAAATGTCCGTGTCCATGTTAAAGAATAGCAGAAATTCTTTTACTGCCTCCAGTTCTATGATGAATTGAAAGAGATGAGAGGTAAAGAAAATGTATGTTCCTCAGTATAAATCTGGCAAATTATCAAAAATTTTAACTTTAATTTTATCAAAAGTTTAACTTCTAAATTCCATATACATAGCCAAACTCTTGATCTACATTTGTATTTTGGGGCATAATTTGATTTACCATTTCTCCTGTTTTTACACAAAACGTGCTAATGACATGTATAAAACTGAATACATATTTCAAAGAGCCAAAGAACAGATCTGAAGAATCCCTATTTGGCTGCAGCATGCAGGGCATATCTATCTCTGTTAGAAAAATGTCATTTCCCATATGAGCTGTGCTAATGTAGTACTTGTCATCCTAAGCTACTTTTTGCTGTGCAGTTGGTCAGCCTATTGCACCTGCAAATTTTCTGTATAACCATCAAAAGACCAGTTTATGTCATAGCATTTTCAGAGCTCTCATCATCCAATCAAGCTAAAAATACTAAAAAAAGCAGTTTTTCTTGCAATATTACAGCACCCCTGCTTCTGCCCCAGATGGAGATGAAGCTGAAGTGTGATTTAAAAAATGGCAAAGAAAATGCGTGACAGACAGAAATGACAAGGCTTTGTCTACAGCTGGTGAGACAACGAAGTGAAAAGCCTTCCCACTGTCCCTATGGAGGGTTGGGGTTATGTGTATAGGTTGCAATATGTGTAGGGTTAGCTGTGCTATATTATTTGAACATACTTGTTGAGCTCAATTGGATAATAAGCAGAGAAGACTCACATAATTTTTATATGTGTATTTACCTCCCAAAATGCATGCATGTTTAATTTTTTCCCCTATGATTCTGACATCTGTGAAATTAGGAGGCCAAATGTAGCAGTATGAAAACGACTTAATCATCCAGGCTGCAATGGTAATACTGTTGCTTCCTTCAGTTTAGAACATAAAGCTATATTATTAAAGTTCTGGATATATGACAGTGAAATTCTAATTAGATATTGGGGAAGAAAATGCAATGAGAGGAGTCCGCCATTGGAACAGGTATAGCGTTGTTAAAGACATTAAAAAATCTGATCTACTTCACACCTGCTCTGAATTGTGGGTTGAACGGGAAAGACATCCCTCCCAGCCTAAATTATTGTGTGAATCTGTGATTCCATGCAAATAGATTTCATGAAGCTCTTATCTATTTGTTGGATAAATAATTTCTGATAATAACATCAGACAAGTTATCTAGGAAACATTTCTTGATGTTATTTTGCCATATAACTTAGAAAGTCATTCTGTTTCAGTGAACAGTTGTCTGCAGCTGTCTCAGTCCTACAAGACAAAAAAAAGATTTTAATGTGTAAACCGGAAAATGCCTCCTCTCCTTAAATATGGTGATACAGAAATGTTTAAACATTCAATTTTTTCTTTCTTGAACCATTGCATTTCATGTTACCCTCAGGGGAAAAAATATGATTTGTCTAATTTTTCTTAGTGAACTGACATCACAGTCAACTAATTCCCTCCAATAAAGTTCCATCTTTCAATTTTTAACCTACCATCTGTTCAGTCTTACTTGCAGTCCCCTAAACTAATGAAAGGGATCAAAAGCCATTTGTTTTATTTCTGTTATTCTAGGTGTCTATTTATATTTCAAATAGCTTTCACAAAACAAATATTACAAAATACTGATCTTAGAATATCATGAGAAGATATCTAATGTTACAGTAATCCAATTCACAATGCTGACTTGTGTAGACAATACTGTATGCAATGGTAATGAATGATGAAACGAAAAGACCAACAAAAACCTGGTTTCACTGCTTAAGAGGTATTTATCTTCCATATAAGTACCTTTTTGACCACACAGAGTTCCAGTATAAAGCCAGACACAGCTGTTGAAAAAGGGGAAAACACACTGGCATTGTTGTGGTGAGTGCTTGTTTACCAACCTCCTTCTCAACAGGATGCAAAGAATGAAGGCTAGCAGCCAGAGGACTTCTGCTGTTCACTTGTGCCTCATCTGCACAGGACATTTCAACCATCCAGGCATTTACCAAATCAACACAGTATTGTACAAGGAAGCCAGGGGGATTCTGTGCTGCAATGAGTATTTCATAACTCTGAGAAGGGCCAGCCAGCAAAACTGGCTGGATAGCATTCACCAGACAAAGCTAACATTAAGAAAATGCTAACTTTATGCTTATCTTCCTTAAATGAAAAATGGAAGATCCAGAATTCCAGGGCTTCATTCTCAAGAAAAATTGTAGAATATGTATTTCTACCACTTTCAAACATGCTGCTACAGCCAAAATGTATCAGAAAGATATGAATATATCAAAGTTAGACCAAACTGATTGCCCTCAATGTTGGAATCACTGGTTTTGAAGACAAGTGAAAAACAGTCATTATAATGTTCCCTGAAAGGTCCTTTTGTAAGACTTTCTTTCTCATTTCTATTCCCTTTAAAGCTGAGGAAGCATGGGCTGGATGAATTTATAATTAAAGTATTTAAAAAAAAATTGAAAAAAATATTCATCAATGGATTGACAATCAGCTAGTGACTGCTGAGAAGCAGGGTAAGACAAAAATGGCATTGTTGCCAGCATTTTTCTATGTCTTCACAAAACCAAAATTCTCACAGAGAAAATTTGCATATTTGAAGAGACTTCTTTCCTACTCTTGTTTGAAATAAAATATTTGTATGCACTAGGAATGTGAATTGGATGTTTGAGGCAATTTTCAACATTTTGGGCTTCTTAAGTCATGAGATTGTTATCATACAACAATTTTAATATGACACATTGTAAATTTTGGGTACAGATATGAAACACAGGATGTCCTCTATAAGGTCTTATTTGCTCTTTTTATGGTCATATACTTTACTTATTTATTATTTTAGGAGACTCAACACACCAATTGACAGCATAAAATCCAATATAAATTAAAATAATTTGTAGAATTATGTAGAAAACATTCCCCTGGATTTTGCATTATTTCATTATGTGACAACCTTGTAATTTGTAACAGCATTGACAAAAGATACCTTAATCTAAACTGAGCTTTGAGTACTCTTCAGAAGTTCTCTGTGTGATTTGGTATTCACTTAAAAATATATGACTATGGATAACTTAACCTCTGCCTGCATGATTTGTGGAATATTTAGTTTCAATACTTAGTAGTTCAAGATAAATAGCCTTTCACAGATACCTTCAAGACAAACATCTTTCTTCATTTGAAAGCAGTACTTATTTGCTGATTAAAAATAAAGATGATAAAATTTGCAATAGATGAATGTACCAAGGGAGGAAGTGTATTCTTAGGCAAAGTTATATCGTCAGAATTAACCTTGAAGTAATCCAAATCTTAATGGGAAGAAAGCCTACACATCCAGGCCCTGAAAATGTTAACTCTGGAAGAACCAGGAACAAGCCTCAAGCTGGAGTGCATCACAGACACACACAGGAATTTCTGCTACCTCTCCAAGAGCATATGGATCTACATGGCAGACAGTCTCATCAATGCAGTAATTCCCAAAGACTGGGCCAAGTGAAATAGAGCAATATGCGCCATTAACTCAAAAAAAGAAAAAAAAAAGGCATTTTATTTTCATCTTCAAGGGAAGAGAAAAGAGAAAAAATGCTTATAAATGTCATCCCAGGAGAAATAAAACAATTCTGAATGGAGTTTCTGACCTCTCTTCGTATTATTGCTGTCCTAGGAATCATACAGATTATGTGGCTTCCACTAGACAAGGAACTATTGTGTACCTCTAAAACAGTTCTGTCATTGCATCTGATTCATTTCTACATCACAGTGAAAACAGAACATAAAATTTGTCTAGAAGCAGCTAAGATGAAACTTCTTTTCAGCATTTTGCGATCCCCTGATGTTCTTTCATCTTAGAACAATTTCCAAAATCTCCAGGAGGAAATGAAAGCCATATTTTCATCTTCCCTGAAAACTAAACTAAACCAAACCAAACCAAATTTGTCAATTAGCTAAGTGAAACTCCACTAAGAGGAAATTTGCCCTTTAATTTTCTTTCTACACAGCACAGAATATCCATTATGACAATATCAGAACTTAAAAGGATGATATCCATCGGAATACAAGTTTAGTAGAGACTCTGACCCAGACTGCTATATTCTTTTTGAATACATTTTATGGCAAAATTAGTACAATGAAATTAATGTCACAGCTTTGTATATAAAACGTTGTTCTGCTTTTGGCTGGAATAGAGTTAATTCCTTCTAAATAGCTGGTCTAGTGCTGTGTTTTGGATGCAGTATGAAGTAATGGTGGCAACACACTGACTTTTTAGTCAGATTTCTATCTCACTGGTCTCTTCTGTCTTGGTTTTCCTCCATGTATTTAGCTTTTCTAGGATACCAGAATAAACTAAGCATCTTTTTCCCCAAATAAATTTGATCTGTTGTGAATCAATGAAAAAGGCTTTAAAGTTCTATTTACTCCTTTCTATGCTCTGTCTACCCTATTTCCTGTATAACGTGAAAAAAGTTGAGGCAGCATTTTGAAAGAACCATTTAACTATAGCTTTTTTGGTAAAATTCTTAGTAAAATTTGCATGGAGAAGGATCTTGAAATCTGGGGCTACCTGTTCAAATTCTCCCAACAATCTCAAGAATGTTTTGGATGGAGTTTTTTACTTCTTGACAGAGTCTGCTGTGACTCTTGGATGAGTGAAGAAGTGATAAATCGTACTAAAGGGCAAACCTGAGCTGGCAGGTTCATAATGGCTTTCTTTGTCTTGGGGTTTAACTGGATTGTAAAAATATCAGATATTTCAAAAGTATATCCTTCTGAGAAAAGAATTCTTGGTGTCTTCTAGCAACTCCATTCAGAGTATTCCAGCTGCATATTTGTCCTTATTATAATAATTATGAATAAATATGAATTTTTTAAATGTAGACTGCCTTCTGCTTTTTACCACCTGTTTTAATGAACAACACAAACTTTTTTAAATGAATAAATTTTATTTTAGTCCTTAATTTTAATGAATGAATTTGAAAGAGGAAGTTTTCAAAGTGCTTCATTGAGATTTGGGAGCATTCTGTATGCATCTATTTTACCTAACACTGGAGGATTTATTTTTTCTGCTTTTTAATAAAAATTTTAAATGAACATGTTTTTTTAAATTTTAAATATTGTATTTTCATTATAACATTTGATATAGCCAAATACATTTCAGTTCCATTTTTGACAGGTATTTCCCACTTTATAAACAACATTATCTTTCAGCTTATTGGTTTAGAGGCTAAATGAGTAGTTTGAGCAAATAAATTTACATCATTTGTTATTCTCCGTAACAAAAAAGTTAATATAAAAATAGACCTTCTGGGGGAAGAAAAATTTTTTCACAATTTTTTCCTTCAAATATTTCAAATCTTGTCTTAAATTGCGAAGAGTTGTATCGCACTGTGGTGGCAGGTGACGAGTTGTGTCACATGAACCCTGGATACAGACAAATATGCACACATATAACATTTTCCTAAAGATTCAGTTATTGTCTCTTCATTGCTCCTAAAACTGTGTGCGTCCTGGCAACAGTTTTGTCTGCAACATGCATTCAGATGAAACATCAGCACATCATACCCCTGCCATTTCTGTACCAGATGAAGACATTTCACAGATGTACAGTGTCTGCTTGCATAATCTTCAAAGAAATTTTCCTGTGAACTATGTTAGACCAGGATAAGAGTAAAGAGCTGATTTAGGGTCTAATCTCTGTGTCTCTTGGTAAATGCATCAGGGCTGGGTTTTGCTGTGCCTCAGCAAAGGCGCTTGTGCTATATCCATCCTTCTGGCTCCATACCTTAGTATATGGAACCTGTAAGGAGCATGGAAGAACTCTGCAAAATTTTAGTCCTTAAGCTTCCCAGCTGAATGAGATTCAGAAGTTATAAACTGCTTCACATTTGACATGGTAAAAATGAAAATAGTCCTCTGCATGTCTGCACTGAACTCTGTGTGGTTTTAACAATGAGACCACAACTTTAGTTCTATCACTGCAATTAATAAAAATGAACACCTTTACAATTTATTTTCAAACATAGATTTTGAGAAAATGATTACTTGTTTTAAACTTTTTGGACTAGATGCAAATGTTATTTTCAATTTCAGCCCTGTGCAGGAGATCTTTTTTGAAAGAAAAAAAACCTTCCTGTTCTATCACTTCAGGAATAGTGGGGGAAGGAATGTAGTGGTTACTAATTCCTCATTACCTGGAGTATGCCTGGTAAAGCTCAGACATAAGACAATTTTCTCAGTGTCTTACTCCTCTATTGAAAGCCCTTTCCGAAAAAATAAAAGTTCCAAACAAGCACAACCACCAACACAAAACCCCCCCAAAGCACCCACAAACAGGCAAAATTCAAATATGTCTTTAGAAATGACAACCTCAATTTCCAGTCAATGCTTTCTTCCATTACACAACTTCTTTTGCTCTTTCTTTCTGTTTCAGTATAGGTCACATACAGAAATATGAGCATGAATCCATGGAAATATAAACAAGAGGAAGGAGAACGCCTTTGGTTATATTTATTAGTTGTACAGCTAAAACAGTTGTAGACTGATGTTTTAATTTTTTTCCAGAATCAATAAGGTTCCAATGCCTGCTATAAAATCCCTTTCAATCTGTCCAGAATCAAGAGAGAAAAGGGAAAACTACGAGTGGAGTGGTTTCAATACTTTTTAGGTTCCAAATGCCAAAATATATGTTTTAAAAGCCTTGCAGGATTACATTGGCACTGTCTCAATTATACGAAGAAATACACAGGAAAAATTTCCTAAAGTAAAATTATCTCTTGACTCTATTTGGTGTCAAGTATTTTTAGTGTTAACCAGCAGTAATTTTATTTTGTGATGCCAAAGGAGATGACAGTCATAAGATCAAATTTGAAGAGAGATAAAAGAATCTTCTGACTAATCACAAAGAGAAAAATAATCTTAAAATTCCAACATGTTTAGTGTGGGTATGAAAGCTTATTTGAAACACTGGGTATTCTTTCATAACTGGATAGAGAAAAACATTAATTTCCTATGAGCTTTTTAACAATATTATGATCTTGCCTCTCAAAAATATGCAAAAGTTTGAAAAAGCTTTCCTCATATATATATATTTTCAGAAGTGTTAACTTATTTCTCTGTATTTTTCCATGACTCTGTCTAAGGCACAGAGCAGGACATTATTTTTCAACAGCTTCTGCCTGAATAGTTTGTAGACATTTAAGACTTTGACTCGTATATATAGAATGAATTAATTTGAGACAGCTGAAACAGTTTCCATTCCTGCAGTCTGCCTTCCTATCTCCTGCCAGGCATATTAATGTAAAGTATATTAAAGTTAGTGGTGGTTTATGTTAGCATAACAGTCTGCAAACTACGATGGTTCATCATCAGCCATGCCTTTCACAGCCTGCCTGCTCAGACAGCCCTGCTGTGGGAGTGTAAATTTATGGGAGAGCAGAGGGATGGAGAAATGAAGATGGTAACCACTGCAGCTAGACCAATTTAATCCAATGCTATAAATGACTCAGCATCTGCAACAAGAACAAAACTCCTCCTAAACTTCGTTGTAATTGGCCTGAACAGTTCAGCACACATAAATTAAATCCAGTTTAGTTTTTCTCCTGGACATAAGAGAAATAGCTGAATTCAGCATTATTGCAGTGCACATTTTAGTTTACGTTCTTGAACGTAGCTCTGTGTGCTAATGCTCTCATTACGTGGTTTTTTTTTTTTTTTTTTTTTTTTTGTTTTTTGTTTTTTGTTTTTTGTTTTTTGTTTTTTTTTTGTAACACTCGAATTTAATTTCATCTCCCTTCCAAAGACAAAATTTTGGAAAAAAAACTTTGTACACTGTTAATATATGAGACGAAATTAAAGGAGAATAACAAACCAGTGACTAACAACACAATAAAAACAACTGAGTTTTCATAGTACTTATGAAAATGCAGAAATACCTGGGTGCTATATAAAGCACCCCTTCCTGGGGACAAAGTAACAATGTTGCTTTTAACATAACTACAAGAATATACAATTTGTTTAATCTGTTTTCTAAAAAAAACTTTGAAGAAGTGAAAAACAAAAGGTAATTGGATGTTTCTGTATTCATAGGCATATAGCAAAATCGTTAAACAGTATAATTTTTGGACATTTTGAAGATAATGAATGGTGAATACTTGCCAAAACTAACATATCAATATTTTTGAGTGATAAAACAGCACAGGCATCTCTAAATATTACCATATTTTAAGAATATGATTTTTTTTAATCTCATCAAGTCTAAAGTAACAGTGAGAAACTCCAAATCTATGTCCTAATGGTGATGCCTTTACTTTTAGCTTTCGTGTTTTTCAGATTCTGTGCTGCTTAGGGGTGTAGATCTGAGCCTCATATTAAGTGCTAGTAAGCTCTCTTCACAGAGTAGGTAGACAAAAAAAATTTCCTACTGAAGACCAAGGACAACTTTCAGGCCCTAAAACATAAACAACAGTGTTCTAAAACCAGGAACAAGAAGGATGAGACCTCACAACCAGAAGCTGTAATTAGACAATTAAACCCCAATATGCAAATGGACAAAAACTTATAAAAATTTGAGACCTCGTGTCTGGGGAGCCATTTTGTGACCATTCTAAGTCTACCTTGGGTGTAGCCCTGGTCAGGCTCCTGTCCTGCCCAAGGTGTACCCTTAAAGGCCTTTCAATAAATACCTACTTTAATCTCTAGCTCTGTCCAGTCTCTGTTTCAGGTCAGCCCTCCTAAGGCATCCATGGTGGGCACAAATATACGTGCAAATAAAGGCACATAAGTAAACTGTATACTGTAACTGTTGCCCCACTATAAGAACTTTTCAAATACACAGTGTGATGTTCATATGGAATGGCAAATTATTATAATTATAATTATTATTATCATTATCAATCATTATCATTATCATTATTATTATCAACATTATAATAATCATTATTATCAACATTATTATTATCATCATCAACATTATTATTATAATTTTTACTATTATCATTATTAATGTAAAGAAAATTCTAGACCTAAGAAATAATGATGTTAGATTTAATGTCTTTTAGATAGGTTTGATAAGCTTGATTTCTGCCCGCAGCTACAAGGACAATATGAGAATTATTTTCTTCTTTGAAAATAAGATTAGCTGCATTACTATTTATAATTTCATTTTATTTTATTAATTTTATCAAACAGCTATGTGCTTAAGTACAAGTAACTTAAAAACATCTGATTTATCTTATTTAAGAGGTGAAAATAAATCTAATATTTGCTATCTAACACCAAAATCCACATTTTTATGTATCTGTCCATTTCCAGGGAAAACAAAAGCTCTAGAGACCTACCAATTAAATACATATCTGTGTAAACAAGATATTATTAGACCAGCACAATGCAAATAGAAAAGATATTTTCTTAAATCTCCTGACAGGATTACCATAACTGTATGTATTGTTACTTTGTTTAATGATGTTATTTCAAAGCTATAGGTAAAACATGGTTAAGGCTCACTGTTCTTGCACAGCAGAGGCTGGGGACATGGACATCCTCTTCAGACATAGTCTAGTGATTTGTGTGCTTATTCCCTGATAGCTAAGATTAGATTCACTCTGAATACTTCCTTTCAAACTTTCATGGCAATATGGGAGCACCATATGGGTTCTATAGAGGAAAAAACTAACCATATACCCTGCTGAAAAGATGCACCAGGTCTGCCGGAGGAATATCCTGACTCAGCCTGCCAGCCTGCAACTGCACATCTATACCCACACAAGACAGTTTTCCCTCAGATCTGCCAGGTGACTTGTACAGGAACCCTTTGACTTACCTCGGTCTAAAATTGCACAGTCTAATGAGCAAGAATTTGCAGTTCATTTTGATAGAAAAATATAGTTGAGCATTTTCTAAACAGTTTACTAGGGAGATTGGAGGTGATGAAAATCTCCCAGTTGACACTGTCACAAGCATTGAGAGATCTTTCACTGACACAGCTGTAGTGGAAAGAGGGCATCTGATCAAGCCTTGAGTTTAACAAAAAAGTGCCACACAATAAACCCCAATTTTTTCTTATTCTTTACAGAAAGAAGAAATCTCCATTCAGTATTAGATAAAGATACGTAAAAATATGAAAAAATGAAGTTTGTAAGCATAAGATTGGAGTTTAGGATTTCACTTCAATAACAGCAGACTCATAAGGTTTTCATGCTGGAAGACACCATAATGTCATCCAGTCTGCTGTCCTGTAGAAAATGTATCTTGACTTAACAGTTATTAACTGAGGGAAACCATTTTGCAAAATTCAGATAGTATTTGAAAAGATGGCTTGCACACTGTTGAAAACCGTCACCTGGGAAACAGGAAAGTGAAAAACTTACTATTTAAATTATTTTTTCTTGTTATAGTCAATACGCATTGACTATAACAAGGTTAAATTTATTCTGAATTGTCGCATTTCTTCAAAAGTCTGCTTTCACAGAAAGTCCAAAAATGTGCAAACGTTTGCACTGTTCATGTATAAAAAAATTTTCAACTGTTCTGGTGGCATTTCATTGTCAAAACAGAGAGGTTATTGCTGAATATTAACTTGTTTAATTGTTTAGATTTTAGCTCTTATTGGTATAGGATACCAATACATAGGATATTGTATGTGAAGAATCCTGCTGTTCCTAGACTTCCATGATACTGCAGACAATAAGGAAGTTTAATGACTCTAGAATGTCCTGGCAAATGCAGACTGAAACAAACCTTTTATACAGTGTTCATGCAGGTTTTTCTGTGTGAAAGAAAATGTTGTGGGAATTGGGTCTGAGTAGAAGAATTAATATTCCTTAGTCTTGTAGGAAATAGCAGGAAAGTGTTTGAGATGATGGAAAAACTGGGTAGAGTGCCATTTTTTGCACAGAGCACACCACATGTAGTATGACAAACTCTCCTGAGGTTGAAAAGTGGGTCCCTATTTCTCACTGTAGACTGAATATCTGGGTTTGAACAACTACCTTACAGTTTTTCTACTTCACTTGATTACAGTATGACTGATCAAAGCAGTGCAGAAAATAAGTAGCCAGTAGTCAACTTCAAGCTTTTGATAAAGACTGATTTTTTTTTTTTCTAATTTTTTTTCTTGGCTTTGGACTGAAACCTGACTTTAGCAAAACAAATTTAACAAGTGGAAAAGTGGAGTAGACTAGCCACTGTTTTCAGTTCCTGAAATCAGTGTAGAGGCCTAGACATATGCAAGCTGTTCTGCCTGAAGCATATGGCCTGGTGTGCCGCTTTTACAGATCCAGCATATTTTGCATTTTTTACAACATGGCATATGGGTTGTGTTTCAATTTTATTTTAAAGCCTTGTAGTTCTAAGGAAATCTCTGCCTCTTCTGTCACCCACAACTGGGGAATGGGAGATGGGGTGAGCCAGATGAATTAGAAATTGCTGTGGCTCCTGGGAAAACAAGACTATTTTGCCACCAGACAATGGGCACGGTCCTGCGGGTGTGAATGTAACTGCAGGCTGAATGTTGCCTTCACACAGGGTCTGTCACTGCAAGAATCCTTTGTCTTTGATTTTGAGTGGTGCCCAATAGGTCAACTGAAAAGGTCTCCAGGTTCTTCAAAAGATGAATTTTGTATCATGAGCACAAATTATCTGAGTCTGAACTCATAAATATTGCCAGATACTGCTGTGATGTCAGATGTCTAAGCCAGTGTCTGTTCCTGTGTAGTTTTGCAATGTTTCTAGGATATTACTGATCTTTATGGCCCAGATTTGACGAATCTGGAAAATATTGGAATAAAATTAAGTAATTCAAAATGAAAATACATATGAAAATATATATAATGGACCACCTATGGCATTGCTACAATTTTATATGAAATGTAATTGAAATCTAGCTTTGCTGTGGCCTAAGCAGTGCCTATGGAGTGAATCTAAGCTGCTTTGTTTAACTAAATAATTTCCACTCCTCTAAAACCAGGATTCAACAAAAAAACCAAAACAACAATCTGAGGTCATCATAGTCAAGTAAAACATCTCAAAGGAGTGTGTGCAACTTTGAAGCAAAGGCAAATGCTGAATATGGTTCACATAGAACTTTGGAGATAGAAATTCCTTTTGAAGTTGAACATAATTCTAGTTTTGGTAAGAAAGTGTAACTTTTAGTTCTTTTAAAATTATTCATATGGAATTCACCTTTTAGGTTCAGAAGGTTCACCAAAGTTAGTGGAATATTTCTGCTTCTGCCTGAAAAACCTGATTTTCTACACACATTCTGCTTATATTACTGATAAAAATGTGTTTGAGAGAAAGAAAAAGCTGATAGAACTATGGGGTTTTATATATCACACTTTCTCCAGGATCTACACCCAGATTTTCTACTTTGTGTTGCTTCTGATCAGTTACACAATGGAAAACAGCTGAGAAATGAATTGCCAAAGGCTTATATGTCATGACATTACACAAGAAAATGTGCTTTTCACTTTTTGAATGAGCTGACTTCAGTCAGTATGAGTACACTTGAACCATTTTTACAGGTGTAGACTGGCCAAAGGAAGACTAATTCACAAAAAGCAGGAGTCGTTCATGAAAAGTACATCTGCTGTTACAATATCTTAAATAATATTTACTGCCTGTCTGCTGGTCCATATAGGTAAATAATCAGTAGCATTTAAAATAGTAAATCCCTTAAGATGTTTGACTGGATTTTTTATTCTTGTAGAACTGGAGGATTTTGTGCATCAGGGACAGGGAAATACATCCCTTCCCTCTCAGTGCACTTGTTCAGTGCTACACCATCTGCATGTCATGTCTCTGTTCTCATCAGCCACTTTGTGGACTCATGATGCAAGTACATTCTCCCTGAATGTCATAAAGGCATGTACTGCCAGAAAGGAACAAACTCAGGAACACAGTTTTGCAGTGTATTAACCTGGAGCTTTAAAAACACCTGAGAAATCCCTAGAGAATGCAGCACTGAGCAGAATTCATTCAGTTATTTATTTATACATCAACTTTCAGACTAAAACCTAAAAACTACTCTGCTTCAGCACATCATGGTGAGAATGTTTAAAAGAAATACATAAAAAAGTTAAAAGTAAGATTGTAGCCATAGTGAAAAAAACTGAACCATTGAACATTCTGTCACTTTGGAGCTTTACCACTCCTCTGAAAGACTACTTTTCTAGGAAAAAAAAATGCTTTTTTTTTTTTTTAAATTTCAGAACAGTTTAAATGTTTGTTTTCAACAATATTGAAATTGTGAGACTTTCACTCTTTGCAGATATGATAAAAACTAGAAAAGTCCTAGTGTGTTGCAGTCTCTGTGAGAGAGGCATGAAGATGTTGGAGGGCCTTTCTGAGCAAGCATACCAAAAGACAGCTCACCCCTGCCCCCTTTCTTATTTATGTTTCCTAAGTCTCCATGAAAGGAGACTCCATTTTCAAAGTTAAGCTTTGGGACAGATTTATCCGAGATTTCACATAAAGATTCTTATGTCATAAATGTATCAAAGCATGGAAAAATCTTATTGTGTTTTCATTCTGTATGAAATTCTTGGTAGTTTGCAACTCAGAGGTGTGTTCAGGAAGCATTTCTACCGGTATTCCAGAGAACACAGAGGAGTTTTGAAGAGAAAATCTGAACTCCTGTAAAATACCTGAGAGAAGTAGGACAAAAAAAAAAAAAGGTAATGACACAATGAGTTAGTGAAAGTACCAGTTCTAAACCATTCATCTTTAAAATTATATTTATCCTCCTACACTGTTAAAATGACTACAGAGCTAAATTCTCATGCTATAATAGCTCAGCTAAGCATTTCACATGTTTCTGTTTGAAACTGTCAGCTGATTCCTGTATCTTCTGAACCTATATGTTCTTTTTATTCTTTTTTTCAGACATTTGTGTTTCTGCTGTTGTAGTTCAGCTGCTCAAGTATGGAATAAGCGTTAGAACCGTGAAATAGAATTAGAAACTTTATTTTCAGAGAAAAAATTGCAAGAATTGTGGGAAAATTGCACTCTTAAGTAGGACAAAAACTCTCAATCCACTCAAATTTATCCAAAGTAGGCCAGAAAATAAAAACCCAAAAATTCCTAGGTATTTGTAAAAAGACAGATTTTATTTCTTAAAATATATGCTATTAAAATTTATTCCAGAATTTTTAAAGCTTTTAATGAAAGTGAAAATTTTAATTTTTATATAGCACTCGGAATTTTCCTCAACAGAATGCAGCTAGTTACAAGCAGGTCAATAAAAGGGAAAAATTTCATTTTGCCAGTGAAATGAACATTAAGTTGATGCAAAATTTGTAATTTAATCTTATCTTGTTGAATCACTCATATCCTTACCCAAAATTTCTGTTTCAGTTTCACCTCAACAGATTTTAACTTTTTCAGTTTTTATTCCAGCCACAATTTAAAAGACTGTATTTGCAAGATGTGATTCCTCAATAGTCATCTACTGTGTATCTCTCTGGAGAAATAATTTTTTACCAGTTTGTCAATACTCTGGTATTTGAAAGCAAAGACAATGCTACATGCTTACTTCACAGTGTTGCTAAATTTTAAAAAAGGTTTGTAAATGATTCTGTGTTTTCTCAGAATTTCTGATTGAAAGGTGAGGAATAAATATTTTTCAGTGCATTGAATAATTTCTCTGGAAGATGTATTCACTCACTGGCTTATGATAAAACACTGGTAAGTACTCCTTCACCTACAAAAGCAATCAATTGCTGTGTGAGTTCTGAGTTCAGCCTCTGCCAGGCTCAACCTCAGTGATTTTGTTGACTTTTAATAGTAGTCATGGCATAGGAAGAGATTAACAAAAACCTCTGTCTTGCAAGTCAGGATGTAGAAAGACAAAAATTAATTATGAGACAGGTGTTACCTGTTACAGTAAGGGCTAGCCCTGTAATTGTTATGAATGCTAGTAATTTCACATCAATAAATGATCAGTGAAAATGGGTAACACCTGTTTTGTTGGAGCCAACTGGTGTAGCCATAAAATAAAGAAAAAATTGAAGAGGACAAGAAACATCAGTTTTGTTTCTTAGAATCTTTATATGCTATTTTAAATTGAATTTAAATCTGATGGACTTGCAGTTAGAATAGACACATGGGTTAATGCTCATGAGTATGCACTGACTCTTCCTCTTTTAGTTGGCCTCCAAAATTCAGGAACAGATTTCCACAATTGCTGAGATCCACATCTTGCATAACATTAAAGCTATCTGCTCGCCTTGCAGAAGCTGAAGTCAAGGAGGATGATATTAAAATTTCTAACTGTAGGAAAAAAAGACGTAATGCTTGTAGGTAAATATGCTACCATTCATATATAAGAAAGAGCCAAATAAAGTCCTTTGTATGGAAAACCTGAGACTAATAATTTTATGTTGTTAATTATGATATTTGAGCTTTGAAGAATACAAATGAGAAAACCAACAATAGTAATATTGAGAAATTAATAGAATCTTATATACAGATCATTCACACACAATTTTGTCTATTCTAAATTATATGTAAGGAAAGAGGTGCTATTTATTGTACAGAAAATATTGAAACTGTTTGAAATAAAGCCTTATTTAAGAGTAGACTGTACTTCTTTTGCTAGGTCATAGTAATACATAGCAGAGCAACAACAGAGTGCTCAGCTGTCTGCTTTTGGCACCATCTGGTCTTGACTCCAGGCCCTTCTTTTTCCTGTTCCAGTTAAAAATTTTGTCTTGAACAAAGTAGAACAGCACCAACATGAAAAACTAAAAGCAATTTGCAGGGAAACTCTTGGCATAGTCATTAGGTATCTCTATTAGTTTGCCTGAATCCGGCAGAATATAAATTAAAACCTTGATTTACTACACATCAAAGATTGCTTACTGCCTTAATCGTTGCTTCCACTCTTCACCCAAACAAGATTCCAAACCTCAACAATCCCACTATTTCCGTCCTCAGGCAAGTGCAGGAACAAAACATCTGTCTTAGTCTTCCCTTCCTGGTTCTTTGGCAATGTCTTGTGTCTCTGTGCTACCCATGGTTGGCAGCTTGGACACTTAGAGCATAGGACAGCTGTTTTCAATTCCTTCTCTTGGCACCATAGACTGAATCTATACTCATAAATTAAACATTCCCAGGACCATTTTCATCACTGAGGCCAGCTGGGATAGAGCATCTCACATCCACACTACTGCACTCTTTCCCCTCCCACATGGGTGACATCATCCAAACTGCCAATAGGACTAGTCCTTGGTCTATTGCAACTCCCAACTGTTCATGGTAATTGTCTGGGAGAGTCATAGCTGACCCAGAGCCAGAACTGCACCGGAGATTTTAACAGATGATTATGTTTCAAAGGTCCAGCATGTTCCTTTCATGATTCTAGCATAAATGCAGTAATACTATTCATTGCCAGAAATAAACTGGAATTGCAAAGAAAGTCTTTCTTAGCTCTGTGTAAGTATGTCCAGCTTTACAACAGTCTAGTAGGAATTAGTGTGTAAACATAGTGCTACCCAAATCCACTCTTTATGATGTTATTCAAGAGAGAAGTTTCTACTTATACAAGCCTGGCAAAGTGACAAGGAATTGAAAACAAGGTTCTATGTCTGTTCGTTTAAATCGGCATGCCCTGAATAGGTGTCCTACAGTTGTAAGTTCACATGTTAAAACTTATCTGAAAGGCTCCATTTTCAAGCAAATTTTACAATTCCATTTTTGCACCTGCATCCTATATTATATGAATGCATAACTGGATATTTATGACTGTGATGAGATAATTGTTTGTGAAAATTATGCAGTAGAGACTTATAAGTACTAAATTTTAGTATATTTCACTCCCCTCAAGACTGAGAGTTTCTGTGATTCATTAGTTTCAGCTAGCTGTGCAATTTCACAGCTTGTGCACAAAATTGGAAAATATTAATTAGCAATTTTCTCATTGTTTGTTTAAGAAAAAGCATTAAAAACTAGTTGAAATAGGTTCCCATAATTCCCTGTATTTACTCCAATGTGTAGAGGAAAATTGCTGGTAGTGTTAGAAAGTATTGAAAATATTAAATATAGATATCTAGCCTTGGGGAGTGCAAATTAGCATATTTTTAATTGATTGCAATATTCAGGGAAACATTCCTCAAAGAAAATTAATTTTAGAACAGCATATTTTGACAAGCACATGTGCCAATTTAAAAACCTGTGATCAACTTTAAATAGGTTTTAAAGACAACAAAGAACTGTTTCTAATACTATAAGGAACAAACCCTGCCTTTTAAGCATGTTTTATGTGGGATTGATTCACACAGTATATTGAAATCACCATAACCTTTCAACCTTTTAAAACAGAATTCTAAGGGGCATATTTTAATCTCAGTTATACTGGTGTGAATAGAATAATTCCTTTGAAGATAGCAGAGTTACTTCTTATATCTGCCTATGTAATTTGGAACAGAATTGGACATACAAATCTCTGGTCTGAAAGAAAATGCCAATTGGCTTAAAACTGGGAACACTAAGGGACTGCTTGCTAGGAAGGCTAATCAGTGGCACCGCAAACACTGAGTGGAATTTCCAAATTTTTGTTAATATTATGTTGTTTTTTCATTCTCTCTACCTTTTGTATTTCAGAAGTCTCTTTAATTGACACAGGTGGATTTCCATCCGTTTTTGCATGCTGATGATAATCTTGCATGCAGCACATAGACATGGGATGATATGAATAAGCAAACTGATGCTTGGTGAAGCTGCTAATTTATTTTGTTCTTATTTAATAAGAAAAGACCGAAGAATTCCTTAAAATTTATTCAGTAACACATGCAGACTGCTGTAGTCTTTAATTTCTTAATGAGATAGGAATTATAAGTGAGTGTAGTGTGCATCTACTAGAGCTTCAAGGAACATTCCTGCAGTCTGGAGTCAGATATCTGTGCTCCAGAAAATGCTGCTTTGCTTGCCGTTTCATGCGAAGGAAGGTCTCTTCCATCCCCTTTGGTGGCTTTTATGAATCTCAGCTGACCTTCCCTTGCCTTGTATGTGGGAGAAAGGAGGTGCTGCCTCACACCGCTTGTCTTAATGCTTGGCAATGTAAGGAATTCGATTTGCAGTCAACAATGTTCAAATGAAGTCAGAGTCAATGTAACATCCTGAAAAAGGAAGTATAAGTCAAAAATATTAACTGTTCCTTCTGAATTAGTCCTTGAAAACTGAGAGATGCGAGCATGAATTGTCACAAGCACAGAATGTCTCATGGCACAAAGTAATCTTAATGTAATTTAAACGGTATCTCATTTTCTCCAGCAGTATGGTCTGAATGTTCAATCAAATGATGTGAAATGATTCAGATTTCTTCAATGTGTCCAAATGTGCTAAGTCTTCCTCAGCATGATTCCAAACCATGAAACTACTGTGTTTTCTGTTTGCGAGGATGGACTAAATGGAGTTACACCATTGATGATCCTGAGTTCATGATGCCTATTTTTTTGAACAGCTGTATGAAGGATAAATCAGCAAATAAAATATTATTTATGTGCATGATCTCATAAAACTCCATTTCCAGTTTTCCCACAGAATAAACAAGGAACAGCTGCAAGCTGATTTAAATACATATCAAGGGCATAGGGCCGAATAAATGATGTATATCTATTTTAGTACTAAAATTTATCTACTTTGTCAACTTCTTTCCTTCCTATTTTTAAGCAGTGCCAATAAATAAATGCATTCTATCAATTTTCTCAAAATGTAGGTATTACGTATTTGCTAAGAACTGGCAATGTGCCTGATATCGAGAAAGAAAGACATCTTATTCCTCATGAATACTCAGTCTTCACTTGATGCTGTCTCACATAGCAATTCTGCCTCTAAATTAGAGAGACACAGGCCACCAAGTGAACAAGTAATTGACTGGATGGTTTCACTCAAGAGATGCTGCCAACTGCTTGATATCTGAGTGGAGACCAGTGATGATTTGTGTTCCTCCAGGAATGCTGGTACTGGGACCAGAGCTGTTTAACATTGTCACTATTGGCAAAATGGAGAATGGGATTGTATGCTCCCTCAGCAAGTTTGCCAGTGATACCAAGCTGTATGGTGAGGTCTACAAACTAGAGGGAAGGGATGCCATGTGGAGGGACCTTGAGAAACTTGACAGGATCTGTGTGAACCCCATGAAAAACAAGGCCATTTGCATACACCCCCAGCCGGGTCAGGGCAATCCCAAATACAGGCTGGGTGGAGAATGGATTGAGACAAGACTTGCAGCAAGGACTTGGCTTGTTGTCAGATGAGAACCTTGACATATCCCAGCCATGTGCACTGGTAGCCCAGAGGCCAATTGTATCTTGGGCTACACCAAAATCCGTGTCGCCAGCAGGTCAAGAGAGGTGATTCTCCCACTCTGCTCTCACGGGACCCCACCCTAGAGTACTGTGTCCGGCTCTGGACATGATGGGGACATATTGGAGTGACTCCAGATGAGGGCCACAAAGATGATCTGAGGGCTGGGGATACTTTTCTCTGAAGACCATAGAGAAATTTGTGTTTGTTCAGCCTGGAGAAGAAAAGGCTTGAAAGGGACATTATCACAGCCTTCCAGTGCCTAAAGGTGTCTACAAGAGAGCTGGGAAGGGACTTTTTACAAGGGCCTGTAGAGACAGGACAAGAAACAGCAGATTTACACTGAAAATGGTTATATTTATATAAGATATTAGGAAGAAATTCTTTACTGTGAGGGTGGTGAGGCACTGGAACAAGTTACCCAGAGAAGCCGTGCATGCCCCATGCCTGGAAATGCTCAAGGCCAGGTTGAATGAGCAACCTGGTCTGGTGAAAAGTATCCCTGCCCATGGCAGAGAGGTTTGAACCAGATGATCTTTAAGATTCCTCCTAACTGAAACCATTCTATGAATTTATGGAGATTCATACGTCTAAAAGAAACAGGATAAACTGAAAGGTCGAAGGGAATGCAGCATTGGCTCAAGTTATCAAGGGAAGAAAAGGAAAGATCAGAGCAGAATGAAGAGCTGCAATAAAGACCTTGGAAAGCTGTATTTGTTATTCCTTGCTGCCACTGGACCAGAGGTTCACCCATGATATGTGAGGAAGAGTGACAGCTACTGTACAAGTGACTTATACACTTGAGATATCAGTTTGGGCTGTTAAAGGTGTTGCAAAACTAGTCCCAGATTCCAGCAGCATCAAATAAAAAATCTGTTGCCTTGGACAGCTTAACACCTGAGCACTTGTTTATTTTGCCTTTGTCAATCTAAAGTACAGTAATTATTTTTGTAGTGATTTGGTCTGTTTTGGGCCTTTCTTAAGTACTTTACCAAGGCCTGCACGTGTGCATAAATGGTATAATTCATAACAAAAGGATGTGACCTTCATCTGCTGGATGGTTAAACATCATTTCCAATTTAGAATCCATGCTTATGGAATGGTTTGTGGACAACAGTGCGTATTATGATCTATTACATTTCACAGGTCCTTGAAAAAATTATATGGTTGCACACCTTCTGGATTCAAAATTAAATTATATTTAAATGGTTTTGATATGCAAAACTTGAGTAAAAGACTGTAAAAATATACATATCTAATCCAAGGTCACACAACTGGTTACTGACAGACCTGGGAGAAGTATTTCTTCTTGTTGACCAGAAATCAGCTTATCTGCTCTTTTTAAATCAAGGAAAAACAAAGCTTTGCTTCTTCCAACCAAGTCATTCTATGATTCTTGGAAATTTTGCAGAAAACAAATCAAAATATTTGAGTTGAAGTGAAAAAAAAAATTAAAAAAATTTCTAAATGTTTGCAATTAATTGCTCACTACTCTTCTTGATGTAGTCAGTAGTCTAGTCAACTATACAATTTTATGTTTCCTTTTTTTATTCAGAGGGATCAAAGACAATTTAATAAGATAAGTATGTATTAAAAGACATCTTGACCTTGTTCCTCAAAGCTTCATTTAATGAAAAGCGCCAGCAGTCTTTTCTGATTAATATCCCCATAATAAATACTACATAAATTACATTCTGAGTTACAAAAGAACAATTTCTATCCTCATTTGAAATTCAGAAAACACACATATTATGCTTTCAGGTGGCAAAAGCTCCAGGGTTTCCTGGCTGTCTTTTGTGTTACGCAATCTTGTAGAGTGCTAAGGGCTGACAGATGCCTATCAAGCATTCATGTAAACACTGCTATCAAAGCTATGTTTTCTGGTACTGGCTCCATACAAGAGGGTCAGCATGAAACATAATTAAAGGAAGGACAAAACTAGAAATGTCATGGCACCAGTCTTTGCTATATTAGAGGATGCACATAGAGTTCTCTCTAGCAAAGAACAATAGCATTAGATAAAAAGGAAAAGATACAGAAATCCAGGATAAGGATAAGAAATGGAATTTTTTAAAGTGGTGACATATTTTAGAACATGTATATTCTAACCACAATTTTTTCCAATCTATTCATACACTTTTTTAAAAAATATTATCAGAAGTGTTTAGATAAAAAGCCCCAACCTTTGCACTCCAACGCCTGACTTTAGACATTTGCCTCATACTTAATATTCTTACATTAATTATTATCGACAGTAATTCCTAAGTAATATTTTCATCTGTATGCCAAATTCATGGGATAAAGAATAATGAAATTCTTTCGACACTGAATTCACATTTAGAGTTTATTGAGACACTTACTGTTAGAACAACAAAAGGACTCATGCACCGCAGAGGTAACCACTGTCATATCCACTACTATCACAAACTGTAGTGCCACTCAAGGAACAAAATCTTCTGCTAATTAGGGTCAAGCAAAAGCAACTAACCTCTATTCTCAGATACAAACAGGCTGAGCAGTCTGCTGGTAAGTCAGGCATTTGAGGTCATCTAGGAAAAGCAGTTGTCTTACTACCAACAAAGTCCAGGATCTTAAATTTCTTTCTGCGTAGAAAATTTATCAATTCCAGACTTTTCATATGAAACAAGAAGAAATATGATGCAAAACTGGTTCAGTGTATAGAAATATCATGAATATATAAAATATTCTTGTGATTTTAGAAGCACTGACATCTTCTATTTTATAAATATTTACTTCAGTCTTCAGGTTTCATATCTTTGCAGTTAAAGTAATTCTGAAGTTAATTGGAATCTTCATTAATAATTGGACTAACTAGGAAGTGAATGGAAAAAAACTACCAGAGTTCGTTTAATCTAAAATGTATTTTTGAATTTGATACCTGAACTCCTTTCTTATGCAACTCTTGGATAATTTTTTTTAATCAGTTTTAGAGAGAAGGTAGAGCTCAGAGTTAGGATTTGAATGGAAACATAGTAGAGAAAGTAGCACTGCCTATTTTTTGATTTTATCCTTTTAATTTCTTCCTTACAAACTGTTATCTTTTTATTCACTAGATCTGTTTCTTTTGATGTTTTAAGTCTTGCATGATTATATTCTACAACTAAAATTTTATGACAGTACACCCATGTCAGTTATGTTACTCAAACTGCTCAGAGACTTCTGGAGCCACAGTTGTATCAATAGTTATGTAAATGCAAAACAACTTGTAATTTTCTACTTAGTATTCAAAAAGAGGAAAGAGTGTATCTTAGTGTGACCAGAAGCAAATAAATTGAAGTTGAATCTCACCTAAAGACTAAAAAATGACACATATATGAATGCCTATCCCATTTTTATGCAAAGACTACATGAAAAATTGTCGCTGTGGCAGCAGATGTGCAGTGAAAAAGCCATGAAGAACAGATCATAAGACAAATCACCTGCTTCAAAAGTATTGACTCCCAACACTCTGACCATCTGAGATCTTAGCTCACTTTTTGTTTCCTTTTATTTTCATTAGTGTTTCTTTTTCTTTTAATATGGTGGTGAAAATTTGGGGGTTATGTTTTGAGTTGTGTTGCCTGTACATGTAAACAGTACTTATATATGTAAATGTGAGCTTGTACCAGCATATGAAGAGGACTTCAAAGCTGAAAAAACTTGCTGTTAGTCTTTTTACTTCTACTTCATAATAGCATTGAAACAGCTTCTGTTTTCCCAAATGGTGGAAATGTTGGAAGTCACAGAAGAGTGGCTCTCAGCAGCAGCAGTAGGGGATACAACTATAGCTCTGTATTTATTCAAGTACTTCTGTGCATCACATCCGACACATCCACTTTCATGTTGCTTTCTGGCTGTCTGCCATCCACTGGCACATCTTTTACAGCAACACAAATTCGAATTTACAAGCACCTATAATAGTCTTCTTAATTCTTCTCAGTCTGAAAAGTTGAAGCCAAGAGGAGGAAATAACTAACTAGCCATGCAAATAATGCTTTAGATGATGTCCAAATAAAATATGTCACCTAGCTCTCTAACAATGAGCTTAGCTATTGCAATCATGGTGCTTTTAAGGAGGCAAAGACATCATTGCTGACCTCATGGCTGAGCTGATGGCTGAATAAAAAATCTTTTGTATTTTCTGTACATAGTGCAATTAATATATATAAATGTATTGACTATTTTAACTCAGTGAAATTCAGTTGAAATTTCTTCATTCAGTGCAACTGCAAACATCTGGAGATAAAAAAGTCAACTTGCAAATTGGAATATCTTCTAAAATTATATTAATTATGTATGTAAAAACACATCTAAATGGAAAGATGAGTATTTATTTGGTAAAAGAGGGCATTCAAAACAACATATATAATAAGAGTAATTGTATGTACCAGAAAAGTTGTGAAAGAAAATAAGGAAAGTAGGAATTTTACCTACTTTTTTGTTTAGTTTACCACCGTGCCAAGGTTTATATCTTTAGAAGGTAGGGTAAATGTATCTGCAATGAAGGATGAAGGTTGTAACACTATTTCAATAGTAGAAAATCCCAAAAACCCAACAACCACCCCCTCCCAAACCAAAACTTTTCTGACTATGTAAAATTGATTCAGACACAAAGAAGATCATTATAGCCTCAATATCTGTCAGCTGTCCTCTCCAGTGGATTCAACATTCATGGGGTGGCTATGCATAATTTATACATAAGCTACGACATTGATCTATGAGTTAAACAAAAAATGACTACTGAATGGTGTGAACATGCAGAAAAGAAGCAAAAATGAGGCTGTAAAAATAAAAACTGATAAGAAGATTTCTTTTTTCTACTCCTTACCCTTCTCATCTTCCTTGCTTTTCTGCTCTTCATAATAGGGATTTATTGATGGTGAGAGAATAATATCAAGTAAAATTATGTATTATGCAAATGTGTTTATTTAATTTTTAAATTTTTTTAATTTTTTTTTTTAATACTGAAAACTTACCACAGTTGTGGTCACAGCTGGCCACAGTGTGAATAGATAGTAGGTCCTGTCCCTTTTGTAAGCTTATGAGGACGTGGTTTGGTAACCTGGATGAAACAAACTGGTTTTTCAAGGACTGAGTTTGCCATTTCATCAGGCCCTAAGCAGAATGAGAACGATAAAACTAACATTTTTATTATAGTTTCAGCTTTTTATGCACGGTCTTTTTCATATTGAAAGCATGGCCCATTCAACAGAGTCCACTACTGTTTCATCAGCTGTTGATGAGATTTATGAGCAGAAGTGGCAAATCATTTGGACATCATTGTATATGAATCATTTACAGTGAAGTCTAAACAGACGAATGTAGGTGACAACTTACAAGAGAACACGTTGTATGAGTGCTCACCATTCATCATGCATCAAAGTGCACCTTTGGTAATGGCTTGTGCAAAATGGCACAGTCTCTCATGAACTGAGCAAATATATATGCTGACATTAGTAAAACTGCTGCACTGCTTTGCTTCTCTCCATACAGATAATTCCAAAAAGCATTTTTCTCATAGTATTTTTTCTCGTAGAGTAGCATCTCATTACCCATATACATTGTATTGATTAGCAAGTGTGGCTGTTTTCTATGTGCATATCACATTTAACCTCCAAGGAGTCTACTGTTTTAGCAGTGTTAACTCCGGGAGGAAAATATTAATTTTTCAAGCGAGAAGATGCTGTTAAAAAACCAGCATCTTTTAATTAAAAAGCTTACATCAGAAGAATGACTATGTGAAGTCAATGCTTCCTTGTGATGTTAGGAACATCCACAAGTGATCTTTTTCTTTTTTAATAGCAGTGTTCATTTATCCCACTGAGAGAGTCAAAAGGGTTCCACCCAGCTACTGAAGAGTTTTAGAATTTTATTGAAGATCCTCAAAACAGAGATTCCCTTTGTTCTGTGTATGAATAAAGGCCTGATCAAAAGCCCAGGGAACCAGTGGGAACTTTTTCTACTATGTATTTTAAGGCCCTTGTCTTAAAAGATGAGGTATATTGCCATCTTCTCAGGCACAAGTTTTCTTTGTGTATAACTGTGGAGTGTTCTGCATAGCTAGTGCTTTTCTTGTGGTTACTAGCAAACAAATTTCACATTGGTTAAGGCCCATTTTGCTACAGCTGATATAGCACGTTTTGCATAGCTAGTGTTTTCTCGTAGTTACTAGCAAAAAAATTTCCAGATTGGTTAAGGACAATTTTGCTGAAATAGTACATATATATCCCTGTTAACATATTTTGCAACATGGATTTTAAAATTTCTATTATAACCGCTAGTCTTAATTTTTTTTGAATCAGTGTTTCAACAATCCTTGACACTATATTTTTTTTCCAAGAAGACTAAATTTCAAAGCTGTTCTGAAATTTTCACATGAATTTTGATAAGCCAAGGAAATTGAAAAATGGGGGAGCAGTGAGTGAGAGAAAGCAGAGCAACATTTTTGCCTTGGCATATGACACCCTGAAATAGTTCAAAAAGTTTTGCAGCACATGGTCCTTGAAGAACATTATAAAAAGCAAACCCAAAAAGTGAAGAAATGAATGCAAATATTTCTCAAGCAATAATATTGCAAAGTGGTTTAATTGCAATAAGCTGTCAATTGCAGTGCAAGCAGTCACATGAGCGACTTCATTGTCAACAGCTATTAAACCTTGCACAGAAATGCAGACTAAGTACCAGTTACTGGAAGTTGAAACCATGAAATTTAAAAGCATATTAGGCAGATCTGTATGGTTTTTTAAAAAGGGAGAATGAAAAATCCACGGAAGCAAACTACCAAGAAAAGTGTCAACTTCTTCTGCTCTTGCTAAATTCCTGATTAAACCTGGTTGAACTTCTGGCAAGTATAGTTTATTCAAAAAGTGGTGATGATTTAAACTTTTGTCTTTGTGTTCAGTGTAGACATAATTGGACAAAATGCAATGTAGTGAGACAGATTTAATGGTGTTTTCTGCATTTAAAGTCTGTTAAATGGAATAATTAGACTTATTTTGGAATATATGGTCTAATTTGTACATTTTATTTTAACCACCTTGTAAATTTCATTAGATATCCGTATTAATTTCTCAGTGAGGACTGTTAGACAGCTTTCAAGAAAATAGGCTATTGAGAAGAAAAAGGTTATTTTAAGTTGTAGATATCACCACTAAGTTGAAGAAAAGCATCCTTTGATGAGCTACTTCAAAGTTGTATGTTTGGGGATTTTGATGATAAGAAAAGCTTGTTTATCCAAACCAGATATTAAGGACACATAATATGTACTGAGAATGTCAGTTTTCTTGCCCAGAAATGCCAGATTTTGAATAATCAGTCAATATTCTTTGGCCCAGCATGCAAAGCTCTGGAATGACTTAAGGGGAGGAAACTTTCATGACAGCCAGCAATCTGTCAACAGGTTACCAGGGTAACCTTTGTGCAAACATCCATAACACTCTGTGTTAATTTCAGTCTATTCATTTACTGTTGTTATTTCTTTCCTTATCTTACAATTGGAGAGATGTGCAGAGCTTTAAAGCTAAGCCCTAGAAATGAAATGAAATTAAATATTGCAGGAAATAAACCCACAACATTTATTACTTAATTTTTGATTCTTGTCAGCTTTGTCTTAATTTCTACGTATGATAGTTTCTAACAGTAAAACTTAAACCTCCATCAAAGAACTGTCACTGGCATCCTCTACTCTACAAGGTGCAAAGCTACTAAAGATGCTCTTTTTTTCCCATGTAATGCACAGGAAATACAGTTACAACTTGTGATGATTTATTTATTTGTAAAGAGCGTGGACATTTCAACCCAACTGTTCACAATCTTTTTCTCTTGGGTCATAGCAGTGTAAAACTTGACATTAAAGCATATTAATCAGCATTTACCTCTGTAAATGAATTATTGGATGTAGTTAATTACCTGGCATCAATATATTTGAAGCAAATTGATTGTTTTTATCCTATCAAATATATATGCAGTCGTTAACACACAAAGCCAGGCTTTCAGGCTTTGCACATGTCAAAAAAAAATCTGCTGTGTATTTGAATATGTGCCATCATAACTGCAACACTGAAACATTCCTTTCAGAGCATTTTAAATGAAACATTACTCTCTCAGTTTTATGGTATTAGCTAGTTGTTTTACATTGATGATGATGGGATATATCAGCATCTCTGCAGCTTAGTCCATGCAGTCTGGTTCATTTTAATGTAATGTTTATGAAATGGGCTTATATTTCATTTCTTCTCTCTGAATAATATTCTATTTAAGTCTGGCTATGCTCTTCTTCAATGGCATCTGCAAAGGAACTTAATATCATCTATCTTGACCTGTATTGTGAAGCTTCTTTTATCCCGCAGGAATGTAATTATTTAAAAAAGACTATCCAGTAATTTACAACTGGACACCATCATGTACTTTTCTTAAAGACTTGCGCAGCTGAGAGAAATTTATTATGTATTTATGGGGAAATGTTACAGTTAGGCTGAGTACATTGAAAGGGAGTGCTCTCGCCTTTCAACTAAGGAGAAAGCTTTGCAGGTTTTAACCTGCAACAAGACTGCCCATCTGACATTCACTGCTCTCAGAACCATGAACTAAAAAGCTTCCCTTTCAGTAGGTTTTTTTTCCACTTTATTTCTTTTAGGTCTTCAGATAACACCTGGGAAATGAAAAGTATCTGCACTTGAGTAGGGACTGGCATATTTCCTCTAAGAAGTTACTATAATGCAGGAAAGTGAAACAGCTGATGTAATAAGTGTTTTCCACATTTAGTTGCTGTGACCACTCCGAGATACAGTAATGACTATTTCAGCTTGCACTATCCAATTTTCTCAGCTCCATAAAAATATTAATATGTTCAGACATGTTCTTCAGTTCGGATGAAAAATGAGTTATTTGGGTATTGTACTCATCCAGGAAGTGAAGCCAGAGAAATCAGAAAACTAGCTATTAGGTTTGGGCCCCAGGATATACCTAGCATCATAAAAGAAGACAGGGAATATAGAAAGGGGTCCTGGGTTGTTGGAGGCTGCCTCTGGTCTGATTGGCGTCTCTGCCCAGCAGAGGGGGCTGCAAGGCTACATGATATCACATGGCTCATCCTGTAGGACAGCCATGCCAATGTTTATTCCATTGTTGGTTTTAGGATGGAATCTCTGTATTGTTCTACAGTGTACATATCCTGAAAGCAGTAAGGTATATATAATGGCATAGATAAATAGCTTGGAGTATATATGTTTGAAACCTAACTGAAATTGTAATATGTTTTTTTGGGTTGTTTGGATTGAATATCATTCCACTGGTAAATATTACTTACTCAAACCCAAGTTTACCAAATAAGGATTATTTTCAGTTTATTTCCAGTGAAAAGACATTTTGCTTTCCATTTCAACTTCCCATTTTGATATCTCTGAAAGGAAATATTCCATTAGCTAACTTATGCAAGCTGACCTAGAAAATCAATGAAAATGTTTGAAAACAGGTTTCTTTATCTGAACTGTAGATGAAAGATGGCATATTTATTTTGTCATTCTTTCTTACAATTGATTTTTTTTCCTAATAGCTATTGTCTGAAAACTTGAAACCACTGACCATGTTGGCAGAAATTTTACAATTTGACATTGCTGGGCCCATGTTTTCTATGAAATATGTATAGAAATATGATTAACTTTATCTGATTAAAAATATACTCATTTTAGCTTTTTACTTTCATACATGAAAATTATGAGAATCTGTTATCACAAGATGTGAATTGGATATAGAGCATATGCTCAAAGTAAGGTAGAAATTCATGTGCTGAACCAACAATATTAAATTCTCAAATTTTCAACATATAGATCTACATGCAACAACATAATAAAAATATATCTTTTTTCTCAAGAAAATATTGGAACATTTTGAGAAGTAGAGAATAAGGGAAGAAGAGTGCATTTAATCACAATATAGTATTTGGGTCCTGTCTCAGCCAATGTTTTCCCAGTTTTAGTAAGGACTGAAGAACATACTGAACATTTTTCTTTTCTCAGAAGAAAAAGTATTCCCTATAGATTAAATATTTCTTAACTGAGATAATCAAAATTCATGGATGCAACAGCTGAGTAACAGAAAAATCAATCTGGAGTTATGATGCTGTTTAATGTTTGTTAGAATGTTTGTTTACTCTTCACTGATGACTTATCTAAATAAGAAGCCTTCATGAAGGTGTTTGTTAGAAACAGTTAATGGCACAGGTATAACTGAAATAGATGAGTGTAAGTTTATCCCTTTGCATTTAAAATGTTTGTTTGAATAAAGTATATATATTTAATATACTTTATAAACAACATATAGATATGTTGGTTTAGAAAAGAAGGATCATAAAACAAAATAGGATCAATAGTTTACTTCAGGCATTTATTTTTTTGAAGCATTTCGTATTGCTTTGAAATTTTATAATGCACCACTTTAAAGTGCGTTGAGCCAGATCCTCAATCTGCATAAACTGTGGACAGCATTCACTTGACACTTCACTTGAAGCTTTTGAAAAGTTATTGTGAAGAACTAGAATGTATTAGGGACAACCCCTACTGAAGTTGTTTGCAAGTACTTAAAATATTACATTTGAATTTACATTTGCAAGTTAAATTTACAGTGTGGTTGCTCTGCCTATGGTGTTTGTTGAATTGAAAGTGATGTTTTTGCCTGGGTATTGAACATAACTTAAATTACAGCTAAAACAGACTTGCTATTCTTTGGAAATAAAAAAAAACAATCAGCTGTATGAAAAATATCATTTGAGAGAAGAGGCCTTTTCATACTTTAATCAAGGTCTTTCAGCTGGGGAGCTGGAGGAATGGAGAGTATCAACATGAGGTGAGAGAACTGTTTTGTTATCTGTGTGAAAGACACCTGCCTTTGGCTGACTTACAGACCCCCAAAAAACGTTGTTTGCACATGGTAAATATGGGTTTGTGTGTGTCTGCCAACACACTCTCGGAAGATGCCATCTGCATTGAGCATGTGGCAGCACAAGGAGAATCTTTGTGCATTCCAGGGTCCACTGAGGTTATGGGCACACAAACCGCAAACAAGAGCGCTCCCTCCTGAGTATGTAACAATGCACTTGCTGTTTCTCAGTGACAGTGGCAGAAGAAGATGTAACATATCCAAAACCCAAATGTATGTACAAACCCAGCTACAAACTTTTATGATGTAAATGTTTTTCTAGCTTAACAAACTTCTACTCATGTAGGAAAACATATTTATGACATTGTCTACGGCTCCCTTACCTCTGTTCATTGTAGGGACATTTATCTTTTCATTATTGCTCCATAAAGTCCCTGCTGAGATGGCATTATGATTTACCAAAGAAAAGCTTCATTGATATTTCACAGATTTTACAGCAAATTGAAAACTAGAAGAAAAGAAATTGATCTAGTAATTTTCACAAGTTACTTTTCCTTTATTAATAAGAAAACCAGATTGCTACACTAATGAAATAATTAAATATATCTTTTTCACAAAGAATATTCCAAGAAATGAATCAATATTTTCAGTAAATACTGTGATCCAAGTTATCCTGTTATTTCAGATTTGTACCTTTCATGGTATTTGCTTTTGATTGCTATTTTGTTTCTTGTTGTAAATGTCAACAATGTGCAATCTGAAGTAATTATTAAGGAAAGTGATAGCATATTTGCTAGTGGTGGAAATGCCAGAAGCACTGTGTCTTCTGTTTCCCCCTCTCAGTTAAATGCCATTTTTTTTGCCAGACATGTTGGCACATTGTTGTAAATTCACACAGTTAGGATGATTTCCATCACTTCCAAGGTGATGAAACAGGATGCTGTGGGAAAGAAAACATTTTACATGAGAAAAGAAGCACAGAGAAATTAAACAACTTGCCTACGGTCACACAGGAAGCTTCTAAGAGAGGTATGATTCAAAGACAAGTCTTCTGAAAATTATATGGAACGCCTTAACTAGAAATCAACCTTTTTCCTGCAGCAGGCTTTTCCTTCCCTCAAAAGAATTTTTCCATATAATTTGTGGTATCTGCAAAGAGAATTGTTTAATTATGACTAATTTTAGAATAATGTGATGTCCCTCTTTTTATGTTAGCTCTCTAATGACAGCAAAATTAAACATAAAATCCAATTTGCTTAGGCAGTGATACACCAAATGTATCCAGTCACTGTTTTTCAATAACTGCCTAGAATAACAGCATAAACCTGCTTTCTCTGAACTCATGCTAGGAACAGGAAATATTACAAAAGTATTCCTAATGACAATCAGCATCTTATGAATTGATGTTTACTTGGGTGGAAATTAACTTCAGGAATAGCAAAAAGTCACTTGGATTTTGGGGAAAAAATTCTTATGAAATTCTAGTCAATTTTTATATACAAAATGTACTATATTGAGTAGACTGTTCCACAACACAAATAATTTTCGCAAAGACTAATTTAATTATATTTTTACAGCAAGCAAAATTATTAAAACTTGAAAATAAATAAAAAAGTTTCTGTCAAAAAAAAACTAATCCCAGAATTTCAAAACTTAGCAACTGCTAACAAATCCCTACAGCAACATTTCTGGACCAGAAATTTAAAACAATGCCTAACTTGATAGAAAGAGGAACTGCTAATAAGGTGATCAGATATTGCTTTCCACTTCAACTACATAAATATGGTGACCTTTTCCAACAGCCTCAGCATCCCTTACCCCACACTAGCTGGTAATTCAATATTCAGCAGTTTTCATTGAGTCTAAGACAGTATTGTGTCCATTGAATAATTTGACTGGTCTTCTCAGAGTTGAACCTGCCCACATCTACTTTTTTTTCCTTTTCTTTACATTGTAGGGTTTTTATTTAGCCAGATAGTAGTTCAGCATCTCCTATGTTTCTGTTATTTTATCAAGTACTCTTCTTCCTAAATGTATGTAGAGGCAAGATTTCTCTATTTTCAAGACCTATGAAAATGAGTGGTATGGTGATTTAACCCCATGCAGACACTTTCTCCTTCCCCACTTCCACCAGGTAGGATGGAGAGAATTGGAAAAATCCATGGATTTAGATAAGAACAGTTTTATAATTGAAATGAAGTAAATACTATTATAATAATTGATAATTATAAATAATAAGGATAATAGTAATGAAAAGGAAGATAACAAAAAGAGGGAGAGAAATAAAATTTAAGATTGAAAAACCCATGATACACAAAACAATTTTTCACCACTCCCTGACTGATCCCCAGCTTGTTCCCAGAGAGTGATTGATGACTCCTGGCCAAATTCCCCAAGCTGATTTACTGGATATGATGTTCTGTGTTATGGAACATCCCTTTGGTCAGTTTGGGTCACACTCTGCTCCAGCTTCTTGTGAACCTACTCACTGGCAGAACATGGGAGCCTGAAGAGTCCTTGGCAGGGTAAGCACTGCTTGGCAACAGCTAAAGTATCAGCGTGTTATGTTATCAACATTATTCTCATACTGATTCCAAAAGACTGCACTGTACCAGATAGCAGGAAGAAAACTGAGTTGAGAGTTCACAGCCGTAAGGGAGCCGGCTACTGTTTCACATATGAACCTTGCTCAGCATTTTAAGGAGTCAAGGCTTTAGTGGTTCCATGTATCTCCACAGAAGCACATAGTTGACTTTGTAGCAGGTCGGTTTAGCAATTTTTATTTTAGTACTTTCAATTCAGAGCAAATGCAAGTTCAGTTTATTCTCATTTGTGAATGTTCTGGAAGAAGTAGAAACTGGTATAGTTACCATTTACAGATCACACGGAGACCTGAAGAGTCATTCTTAATTATAGTCACAGAAACCAAAAAAAAGGGCAAAAAATTCATCATTACACTTTCTAATCAGATGAAAAATAATTTTGATAATGTTATCAGCAATTTCTTCCAAGTAATCCTATTATTTTTGATTAAGAATAAATTATATTTTTTTCCATATCAAATGTGAAGCACAGCGACTAAGATTCTTAATAAACTTTTCAGTTTAAATTATTCTTTTACTTTAGCCAACTAATGTCTAGATAGGTTAAATTTTATGTGGTAGAATAGCAATGAACTTGTTTTTCACTGACCATCAAAGGGGTTTGATTACCCCTCACACACTTTGTAATGGCAATTGGTATGTTTTTCTCTTCTTTCTATTGTGAATACTATAGGAAGATGAAGCATTTCCTGCAAGTCAGGACAGAAGGAAAGTCAAATAGAAAGCTGAAAGAGAATTGAGACAAGGATAAAGGACAGTTATTAAATTCGTGAACTCTATCAGGGGACAAGAAGATAAACTGTATGACTGACTAGAACTGTATTGGAGTCTGACATTTCATTTTTATGCAGGTCTTGATTTGATAAAGGTAACACATTGAAGAACACTGCAATTCCACAAAAGCAGTTAGCACATTCATTGAATATCAAGATGGTTTAAGTGCTTCTCTTTTGTTGCTATCTCACGTCTTTATATGGGGCAATATAGTGCAGGGGTTCATGACTGAAGATCAGACTGCTGCTGTAGCAAGTTTATTATAAGGTTCCTTTTTTATTGCATGCAGGAATATAATATCTAGCTAACATTTTTGTCACTCAATTTGTAGGGCTGTGCTCATTTAGGATTATTTTAAGCTGTATGTACCCAAGACAAAAAAAAAAAAATGCATAAAGGATAGAGCTGTAAGCTCACTATCAGGTGAACATTGAATAAGTGTTGAAATAGAGAGCACAGGGCTAAGATGAAATACATTTGAGTATGAAGAAACTACAATTGGTTGCAAAGTTAAAAACTATTTTAGGACACAGTCAGGCACCAACACCATCTGTTGGCTAAGGAAAGAAAAAGAGAATAAAAAGGACATGATTATTTGTCAGGCAGGAGTATGGCAATATGGCTTGAAACCCTGACTGCCCTAGACTGAGGCTGTCCAGCCTGTATTCTGTAAAGCCAGATTACTAAATTTGCCAAGTCCTTGATAGAATTAGTCTTCCCAATACTGCCTCAGATTCAGGGCATGGGGAAAACTAGTGCAGCAACCAGTAGATTGTCTGCCAGAATGTGAAAACATGGGGTTTATTAAATATTTATGAATGGGCATCTTTCTGTGAAGAATACCTTTGTTCTCTATTTTGCTAAAACTTTTGCTTGTTAGTAATTACACCAAAACGCATACATTTTGTAAAAAAAATACTTAAATATGGGGATATTTCAAATTAGGTAATGCACAGTTTGATATGTTTATACAGGCATTTTCTAGAAGGAGGAAAGTATTGGTGGTCCTATTGTAGATCCTAGATCCTGCATAGATTAGGAGTGAAATAGAAATGTCTCTATTGTCCCTCACTATAGTCTATAAGTGATGATGTCCTTCAAAACACTGTTGAAACTTACCATGTACCCACATAGGGTGCACCTACACTACTGACTATTTCTATACAAAGAAGAAGGTAGGATGTTTTGACTTTCCATGATTATAGGGTCGTGTTGGGTAGCTGTACCTAACAGGCAATGCTAATTAGATTTCTGTACAGCTATCCCAGGTTATTTTGCTGTCGGGCTAAAATCCTCCCCCACACATGCAGAGAGCAAAATGTTGGAAGTTCATTTTTCAACATTGCAAGTGGTGATTTCTGGATGGTGTTGTAGAGCACAATATCACTCATGTCTTAGCCATGAGGGAAATCTTGAAAAGTGCATAGCAACATTCTAAAGTGCACAGCAAACAGTTAACCCATGACAGATAAAATGTAAATCTATACCTTAAAAGAGCCATTCCAAAGCATGAAATCACCCGTGTAGATGCACACAGAATTACATGTCAGGATAATTCACTTTCCATCTTAAAATTATAGAAGTCCACTTCTCAGCCGAGTGGGAGATTCTGGCTTTTTTATCATCATCAAGCAATTTGGCCATCAGACTTGATCCTGCTCCTTCCCTGCTCCTACTTTACACAGGTATATCCCATCAGTTCCAAGCTTCCTCTCAGAGCAAATCAGCTAGCTCCCATTTAAACAAATGTTTCTTTAGGTGGATGTTCTCTCCAGGGATCCTTCTTGTAGGCTCTATGGATTAATCCCACACTTCTGATGTAACAATATAAACAGATGGGACTCTGTTTCTTCATGTAGAAAAGCCAATTATTTATTCACGTAGCTCATATTTATATGGAATCAGGAGTCACAGTGTTTGAATCTAATTGGTTAGCAATCCAATGAAACTCAGTTCATTTGTTGGTAGGGGCTATTGAACATGTCCATCAAACTTTTTTCTTTCTAGGTATGTTTACATATTTCCTTCAAAAATTCTCATGGGATAGAATTCTTGTTTTTGCAGGTGCAACCTCTTTTTTTTTTACAAGAATAAATTGTTATGCAAACTGATTCTCATTCCTCTGATTCTTTCTCATGGGAACTTAACAGGCTAGCTGTTAATTCAGCTGCACTTAGCTGAAGTAACAGGCCTAAGCCACGATTTTATGGGGCCTTTGTTTTATAAGGTTTTTACCTTCTGTGTAACAATACGGGTCATTTAACTTCCCATATTTCTTCATGCTCATCCATAGAGGTCTTGCACTTATTGCAAATCAGTTGTGTCCTCCATTCCCTCCAGTAATAACTTTCTATTAATTACTCATGACATTCCAGGAACCATACGTACAGTAAAATTTGAGAAGGTTTTACACTCAGAGGAACACCCCAAGGAGTTTGGAAGAGACCTTGGCCAAGTTATACACAATATGGAGATAGCCTTCTCAGTCTAGAGGTATCCAGCCTTGGGCAATGTGAAGATTAGCCTTTGTGCACCCTGTGGCCTGGGGTCCGGTGGAATGTCTCACAGTTACTCTTGGCCTTCAGTGTGATCAAAGAGGAAATCCCTTCATCCATCCTTCTCATGCTTACTACTATGATGTGGTTTTATTTAACAAAGATTGTTCGAACAAAATAACCTATACAATCTATAATTTAATGTGCCACTCTGATTAGGCAGCTTACTTGATTTAATTGACATTTCTTTATTTACACACACTTTATACACAGACTGCAATACTTCATTATTTTTGTTCAGCTTTTTAATCAAACTTAAAAATGCCACACATGATTAACATTTTTCATCTGTACTGCATCCAAGCAAAGGCAGTGGATTTTTTCTTCTGTGTAATTTTTTGGTCTCAATCAGAGTTCAGTCTGACTCGTGACAGTCCAATCCATTTAAAACTTGCTTTGCTGGCTTATTAAAGTACACAGAAAAAAGAATGTGTCTCTCTGAGATTATTCTTTCAAATACTATTAATTTATGTTTTTTCTTCACTAATTTGAACTTCACAGTGTGCTGTAGTCTCCCAGAGCAAAAGGCGTAGAACATAACTCAGGAACTTACTATGTTTTATCCTACTATACTTGGAAAAACCAAATCAATACATAGGGAGCTTAATCACTCAGATGCCCTTCTTATCGGAGTAGGGAAGCAAACTGAGTGGCTTAGGTTTATTAATATTGAGAACAAGCGTGACCACATCATTATGTTGTATTAAATTAATCTCTGTACTGAACTCAGTAACCTACATTTGGCCTCATATCTTGACTGTGACATAAAAAGAATGAGAATCCTTTTCCTTTTCTGACAATTTATTTCTGTGGTAGCTTGTAAAATTATTTTATTTACCTTTTAATCCTTATCTCCCCATTTCTTGAACTGTTGCATACACTGTTACACTAAAGCATATGGCTGAAACAGACTTATGTTTTTATTTTTGTTTTGCAGTACTGATGGGTTATTTGAAAAAAGTCTAATTCCTGACAACAGGTCTTGCATAATTAGAAGATACTGAGGTCCATGATTATCCCATTTGCCTTTTTCTCTTTTGGAGGAGGTGATATCCACAACAGTGGGAAAGGTGTTTAGGTCTAGAAATAGACCATCCATGAAACATCAACAGAAATGATGATGTGTAGCAGGATTCAAAATAACTTATTTGTCTGGGTATGTATGTATGTGTATGTACCATTTGTCATCCATTGAGATGCATAAGAAATTGCTTCCATTTTTGTTTGGTTTTGTTTTGCTAGAATTCTATAAAATGTACATAAAAATAATGAAGAGGACTATAGCTAGATACTAACCAAAAAGACATGTTTTACAAGTAGAAAAAGTTATTCTATAAAGCAAGGTTTTCTTTTTGCATTTAGAACTTTTCAGAAGGCTAGTATAATGTAGCCTGTTTTTTACCTGCTATATTTAGACATTTAGAAGACAATACCAGAGGAAGAAAACCTTAAAAGCAAGCACAATGAGTTTGGCATTTGGAAAACAAATGTTCATAAAATCACTGATTCTCCATATGTGCCACAAAAATTTAACTTGAAGAACACTTGAAATTAACTATTTCTAAAAACTGTGGAGTTAACTTGCTAAAGTTGCCTGAATTAATGCATGAAAATCACTCATAGTTTTGGTGGATTATTCTGCTAGTTTTAATTTCAAATGGAGACAGACATATAACTCAGCCAGGCATGAAAATTATTTAGGGTTCTATAGCCTACTATTCTTGAAAAAAACAATGCCCATGGACTGTTTATTTATCAGATTATATAAATACTTTGGTTTTCAATTCTTACCAAAAAGTTGCATACTTTTATTTTAATATAATATATTGTCCTGCATAATAAAATTCTCGGGATAAATTTAAAAAGTATTTTATGCATAATATAACTGTGCTTGTATTTTGAAATTTTTCACATGAATTTCTTGAGGAAATTTGAATGTTTTCACCTCATAATATACTGGTTAGACTGATGCCACTTGTATTGAAGGTGTAGCTATTGAGGTCTAAATCCATGCTTGATATTGCAGATTTAAATATTTGTGAATCTGTCAACTACAGTAATAATATCTTAGTATGTGTAGACAAATTACTATTTTTATTCCCACCAGGCACTTCAGAATTTCCAATTCAAGCTTAAAATTGAGTAAAATATTTCCAATGAAAAATTACATTTCAGTGAAAATAGAATTTCAGTGAAATTATGTTATTATTTCAGCCATTTAAAACCTGAGGCTTGGTTTTATACTTTATAATTATGATGTATTTAAAACAAAATACAAAAGCTAAAAATGTCAAATATTGGTTATATACCAATTAGCAGTAAATATACCTATTTACTGCTATGTGTAGTTATGTACATGCATCTTTAAAATGGGATCCTTATATAGGTGATATGCATTTGAAGGAGATTTTGGCATTGTGTCTTAGTGTATGAAAAAATTACATTTTAAAATTTCAGCATTTCACCCAAAAATGGAAATCTGCATTTGAACCATGTTGTAGTATAGTACTTTTTTATGCATGGAAAATGTCTGCCTGAAAAGAGAGACCACAAGATATGCTCAAAATAGGATTGACTGTTGGACATGCAGGTAAAAGTTTGAGAAAACCTGAGCTTCATCACTTAACCTAAGCTTACAAGCCAACTAGCTTTTAGCAATAATTTTACACAGTAGGCTAAAGTGTGGATGAAGTAATCACTTTTGTGTTGGATGTGATGAGGTCAACTAGATGTTATCTGACACTCTCCACAAAATATTACTTTAATTTTTCATTTTTAATTTAAATCAATTTTAGTGTACTTCATAGTGCTAATTAGTAATGACTGAAAGATAAATGTTCTAAAAAGCAGTCGTAGTATGAATAAGTAAAAAAAAAGAGTTCTGGGAAAGAGCTGAAACAGACATGAAATTCATGCTAGAAAACTGTAACAATAGGACAGAGAAAACAGTATTAAACAGAAATATTTCTGCTCATTTTATTTCCCTTCTTTTTTTTTTTTAAATTTTTTTAAAATTAAAACACTCAAGGAAATAAAGATTATGACAAGTGATAACTTGTTGTATATTCTGTGTTTGAAATTTTCAAGAGGAGAACACAATTGTTTTCCTTTTGGACAGTTTGGGTTTTGTGGTATAGGGAAGAAGGATGACTCACAACAGGAGGAGTAGAAGCAAGAGGAAACAGCAAACCCCATAAAAGTAACTTCATTCAAAATGCAACTTGATCAATGGATTATGTGATGTGGTTATCTTCTCTAGCACTAGCCAGGGAGTTATCTCCATGACCAAGAAAGTCCCTTTACGACCTAATGTACTCCAGTATCTATCATTTTAAGTTTCTTCAGGGATCACTCAATTTTCAAGATGATGCTTGTAATTGAACCGTAAGATGGTAAATACATTGCTAGAACAGGAGATAGAAATTCCTTATGGAGACCAAGTTGTTCCCAGAGCACAAAAGTTGGAAATTTGCATCTCAAGTGACTGAATCTGTTGCAGTTATGGTGATAATGTAATTGTATTTTTTTCCCTTTTATTTGCACATTTAATATCCAAAGTTCTGTTAGATTTGGCTAACTGCAACATACGGGAGATTTTTTCAATCATGGGTCCAGATTTTAATAAGATTGCTCACTCTGAGTTTAGAAATATGCCAAGGTCGGGCTCTGAATCAGGACACATTTTCAGCTTTTCAAGCTGCTTCATAAATGTGAACTCCACATAGATTGAGATTGATACTGCTTGAAAAACCTGAAAAGCAGCAATATGAAACACTTGTCTTATTTGGAGCTAAGTGAACATTCTTTCTGATATCACATCCTAGAGAGTCTGTCTCACTGCTGTCTGGAATTGAGCATGAAACCCCTCCTGTCATCCTCACATTGTTGTGTAGAAACTGCACCTCACATATCTGACATAAAGGCAGGTAGTTAAAATTGTTATGTTCGAAATTTGTGGAAGGAAGCATAATGGAAACACACTCCAGAAGAATATTGTCTAAGAGTGAAGTTGAAGTAAAAATAGAAATCTTTTACTAAGACAAAAAATTTGTCCTCAGAGAAATAGAGAATCCCATTAAAGTGTTTTCTTGCTGTTAGCTGAAGTTGCAGCCAGAGTTTAAATCATCATCAGTGCACTTTTCATTACAGATCACTGCTACCTTACTGCAAATCATTGCTATGTTTTATAGGAGTGAAATTCCATAAAGGAGCATACATTAATGAACTTCTTGGTTTCATGTCAAAGTTGAGTAATGTTTATGACTTGTGGTATATTTTCCTTGGATGTATATTGCAGATAAATATTTTTCTTTCTTTTATTAATGCAGCATAACTTTATCTTTTTTCTTTATAGTAAATACAGTCATTAGGCAGTGACACTAGTACTGTTATGATGTTATAGATATACAAATAATACAAGTGAAGAAGAACTATTTGGATTATCCTCCCTGTTTCTGGACTTTCATGATTTCAGATTTGATTGAAAATTCATTTATGTATTAAAGAGGCAACAGTAGGGATGAGATGAAGAGAAATCACATGGGATCCTGATGAAAATCTTTTAGAAAGCATCCTTCTTATCTTCAGTTGGAGGTAAACACTGAAAAGTAGCTTTGCAACCAGTTTCAGGAGACATTTAGAATCAAGTTTTCTGTTATTATTGTGATGTATTCATCCAATCTCTTCTTAGAAAGGAAGACATGTATGCTAATTATTGTTTTCAATCTTTTTGTTAAGCTCTGTATGAATACTCTGATTTCAAAAAAAGATTTGAGCAGGGTAAAATTATTTCTTGGTCTGAAAACAAAGACTCCTCTACGCTTCAACTGTAATTGCATCACCAAACCACAAAAATACGAACAGAATTCATTTCACCTACTGATTGCTGAGTATGATTTTAGTCTGGAAACCAAGATACTGCAAGTATCATCTCATAGTTTGCAAAATAATTTTCACCTCTTTCTTGGATAGAATTTAGAGCAGGATGAATATGCAGTCTTTTTATTACAGAAAGTTTGTTTCTTCTCAAGTCTCTAACTGACTCTTTACTGAAATGTTGTAGTGAATACTACATTGAATAGGAGGAGTTTTGAGAGTTGGTTATGAATGCAGGTTTAGATAAAAGAGAAATGAAGAAATCAATGGCTTCTTGAATGTAATCCATATTTGAAATGGGAAGGATGATTTTAGAAATATTAGGGAAAAAACCCACCATTTGAAATAAAGATAGAAAAATCAAATTCCAAAATATAACTAAACTTATTAGATTACCTACCAAAGTATCTATTTCATACATAACAGTAATTTGTACTCTTATGACTGCAGAATCTTTTGAGGTTGTCTTATTATACCTGAAAAGAACATTTATGTTTGTATTTGCAGTGTCAAGACCAGGTTTACAGTAATGTTTTTGAGAACCATAGGTAGGTATTTCAATGCATCATCTAGTCAGCTAACTTCCAAATTATTCATTGCCTTCACCTATTCTTTTACTGCTAGATATGCCAGTAAAATTCAGTAATGCGGTCTTTACCTGAAATGACAGGTTAAATAAATTTCATCTACTAGTTGTCACCTACCTCTAGCCTTCACTTTTTTCTTTGCAAGTCATCCCATACATAATCTTGAATTTCAAAGTGTTCCTAAAATTTTTGTAATTTTTTTGTGTTACCAGAGACAATATATTAATGATAACCCCCAAAATATAATATATACTATTATATATTTATAATTTCTAGAATATAATTTCTATAATAACTATAGAAAGTGGTCTTTGATGTTAAAAAATTTGTCGGTTTTAAGGGTTCATTTTATAGTTTTACTTTTGAATGTTTTCTTGCCTTAAGGTGGGACAACACCTCAAAGCCTTTGAAAATGTTAGTAATATTCAAAAGATAAAATTCATAATTTTTTCTAGAAGATGTTTTGTTTAATATACTTTATGAATATTGTTTGCAGATCAGGAAAAGCGTTTATTTTGTTATACCTGACATACATACTTTCCATCCTCTAAAATACACACCTCTATGAAATTCAGACAAACAATAAGACCATTTTACGGGCCTAATGCATAGGATTGAGATGATCAATGATTCAAACTAAGAACAAAATATTAACTGTAATAAAGTAAATTAATTATTTCAAGTGTGTATTGAAAGATGTCTCAAGGCATGGTGTGTACTATGCTAGTGCCAAAAGGCATAGGAACTATCAGCAATAGCTTCCCCTTTCACACCTGCCAAACATCCATCTCATTCCAGGTGAGAGGGGAAGTGGGGCTGGTGCCCTCCTGCCTCAGCACTGTCTCAGGACCCACTGCAAAGCACCTGCTCCCAGCTCCTGGACAGGGTATCAGTGTCTGCAGGGTACCTGCCTCTGAACAAACCAGGTGTGAGAATCATGGCTCTGATATTTGAGCTGTGAATTTCGGTATGAATCAGTGTCCCGATAGGGTACAGGACAGGGAGTAGACATAGAAATCAGGGTGGAAGGTGTTACACCTAGGCTTTGCCAAGCAGTCACAATTACCTTGCTTAAAGCTGATCATGGATTCTGTTGAAAATCAGGAGCTGGGTTTACAAACACCTACTTCTAAACATCACAGCCTGCCTGGAACACAATAATTAAAAATACCAGTGAAATACCAGTGTCCTTCTCCTATGAGAAAGACATGGTATTTCTCCCCATTTTTCCATTCATGGGAGAACCACATACACTGCTATTGCTAGAGGCCATTGTCCAGTGACAGGGTTCTAGAAATGAACTGTAAAAAGGTACAAAGTTTTTCATTGATTCCAGGTGTATGAGACTAGACTTTTAAGAGGACAGTAACTTCAGGTGGAGCGGAAAGAGTAAAAACATTAAAAGAGAGAGAGATAACATTAAAAAGGGACTTAGAAAGAGAGGTGGAGCAATGGGTGTGAAGGAAAGAGAAAGCTTATGTTAGAGAATGGTGAAGAGTCATGCACAGTGATGTGCTCAGCAGGGGAAGAGAATAGAGAAAAAGAAGTGTTGCCAAATCACTAAAGCAAAGTTGCAATAACTATGCCTTTTAAAATGGTTTTCTGTAGTGACGTCTCCACTGTATAGAATAGCACCTGCAGAGGGTTTTTGCTTACCCCCCTGGTGACTAGAACGATTTATCTACAAAGATATATAAATTGTATCTACAAGGATATACATTTTCTTTGCTCTTCATGCCTTAAATTTTAGCTAACTTTTATCTACCTTTCATATTTTACCAAATCCAAAGGCTTTTATGGCATCATCAGTCTGCTTCCATGGGGAAGACAAATACCAAGGATTGAGAGAGGAGGGGAGGGGAGGGGAGGGGAAGGGAGGGGAGGGGAGGGGAGGGGAGGGGAGAGGAGAGGAGAGGAGAGGAGAGGAGAGGAGAGGAGAGGAGAGGAGAGGAGAGGAGAGGAGAGGAGAGGAGAGGAGAGGAGAGGAGAGGAGAGGAGAGGAGAGGAGAGGAGAGGAGAGGAGAGGAGAGGAGAGGAGAGGAGAGGAGAGGAGAGGAGAGGAGAGGAGAGGAGAGGAGAGGAGAGGAGAGGAGAGGAGAGGAGAGGAGAGGAGAGGGGAGGGGAGGAGAGAAGAGAAGAGAAGAGAAGAGAAGAGAAGAGAAGAGAAGAGAAGAGAAGAGAAGAGAAGAGAAGAGAAGAGAAGAGAAGAGAAGAGAAGAGAAGAGAAGAGAAAAAAGAAAAGAAAAGAAGAGAAAAGAAAAGAAAAGAAAAGAAAAGAAAAGAAAAGAAAAGAAAAGAAAAGAAAAGAAAAGAAAAGAAAAGAAAAGAAAAGAAAAGAAAAGAGAAAAAGGAATAGAGCAGCATTTTTCTAAACAAGATCATCCTCTGTAAGACTTATATCATTGTAGGCTGAATTGGCTAAAACTGTGATGGAAAATTGTGAAATGTGGAAAATGTCCTATGTTTCAATTCACTGTTTTTGATAGGGTTGTTGGCTTTCACAAGATGGTTAAGCATGGAGAGACTGAACAGGATGCATCACAGGTGAAAAATGCTGTGGAATATTTGGAAAATCATAGCAGTACACAGGGGAGTTACTGGAACCTGCAGGATATCAAGGAATTCTGCATTCTATGGTATTTCCTGTGGAGGGTGATCTCACATTACTTTAAAAATCCCATTAATTTCTACTACTCGTTGCCTTGTATGAAACCATATAAATAAAGCAATATAAGAATGTGATGTCCCAGATACCACCTACTGCTCTGTGATGAAAATAACAATACAGCATATTGCATTTCTTATACCTACACATATAATATCTACCCCAAAAGTATGCCATTTTAGAGCATGTACTGTACCTTTTTGCCATTATGCATTAATCCTTTTTAGATCCAAGACATGTCGTACATAAATTATTTCAAAAAATGAATCCAAGCCTGGAAGTGATGGAAGACAAATACCACTGCTGGCTTCTACTGTAAGTGATGCACTATATCTTTAGGCAGCAATAAAGGTAATGATTTCAGAACTCTAAAATGAGACTGCTAGAGTTATGTTCACAAAAATTCTTCTCATCTTACCATTCTGAGTGAAACCCATCATTATCAAAGGTGCAATATTACAACTTTATGAAAAACTACCATGGGTAGAAAATAGAATGAAAGCAATGTCACTTGTTTACTAGTGCATAGCAGTTCTCTAAAAATCTATTCTGAAGACAAAGAATCTAACACTTACTGTATAATCTTATTGTAGAAATAAAGATTTTCTTTTGAAACTTGTTGACTGTGATTTTTTTAGAAAACAATGAAAGTAAGAGATCAAATAATAAATATGTCACAAATATTTTTTAAAAAAATCAAAAAACATTTCAGATTCAATTTCAAATATGATTTTTATCTAGAAATTTATTATGAAATGAAAATTGTGACTTTTAAAATTGTTTTTTTACAGAAATTTAAAAAATATGGGCATTTAAGAAGAAAACATTTTATTGAGATTCTATGTCTTGAACAGTTTCCTCCTATATACTGGCAGAATTCTATTCTACTAATCAAGGCAACTTATTTACCCTTACACGTATGCTTTATCTGGCCAATTCTTTCACATGGAGTGGTCCATAGGTGAGCTAATTATATAATTGCAATTTCCAGGTTTGTAAATGCCATTTTTTAAAAGTACTTTCACAGCTTGACATTTTAAACTCTCCGATAAGGGTCTCAAAAGATACGAACGCACCTCTGTCTTTACTTTCTTTAAGTCCCAAAGTCTCCAAAGCTGCTTTTGAGCTGCTATTCAAACCTACAATTACATAAATCTTATGTTTAATCTTTGGCGTGTCAACATTTGCAGAAACACTTTTGTGCTGAACCTGCTCTGCAGAAAGATACATCAGAGTCATAGGTTAAGCCAAGGCTTAAGAGTGTTCAAAATGATTTCTTCAATTACCTGGGAAAATAATTTTGTGATATTGTGATCTGATCATGGTCTGAAGTTAGGAGCATAGTTTGACATTGATTAGCAGTGCTACTTGGTTAAGAGAAAAAGAGGAAATCCAGCTACGCATGGAAGAACAACTGAGCATCCACAAGAAGTGTCATTCAGGACACAGGTAAGTTAAAGGTAAATGCAAAAGAGGTGCATAGCAAGAGAACAAAGAACAGTCAGATGTTTTCAGGGATGGCTGTTTGGCTAGCATAGCTATGGACCCAGTGCCCCCATTAAATAGGCAGAGCAGGACAGCTCCAAAAACTTTCATTACATGAGACAACTGTCTCAATATCGACTCATGTGTGTATCTGATATCGTGCTATTCAGATACTATAATCAAAGTTGCTTCAGTAGAAAAGACTAACAGCCATGGGAAGGTATTCATTTAGCAGACAATTAGCTTCTGAAGATACTACTACCAAAGACCCATTTGTCCCTGTTTCCCCTTTCCCCTACCATCAGAAAACTCTGTCAATACTGGTTCATCTGACTTTCTTTTTGGCTTTAACCAAAAGAATCAATCTAAGCAAGATTACTTAAAACTGAAGTTTTGGATGATTTATTGTATTTTATCTAAAGTAGAGCTAGTGAGCATTTAATTTGGCAAGATGAGAACATGTTCCAGAAAGATACCAAGAACCTTCTTACACTGGTGGTATTTCAGACTTATCCATTTTATATTTGGTAGGAACACTGAAGGCAGAGGCCAGCATTAGCCTAGTTATACTGCTGCTGCTGTATGGATTACTTCAGTTATTCCTGCACATCACTGCAGAGCACTCCAGAGTTTGGAAGTTAATAGAACCTTGAATGGCACAGAATTTTCTCAACTGTTTTTCATATATTTCATAATAAATACAGTGCGGAATTTATTTCTGATTTTCATCTTTGATAGAATAGCTTTTATATTGCAACTGATATGTATCTGATGATTCAGTTTCCATTTTGCATTTGTTTATAGATATAACTATGTATTAGAATAATATTCTAAGTATGCAAAAATAATTTTTATATATTCATTTAAATATATATGTTTTTTAAAAATAGTTTGTGGTAACATAAGAAAAAAATCCCTCATGAATTTGTCTTCAGTTTGAGACCATCCTAAGCCTACTGCACTTATGACTAGGCTTATCAACTCCCTGCATAATTTCTCCTTTTATATTGTCTCCCGTGAACCTTTAACATACACTTTAAGAGACATTTGCTTCAAGATGAATCAGAAACTTGTACACGCCTCATCATCTGCAAGACCAAAGATGCTTTATAGTGCAGCTGTGAACATTACAGATGTGCAAGCGCGTGCTCATACACACTGTGAGAAGGGAGAGCTTTTGCTGTGCATGAAGCAGTGGGCACAGCAGCATGGTAAAACAGCCTCACTTTTGCAGTTTGTATTCCTTCAGTGGTTTGTTGGCATAGTTTATGACAGCTTTTTATATTCATTTCAAGCCTGGGGGAAGAACAAAGCTTGCAAGATGGTTGCTGGTAAGTTTTCTTTCCTTAAAAAGTGTAAGTAAAATGGAACATAGAACTTTTTTTCCCCCTAGTGGTCTGATAATTATATCTAATCATTCTTTTTACATTGAAAATACATCACATACATTTGAAAAGAACTTATGATTAGTAAAAAGATAAAATAATTTTTTTTTTCCTTTGAATCTATTTAGGTGTAAAAATAACAAATATTATGGTAGAAGATATTTAATGTTTTTGTAGGCATTTATTGCTGTACTAACAAAGTTAAAATCAGAAGTTAAGGTAAAAGCAAAGCATGCATGTGAACTTACAAGCCGCAGAAAACATAACATAACTGGTGATGAAATAGAAAATACGAAGACTAAAATGTTTCCAAAGCAATGCACTACTATTATTTTCTTGAAGCAGGAAAATGTCTAGAATGAGAATGCTAACAAAAATGGATGTACATATATTACAAAGTTTTCATTCTCTACATTTCTCTTATGATTTCATTTTAGAAGACTTTAGACCTATTAATGACATGTGAGACAAGGCTCTATGGTATAGTGGCTTGGCACATACAGAAAATAAAACAGCATCAATACTAAAATAGAACACAATCATAAAGGTGAAGAAAGGGTGAAACGACCTGAAGGACTCAAGCTTGTTAACGAAATGCAGAAACCATTATTTTGTTTATTATATTTTTCATCTATTAACTGCAAGAAGAACTGAGATAAAATTCAGATTTACTTCTACACTTTCCATATTTTATATTTGGCTGAAGGTCTACACAATCTTGATTATATAAATACCAAGGTTAGTGTTTTAAATAACATCAGTGTATAACTGGCACATTCCAAACTGTTATGATGGTGTAGAGTAGCCAGATCGGAGCTACATCTTCTTATTTTTCCTACTTTTCTTCCTTCCCAAGTCTTTCACATCCAATGTGGTAGGCATGATATAGAAAAATTGTCTTCCTGTCTATCTCAACTATGAAATAGAATAATTAATCACCATTCCATAGCAAAAAAGATCCTGAAATAAAAGCTTTCTATATAGAAATGTAGATGATGATTATTATTTATTATTGTTAATAACGCATATTGTCGTTTTGGTCAAATAGAAAAATACTTGACTTCTGTGTTCTGATTTTGATAGGAATTTTTCCCCACTGAAATGCTTATTTTTAGCATTGTTTTTAAAAATGAGCAAACTCACTGGCCCACAACTGCCATCCATCATCATTTTAAAGAAGCAAGTCACCTTTAAAGGGGAAGTTCAGAACCAATTCTATTCTTATGTACCTCACTTTCATGTTTGCTCTTTTGAGAAGATAATTTCTGCAAGACATTCAGTCTTAAATTCATTCAAAATTTGCATCCATTTCATTCTTTAGTGTGTGAATATTTTGTGTTCATATAATGAATTTATCAGGTGTGGGAATTTGAGAGAACTCGTTTCACTAAAGCTAGTGTGAAATAAGCCTTTAATATTCATACAAGACTCTGATCCAAAATTTCCAATCAGCTAAAGCATAAATATTGATACATGGTTAGTACTGAGTTTGTATTGTACCAAAGTAATAGGTCAAGTACTATTCTTGCCTGTCTATTGTCTCAGCTTAGTCTAGTGCTCAGCATTTCCAAACCTCTTTTAAAATAAATACCTTTGCTATTTTGTATGACATGGTCATTTTCTGGGAAATTTTGACTTGATTGTGGTACTTTAAGAAAAATGTTTATCTTAGGTCCTGGGTCTCTAGAGCCTACTACATTTTTATTGATGTCTCACAAGGAAAAGAAAGAAAAGAAAAAACGTTGGATTGATACTGTCTCTCTTATGATCTCTAATAGTTAACAAGTCATACAAAGAAAATCATCTCTGGAGGTCATGTTTGAAAAAATATTTTATTCAGCTATGACATACATTTTGGAGAGTCAAGGAATATTCTGCAAATTGGTCAATTATCAAGAACAGCTGCCACTTTCTTTATGTAAATGCACATGAGTATGTGCAAAGCAATTCACTAATGGAGTAATACATTTCTCAGTGTAAATATGATTTAGTAAACAAATGAGCAAAATTGCTTCCTTTGATAACATCATCAAAATTGGCATTTTTTCAAATTAAAACTCATAAAGAAAAGAGATCTGCTCAAAGCTGTTACCTTTTTAAGTCCACTCACAGCTCAAAAGCACTGACTGTTTTTAAGAGAACATAAACATTTCCAGATTAAATGGATTCATGTCTATGTGGAAAGAAGGACATAACAGACAATATTATATATATATAGTTCTTTGAGTGTGATGTCAATCTCACAGAGCAGTTCACTCCAGAGGTATACAATGATTTCACCTGCAAACAATCCAGATTTACATTGATGTTGCAGAGTAGAAACATGTTCTTAGAATTTTTAAGGAAACTTCAATAAATTCTATAATTCTATAATTCTATTGAAATGAATGTGTATAGATAGACAAAAGACGAAAGGACATTTGTGTCAGAGGTTATTTAAAATACATCTAATGTAAGAATGGATATACATTTTAACCTAGGGGCACTTATTTGAGCATTTGACTCACTTTGTCCTTTCAATTTTTTATTTATCAATATGTTTTCTTCCCTGTCTAGCTTTTAACATTCAATGAAATTAGAGTGAGAACTGAACTTTGTTCTCCGCAAAATGGAGAGAATATCTTTTGCGTCTGGTTGCACCTCTTGTTTTCTGGTAACCTCAATATCTGGGATCACAAAACTTTCTGAGTCCTCAATTCTGGTAACGAATTGGCCACTATTACTGGTGTTCTGACCCCTCTGATTTCCTGTATCTGTGGGCTCCAAGAATCGTTTTCCTTTTGTTTTGTTATTGTTAACAGCTCCCTCTCATGATGCGGGAAATACTTCACCCACAGGGATGATGTCTCTCAGCTGTGTGTTGTGAAAGATTGCATTCTTGTCTTCTGAAAGGTCAAAACATTCTACTGAAGCTTGGTGACAATTTGATAATAGCTTGGTAATTTCCACCTGGGCTGCTCTGCACTCCCATGAAAATATTTACCCTCTGTGACTGGACCCAGCTCTGAAAATTTTATTCCAGTTATGATCCATGTTTTCTTTTTCTGTGCTCATCATGTTCCAAAGTATCTATTCTGGTACTATTTATAGTGTATTTTCTCTTTGTGTCAGCCAAACTTTTTAACATAATGGTCAAATTTCAGAAATGTGTTGTCAACTTATGTGTACTAACATAAGAGAGAGAACAAAATAAATTTAGGGGCAAATATTGCTGTGTTATTCCTTCTAAATTTCATCTGTACCTAAAATGCTATAATCAGTTGGAGAATTTGACCTCATAAAAGCAATGTGTTTTGGGAAATTCTGATTTTGTAATCCCTTTTTGATCTTTAGTTTCTAATATATTCAAACAATAAGAAAAATATATCAAAGAGTAAGATTCTTGACCAGGCTTTTGTGAGTTCTTCTTGGTAATTACCACAGTCAGCCTTTTATTGAACATAAAAATATATAATGTAGACATAAATAGATATAAATTACTTGATGGAAAATCATCCTCAAATATTTTCTAAAAAACTTAGTTGATTCATTTCCTAGAAAAAAATGCATATTTCTCTTAATTCAAAATAAAATGCATTTAGAGTCATATCATCATTAAGGCTGAAAGAGCTCTCCAAGATCACCAGGCCCAACTTTTGACCAAAATCCACCATGTTAAATTAAAGTTAAACTAAACAGCTAAATGTCATATCCCATCATTTCCTGAACTCTTCCAGGGATGGTTAAGTCCACCACAATTCCGGACAGCCTGTTCCAGTTCTTAATTACTCCTTCAGTGAAGAAATTTTTCCTGATGTCCAGCCTGAACTTCCCCTGGCACAGGTTGAGGCCATTTCTTCTTGACCTGTGGTTAGTTGCCTGGGAGAAGAGACCGACTGTAGTGGTTTGAAAGCAAAACAAATGAGAGGCGCCAAGTCAGAGATACAATTTAATAGGAAGAAAGGAAAGAACGTCAAATGAATAGATGCAATAATACAAAAGACCACTGACAGAGTCAGAATACAACCTGAGCAGGGTGATGGAAGCAGTCCAGATGGGGTAGTCTTCCTGACGCAGTGATTCCATAGAAACATCTGGTAGCTCTGGTCCTCTGGGAATCCAGTGGGTAAGGGCTGCTTGTACTGTCCCAAACCTCAGATTATATCCAGGTGGGAATGCTTGGTTCCTCCCTCTGGGTGGAGCATCTCACAATGGGATGATGAGTCATGCAGTGGGTCCTTAATGGCCCATTAAACAGAGATAGCTCCCAGAGGGTGTTATCTATGAGTCATGCAGCAAGGCATTGATGGGCCATTGGCAGAAGATAGCCCCGAGGGAGGGGGCCCGGGAAGAGCACTGTTCCAACAATTGGATTCAACAGTTCATTAAGATGGTGATAGAATACTTTGTGCACATCCTACACTACAACCCAGGACACCAACCTTCATCTCCTTTCAACCTCCTTTCAGGCAGTTATGGAGAGGGATAAGTTCTCTGAGCATCCTCTTCTCCAGGCTAAACAACCCCAGATCCCTCAGCTGTTCCTCATAAGACTTTTTCTTCAGACCGTTCACCAACTGCCTTGCTCAGGATCAGACAGAGGATTTGAGATGAGGCCTCACCAGTGCCAAGTACTGGGGGACAATCCCTGCCCTGGTCCTGCTGCCCACACTATTGCGGATACAGGCCAGGATGCTGTTGGCATTCTTAGCCACCTGGGCTCATTCTGGATCATGTCCAGCTGCCTGTTGACCAGCACCCCCAGGTCCTTTTCCACCAGCTAGTTTTCCAGCCACATTTTTCCTTGTAGTGCTGCCTGGGGTTGTTGTGACCTGACGACAGGACCTGGCACGTGGCACTGTTGAACTTCATACAACTGGCCTTGCCCCATCAATCCAGCCTGTAGACATCCCTCTGCAGAGCTTTCCTATCCTTCAGCAGACCAACACTCCCACCCAATTCAGTGTTTTCTGCGAACTTATTAAGGGTGCACTGGATTCCCTCATGCAGATCATTGATCAAGATATTGAACACCAGTGGCCCCATAAGCCTTGACATGTCACCATGACATGTATTTTAGAAAGAAAATCTTGATGTAACGTATGCATTATGAAGCAGATGACAGTTCATAAATAATCATTACAGTAACCTTATATTTTTTATCAGCTCTAGAGAACCAGATTTCAGATGTTCAACATGAACCAAAATGAATTGCAACTGTCACATCTGCAATAAAAAGAAAGACATGGTTGAGACTTTTTTGATGGGTCACTAGTTTTTACTTCTGTGAACAATCTGCCTGCAATGTTTTCTGTCATTTTCTATGTTTTCTCTACTGTATGACTAAACAGAATACCAGTCTCAAGAATTAGCTAGCATCCCTTTCAGAAGCATTACTTCTATTTCTTAAAAAAAAAAAAAAAACGTATTCAAGACTGCCTTCAAATCAGGTTTCTTCAATACATTCAATTTACAGGGTAAAGATATTTGTAAGCAATTTCAAAGCCATATGCCTACCTGGAGCCCTGTGGAAATTTTGTAGTTTGGAGACCTATACCCCTAAACTTAATAGATGTGTTACTTCATAAGGATAAAGAAATACATTATTATGAAATTTAGAATAGTTAAAAATCCTTTGAACTTCACTTTCACGTAAATTCACCATGACATGCATTTTAAAAGAGAATTTAGATCTAACATATATATTATGAAATGTATAGCAGATGACAAACAGCAACTCTTATTTCACAATAAAAGTTTTATACTCTCACGAATGATGTACACTATCCTTATTCCCTTTTTCTGTAACATATTTTTATAAGATTCTAATATACAAAAAAATTTCTGACTGCTTGCTGTATTCTTCACTTTCTATTCATTATTTAATACCATGGTCTCCACACATACAAAAAACCCCCATTAAATTATGATCCAAAGATAAATTTCTGCAGTCCATAGGAATACTTTTATTCAACTACTAAAGTCACTATCAATGTTGGTAGAGTCCAGAATAATGTTCTTTAAAAGCCATGTAAAAAGGATTGAATCACTGGAATGCAGAAAATTGGGCATTAAATCTAAAATGTCATTCCTCAGTAAGCCTGCTGTGCTTAGGTTTTCAGTTGACCTAAGAGGCTCAAAATATAGAGGAATGAGTTTCCATTCACTCAAATTAGAAAAGGCAAATAGTGAAAACCTTTGGAATACTGACACAAAAGGAAAAATAAAAACAAAACCCAAGCCACTGGCATTCTTAGACTGTATTTCTCCTTTCCATGGTGTGTTCATGTTGCATATCCAGTGTAACTGAGAAGAAAAGTATGGTATAATCAGTAGAGACAATTGAAGATGTGACTCTTGAATGAATATCCACTCTAATCTTCCATGGAAATTTCTGCCTCTTTAAGTAAAGTAAACACAGGGAATGGGTCTGATTTTCAGCAGCCGTATTTAGTAGACTAGTATCTCAGGAAAAAACACTGATGAGAGAAGCTGATATAATCCAGCTGACCAAAGTCTGTATCTCTATGTGTAGGGTCTCCAGAACAGAGGATCTGCTGTCTGGACAATAACTCTCCAGAAGAAGAACAGGGCAACTGTATCAATCCTACTCCTACTAATTGTTCTAGATGTAGTATTGGCCATAGTCCCAATTTACATCTTCTTTCTTTTATTAAGCTTACACCTATAAGAAAATATTTTAAAGAATATGGCCCATTCTAATGGCCCACCAAGTACATTCCTACACATAGCAGACCTAAGCCCCTGACCAATCTTCAGGGCAGCCACTGCCCCAGTCACTACTTCAGGACTAACTCTCCAGTTGCTCTGACTGACACCCTCAAGTTATATGAGAAGCCACACATTTTAAGCTATGTATGGAAAAGGTTGCTCTTTTAATTCTGAAAATCAATATTCTAAACCGTGTACACTTGCACTGTGCTAAACTCATGAAGTCACAAAAAACCCTGCTATCTGTGTGGTTAGTCATAATGAGGCAATAAAACTCACATATAGTAACTAGCAACTGCAGATTGAAAAAATCAGAAAGAAAAAAACATCCTCTGTCTAGGCAGTGCTATCTGACATCTTTGAGATGTGTTTGGGAATAATTTTATGGCAATAATTCAGGTAATTGGTACTTTTTACTAATGTAGAAGTAATGTATTGATTATTAGATGCAAATATATTTTGTCTTTATAATGAATTGGTACACATCTCCAGAGTTCATACAGTCTTCCCTCTCTTTGACTGCTCTATTAGTGATTTTGTGGCTAGTGTGAGACACTAGGGAATGCTTCTGTCACAACAGTGCACTCAAACATTAACAGTTTCTATGGAAATATCAACAGGTCTCTAAATTCTTTGCTCTCCTATTTGCCTTGCCCCTTCTGTAGCCATAAGACCTATACAAGAAACTGAACATTGTCAAGTGGTCTACTACAATTATTGTAAAAATGACACAGGTAGGGACTAAAGTGCTTTGATGTTTGCCAACTAACCTGAAGTGTCTCTTGACACAAAACAAAGGTTAAGGCAGATAGCAAAGGAAAAATATATTTGCATAATTTAAATGTAAACATCTCATTTTCTGTTTTGGAAAGTGACAAAAAAATCTACTACTTTGATACGCACATTTTGCCTTTGATATGAACAACTCTCATATTAAATTCCTGAAGCAGAAAGCACTATTACAGCAATTTAGAATATGTTCCTTTCATTCTGTCAAACCAGATTAAAGGGGACTAGTGTGAGAGATGCCTTCATTTACAATTGATCAGATAATGGTTCTACTGTTAGAGAGTATAATTTCTCTATAATGGAAAAATTTTGCTTACATTTATTTTCCTTGAGAAGACTAAGAAGGTAGGATTTTTTTTCCCCTTCTCCATCTTTTCCAAATTTCCTACTCACATCTCAAATATTGGAGATGCTGAAATATTTTTGCAAAGTTTGGGACAGTAAAGATGGGACAAGAAAGATTAAGATAAGGATGCCTTTATCTACTTCAAGCCTCTCTGAAAAGTTTTGACCAGTTACCTTGTTAGCCTTCTGTTTATTACACATTGCAGTAACAGTAGAACAATGTCATTGAAATTTTCCACAGAACTTCTGTTATATCTGGAAGGTCTGTGGAGTACTGATTTTAGGCATCTGCGTCAATCTGTAAAGGTCTCCACACTTAAGGGATTGGGATAGATTTTTTCCTTTATCTTCCAAGTTATTTTTTAACTACATGAGATGATTTGAATATCATGTTGTCTGTAGGTAGGTTATCCCAAATAATTCCATGCTTGCTATTTTTGTTTCCAATTTCAGAAGGAGGCGATGCCAGAAATGTGAGTTTTGTCATGACTATGTAATACAGCCAGCATTTAGCTTACCTGCCTCAATATAGAGTTGAAGGACTAGTCAGCCTTTTGACATCTTCTTGTCTCTCACCAGTGATGAGAACAGGCTATGTTTTTCCTCTGTGGAAAGAAGGCTTTTCATTTAAATCTACCTTGCTGACATTCTTCTCTTTATGTAATCTGGTGGGCCATACAAAAAAGAAATGCATTGATGAAAGTGACATGTTGGCTTTCCAGAGGTTTCCATGCAACCTCATTTTGCTATTTCCTCACAGTATTCATACAAAGAGTTTTGCTCCTGATCTGACAGTTACAAAGATTAGTTACAAATTCCTACTCTGACATTTTCCTACTTCAGTATGCACTTCACAAATAACTACAAAATCACTATGTCTGACTCTAAAACTCTTTGGGGATGATGCCAAAAATCACAAAATCAATTAGAACTGATTCTTCAAACTCTACTTCTTTATCTTGTGCTCACTTTGAATTCTCTTTTCCCTGCTGCTTCTGAAGCTAGCAACCACCTCCCTGCCGTGACAGGATTCTAACCTACTCACATGCACAGTTGTTGGGGTGACCTTGTAAGAAAAGGGTTTTTTTTTACTTTATTAGTAATATTATTAACCTTTTTCACCACATCAGTAGAATTTCCTCAATAATTCTGAAACTGCTGACATTTTAAAAGAACTAAGAAGTTGGACTTCAAGCCCTATGTGTTTATCTAAGTTTTTATTTATAAATTCTTTGCCAAGGTACAGGTCTATAAAACCATCATGTAAGGTAAATTAGTATTGACCCACTGAATATATATAATGCTTGCTTCAGCCTCCTGTTCAGTCTTATTCTCTCCAAAATCCTAATGCCATCCAATTTTTTTTTTCCATTTAGCTAGGTGATTAAGTCAGATTGTATGCCAGTTTATCTAGGGAGCATAAGCACTGTGAAACTGTAACTTAATCACTTTCTGCTTCAAAAGTGTTCATTGAACTCTCTTAGTCTAACTATTTGTTTTACCCCATTTAGTTCTATAAATCCTTAAAAACTTGCCTGACAGTATGTTTCTCCAACTTTGATAGTTAGTGAAATATAAATCTTGGTACTGTTTCAAACTCTGCATTAGGAAAAGGACTCTGTTTGCAGAGCAAATATCAGATGACCACAACCAAAGTTTCACCTCTTTTGTGGTGATCATAGGATAAATCAACAATACGCAGCAAGACTCCAGGGAATGGCTCCTGGAAGGGGATGACAGCAGTGTCAAGAAAATCTCTCGTTTTCCTTCTGATGTGTCTGAGAACATTAACTTCTGACCATAGGCAATAGGTTTTCATTTCTCAATGTCCATCATACCAATATTTGATTGAGCATTTTATAAGCTTTATTTGAGCTATGCATGATATCTCATACACACTCTTGACAAATTATAGGTATATTTTCCTAGATGAATGCCCCTGTGCAAGCACAGACTTCTAGGAAGTATATCCCCATATTTTCTCTTAATATTTGGGCTTAGGTTCATAGCTTCATAAGTAAGAAGGATTTTCTGGGTTCTGAAAAAAACTGCAGGAATTATTTCTACAGAGGTGTTAAGTTCATGCAGTCCTTGTCTCATGTATTTCATATTATGCTTGCATATGCCTCAGGTGTTTAGTTTTCTTTTTCCTATTTGCAATGTTATTCCTGTAGCATAAGCCTCTTTCCCCGTATACATTTTTCTCTCTCTGAAGTCTAAAGACACACAGTGGGTTCTTCGTCCACTAAAAAAAAAATCAGATTAACTAATTAAGAAAGATTTAAAAAAATAAAATTGCTGTAAAAAGTATCTTCTATCACCTGGGAAAACCACTCTGTCCTTATAACTTGCCACATGCATTTTTCTCCTTTGACCTCACCTCCCAAATCTGTGCATTGGAGCTATTCATCTACTCTCAGAGAAAGAGACACAAGAAAGTTTTAGTCAAGGACATTTAAATATAGCCATAATAGATGATTCTTGTTGTGAAGTAGTTCTGTGCTGTTTTGCTAGGGTCTGGCATTATGCAGCATTTGCCATCTTTACAGAATAAGAGGATTCTTGACTTGAAAGCATAAATTTCTACATCTGAAGATAAGAGCTTAGTAATCCAGCTGTAATAATTGTGTGAATGCAACAGGTGCTGTGGATCAAATACACAGAGGACAATTACTACTGGGAATGCACTAGAACTGTAAATAAGGGATGCCTGCTATAACAAGAACCCCAAAAATACATTTTTTTTTTTGTCACTGATAGATGGTACTACCTTATAGAGATATAACAATCACATTTGAATTTTTAGTTTATTTTGTGTTTGTATTGCAATTCGTGTCAGAATCTGCAAATTCTCAGAAAATGAATTTTTATGTATTAGAAACAAGGCTATACATATTAATTGAGCACAATAAATATTTGCAATCATAGAAAAGAATGCTTATTCTTATAGTAGTTATTGTATTATAGGACAATATATGCTCCAAAGGACAGTAGTGGTGAGGGTAAATGCACAGGTACTTCCAACTGTGTGCCTGTGATGAATTTGTTGGTAGTTCTGGAAGGAAAGTATGAAAATCTGGGCACCTCAGAAGGCCTAGAGGTATTTGCATTATGCCATGACCTATTTTTTTAATATGTTCATCAAAATATATGAAAATAAAAGATTCTGAGTTGGTAATAATTTTTTGATATGATAACTCATGGTTCTGACAGTCAAATTCAGTATAATATCTTAGTATTGCTTTTCTTTACCATCTAAAATATTAATACAAGTTTGACTAAATATCTCTTCTAAAGTCTATAGGGCCCAGAGGTTATTAAGAAATCCTGGTTTTGTCTTCAGGGATTTCATCTCCTTTCCATACCTGCAGATAGCTTTTGTGCACTCAGCTTTTGAAGGATGGATCTTTTTCAAAGCTGAGGGGGAGGAATGCTAATATATCACATCTTTATGAAATATTCATTAATTCAGTGAGTTCTTTACAAGGCTGCTGCCAAGGCAGCGCGGGTTGACGAATTACATTTTACACACAGAGGAAATGGTTGACAAGATACATTGTCTATATGGAGGGTTTCCTGAATGGTCACGTACAAAACTAACCAACAAAAGTTGTTTACATTATTAAGCAAGAAAGACAAAAATGCAGCTGTGTATATCCTTGCCAATTTCCCCTACCTCCTCTTTTGTGAAGTGCTTTTCCTCCTGGCTTACTTCTGCTTTGTAACAAATTTTGTTCTTATGAGGTGCTTTACTGAGAATGCGAGTGGAATGAAGTCAGATGGTAAGAAAAAAAGTGAGCCAGCCTTGTGTCGTTTATTAAATTTTATAAGTGGATATGGACTTGCTTTAAGGTCTCTCTTCATATGTCAGCAGTCATCTGAACCACACTGCACAAAAACAAACTGAATGTTCTTTCACTAGAAAGTGAAATGGAATCTTTTTCTTGATTGCCTCTTTCATCTCTTTTGGACTCTGAAAGCAACCCCTGGGTAGCAAGGACACTGGAATCAGTATGACTATGCTCCATCCTGCCCACAGTTGTGCCCTAACACAACATCGTGATAGAGAGGATGCTGCTCTTGTGAAAGCACTCGCAGGGCACATCTTTCATTGCAAGGTGCATAGCTTTTGACTGGCTCAGTAAAAGAGGAATGACACAGATTTACAGACTCAAAGGTAAAGGCTGCAGAAAGTAGCCATTAAAATCTAATGGAACTCTTTAATGGAGAGTACAAAGTGCTGAAGAGCTAGGTTTTGTCCCAGACATGAAAGAGGACAAGATGCAAGGACTGTGACTTAATGATATTACATCCTTATTAACTCATCCAGAAACTATGCAGATCATCTCAATGATGTCCACTCTGTGGAAAGCAAACTCCACTATGTTAAAAATCTATACCCTTTGGACTTTTACCAGGGTATTTCTCCTACCTTCTGTGTATCTGAAGGCAAAGAGGGATGTTGAAAAAAGTAATATCCCCCAACTCACCACAATGCTTTTTTTTTAATTTTGTTGATGCAGTTAGTATTTTTTGTAGGGGTTTCTGCAGGTTTATGTCTTTGTCTTATACTTCCAAAATACATGCATGGTTTGAGAACAATGTGGATGTCCTACCATGAAAATAAAATAAGTTCCTCTTAATTTTCACATTAGCTCCCTTTCATATAATCATAGAATGGTTTGAGTTGAAAAGAATCTTAAAAACCGTCTAGTTCCAACCCCACACCATACTCAGGGATGCCATTCTCTAGAGCAGGTTGCTGGAGGTGCCATCCAGCCTGGCCTTGAACGCTTCCAGTAATGGGGCATCCACATCATCTCTGGGCAACCTGTTCCAGTGCCTCACCACATCTTGAATAAAGAATTTGTTCCTTATATCTAATATAAATCTCTCTTTTGTTTTAAAACTCTTCTGATTTGCCCTATGACTATCAGACTGTGCAAAAAGTTGCTCTTGTCTTTCTCAAAAGCACCCTTTAGGTACTGGAAGGATACAATGAAGTCTTCCCAGAGCCTTCCTTTCTCCAGGTTAAACAACCCAACTCTTTCAACCTGTCTCCACAGGAGAAGTGCTCCAGCCCTTAGATCATCTTCATGGCCCTCCTCTGGACTTGCTCCAACAGGTCCATGTCCTTCTAATGTTGAGGATTCCAGACCTGTAAGTACTATTCCAGATGGAGTGTCCCAAGATGAGACCAGAGGGGCAGAAACACCTCCAACCTTCTGGCCTTGCTGCTTTTTGTGCAGCCCAGGATACAATTGGCTTCTGGGCTGCAAGTGCACACAGTTGGCTCATGATCAGCTTTTTATCTACTAGAACCCACAAGCCCTCTTCACACGACTGCTCTCTTTGAGTTCTTCTCTCAGTCTCTACTCATGTCTGGGATTGCCCTGACTCAGCTGCAGAATCCTGTGTTTAGGCTCGTTGAACTTCACAAAAATCTCATGGTCTCACTTCTCAAGTTTGTCCAGGCTCCCCTCTGTTGTGTCAACTGCAATGCTCAGCTTCATGTTGTCTGCAATCTGGTGAGGGTGCACTCACTCTCCATGCCACTGATTATGATATTTCCATAAACAGTATTTGTACTTGATTTCAAAATCTTAAAAAGAAACTCAACTCTGAGCCTTCTGTATTACATAGGGAGGAATAATTGCTATGTGAGGTTCTACTGGTATTTTAAAGCTGAGAATGTTCTTTTTCTTAGCTCTGTCACAAGTAGCCACTGTGTAGTTTTATATCTGGTGGCTGATGTGAATATTTTGAATTCTGAATTAAGTTTGTGATGATAAAGAGAGTATGCTTGATTTTTTCCCAATAAATCTTGATCTATGCACTAAGGATCATATCACAATCTAATCAAAGGCTTAAGGAGCACCTTAAATGAGTTTTAAGACTGCAATACATTTTAAAGTGCTGAGGCCAAATTCAGCTGATCATTAAACATCTTGTTTGCAAATAGTTTCTGTTTTCAAAATTGACATGTACATAATTGTGAAAAAAAAAGTTGTGAGAAAATGATTCAAACCAATTTGTTTAAGGAGCAACAGAGTAGGGTATTTTTGTTGCTTATTTTTATGATTTTCTGTTGACCTAGGTATAACTCATTCATTTCAGAGAAAAGAATTTCAGTACCCCAAACATTTTGGGTCCAGTTCTCCTGAACTTCACAACGTTGACATTCATGAGAATTAACTAGCAGAATTGAAAGGCACACCATCTATAGTAAAAGGACAAACACTTTCCTTTCTAAGGCACGATCATGAGCAGTGGATGTAGACATTGCTATTGAAATGCATGATAATTAAAAATAAGAAGTTGAAGAAGTAAGTCTAATGGGAAATATTCTACAATTTGTTTCAGTTTCTAAGGTCAATTTTTAACAAATTCAAATAAACTTACATTTGAATCCTTCCAGATCACCAGGGAACATGCATCATTGAAGCATGTCATCTGGCTTTTCCTGTGCTCCTAATCCCCTATCCTTGAAATTTTCCCATATTGAGATTATGAATAGAGAGGTTCAGGAACAAGTTTGGATATCCATATGCCTTCAAGAATTTGTGGGAGATCATTTTTTCCCTTGACACCATCAAGGCTGGACAAGCAGCCAGGAAATGTGTCCCTGAACTTTTACCACTCCCTGCTGAGTGCAGATAGCTCCTCACTGGACAAATTAAGTCCCCATGCCCTTTATCAACTTGGCTGCAGAATTTTCAAAAGAAATCGTAAGTTAAATAATAATTAATACTTTCATAGATTTTACATGTTTAAAGCAGAAAAAAATCAACTATTTGAGCAAATTAAATTTTTCTCCAAATTTAATTTCTTTCTGTGTTTTTTATTTTTAGCCCTATCATAAATTTTACAAGGTAATTGAGAACTTTTAATTAGGGCTTATGATATCAGTATTCAAATATGCATATTTATTACTGACACTAAAATATTTCTCCCCTTGTTCTACTTTGTGAAATGGCTACTGAAAACTTACACTATTGCTTTGATAATATCTTATTCACACACGTTTTTCATGTTAAGCTTATTTCTACAAAGTCAAAGTCTGAGGAGTTTTGACTTAGCTCAATAACATGAAGCTGTAACTTCACAAGAGACAGATTTTTACAGGCTTTTTCCAGATGATAGCAGTGTCATATTCTGCTAAAGACATGAGGTTGCACTTCAAAAATTATCAAAATTATGAAGAAAGCTGTCCTTTTCTCTTTGAGCTCTCATAGTAAGGAATTTAAATTGGCCATGTCAGCTTCCAGATCTGATTGAGAAATCCATCTCCTAATATTTAACATGAGTTCTCCAAATATCTACCAACTCCTGCAAAGACACTGATGTTTGAAAATCTGAAATGTTCTGAAATGTGGTTTAGGGAAGGCTCATGGAGTTATCTTAGAACAGCATCCTTAAGGCCACAGCTCAAGAGGAATTTAACAAAAAGATCAGACCTAGTAATGATGGAAAACAGTGCATCTCTCATTTTCAATGTTTTTTATATAATGAATCTCTTAAAAAACCCCAGGGTCCAGGAGTTCCCACATTTACTGCATATTCACCTGCAAACTGCAAAAACTTGTGCCATACATGTGCTTTCCTTTTGCTTTAGAGGAGGAAAGAAGGTTTAAGAATGCCTTCAGGGTAACATTTGTATTGAATACCTGCATTTCTATTAATGGCGTTAGTTTTGAATTAAAATATGCATGCTGGGGTTTTTTGTTGTTGTTTTTCCACTTTGGATAAGTAATTGGGAATATAAGCAAGAAAAAATTACATCATATGTAAAAAATTTAATCTTAAAATTGCCTTCATTAACCATTATTATAATATTCAGGAATATAGCAGGACTTGAGGAAAAAAAGACATTTAGGGGGAAAAAAAAGTGTTCAAGGTAACAAATGGCAAATTGATAGCCTTTATAGGTTTTGAAATTTAATTCCTTACAGTGTGTCTTGAAGAGTCTAGTAGTGGTGATTTATGTCACATCTCAGAAGTTGTGTTGCCGGATTTCTGTTAGGAATTTACTCTGTGGGATCACCTTAAGAGCTTAATAGACACTAGTTATTAAATCCTTCCACTGTATTTTTCCCAAGGAGCTATTTCTACACACATGTGACCAAATGCACAATAGTCCAACAAACACTAACTTTCTTGTTGCCTTTCTGAGCCATTCTCCTTGGTGTTATGAGCTCACATCAAGTATGTTAATGTTAATCCTTTCTTATTTAATGTGAAAAATCTCCAAGAACTCAAACATGGGAGGGGGAGTGCAGTAAGTACGGGTCTAGAATCAGTTGGTATTTTTCCTTATATGAGCAAGATATTCTAAAATTGTCCCTATTTTGTGTTTCTTCTCTCCAAAGAAGAAGCCCATAATATAGTGTGCAATAAGGAAAAAAACCAAACCCCTAAGTTACATGAATCAATATCAATTTTCTTCTTCCAACTCTTAGGTAACCTTGAAAGAAATAATTTTAAAAGAAACAACCTTGAAAAAATTACCTAGAAAGGCAGACTCTTTTTTCCTTTTTTTCCATGTCTAACCTGTGCTATTAAGCTGATTCACCTGTAAGCATGTTGACTTGATTCAACTTTAGCAGAGCAATAACAATGCAAATATTAGAATTTGGAAAAGGCTTTCTGACTAATCCGAGAATAAATTTTTCATTGGAATGACTGTATTCCTTGGAGAAAGTGAGAAACAGTCTCTCCTCTGTTGTTTGTCTTTTTCTATGAATGTTGAGTTATCTGCAAAGATAAAGGGCAAGTATGTAATACCATGATGTGCTTAGTCACTGAAGAGGTAGATTAAGGTCTATCTGCTATGCCATGCTGCTTCCTACTTCAGGGCTCAGAAGTCTATCACTTTATTTCTTTATTGTTCTGACTCTCCTTTTGCAAAGAATTACAGGAGTCCTAAATCTAGAATTTGATATCTATTTCAGTAATTAGATGCAGATTTATAGGAAAGGTATTGCTAACAGAAAGGATGCTATGTGTCTCATAGTTATATGTCATATTCACTAGGATTGTGATGCTGAGGCTAGTAATTATGCACTGAATGTTAGGAACTGCTGTGGAGTTGGAAGTTCAAGAAAACAAATCATAGACATGTTTTAAGGGTCAGCATTTTAACTTTTCATGTTTCTTTTTAAAAGCTTTGTCAGTAATTTGTAATCCAGAGACTACAATCTCTGCTAGAGAAACAGGTATTGCTGAAATTTTGGCTCAGTGAAAAACTACCTAACCTATCTTTTACTGATTTCTGGCACAACTTGGAGTAAGAGGTTGTAGAAGAGTTCTGGGTCAAAGAAGAGGTGGGGAGACATATCCTGTGTTGTTACCAGTGTGGACCCTATCCTTTTTTTAGGGGATGCAGGATGCATGAGGAGAAATGATCCTCTTCTCTTGATCTTGCTTGCTCAAGAGTTTAGGGTGACATGCTCAGACCCCTAATGCTGTTTCATTTAACCAGTTTGGAGAAGTAAATCAATAACTTAACTTATATTTGGAAGCCAAGATTTCCCTGGGTATTGGCTTACATCCATCGCAAACATCTGGCATCTTTGATGGTATAGGAAATTTCAACATGAAAAAAAGGTAGATGTACTACTTTCATCTCTGATTCACATACTCCACCACTAAAGCGTCCCTTTAGTACTATACCATCCTAGTCACAGTCCATCCTTTTCACATAAGCCATCACTTCAGAATCAGTCTCCAGGCTCTTCCACCAATCCCTATTGTAGTCCCTTCAGCACTAAACTCTGCTTTCTATGAAAACAATCCAAGTAACAAAATATCCAAATATCACAAATAATGTCATACTGAAATCTCTTGGCCTTAATTTCAGGATTTGAAAGGAAAAAAATCTTTCAAGATCCAGTTAATCAATGCTGCCTGATTACTGTTATCTTCCTGTTTAATCACACAGGAAGAAAAAACAGCATGATACTCTGCAATGACCTGTACACTACTAATTCCTTTAAGCTGTATGTGCAAATTGGCAGGACTCATTTTCTCCCATATAATATTCACCTTGACAGAAATGATGGTAGCAACTGCCTACGAGTTATTTGGTACCTCTATAGGAAGGGTTCAGTTTACTGCTCCAGGATTATGCCTCTGTGATGACAGTATGCCCCTCTAAGCCAATGAACTGTTCAGTAACTGACTGACTACAAATATTTTGTTTCCACCCATTCTGTACATGACCCTCCCCATCACATTTTTGTATGGACATGAAGCATTCTAGAGACAAAAAACTTATATGAATGACATTTTCAAGTTTGTGTCCTGTGGGCTTTGTGCTCCAGCTATGGAAAACTTAGCAATTAAGTTTAGTGATGGAATCATTAACACACAGTTTGGGGTCATGTAACACTCTACAATTTTTAAAAGGGCTCTATGGGGTTATGTAAATTTTGGTGTAATTTTGTGAACATCTAATTACAGGGGCTAATTTTGGTTCAGCTAAAATCCAAGTGACAAAAACAACTTAAGGAAAATCCATATGGGATCCATGCGAAAATGCCTTTTGAATGGATTCTTTTCTGTCTTAGTCATATAAAATTATGTGGTGATTTTATGTAGTTGTGTGAGTTTGTCCTTGAAACCTTTATGCACTGGATAACTGTTGAGAAACAGAGATGGGAAGAAGAAATAGTGTTTCTGATTATCAGTGTCTGGGAGAATCAGATATTTGATGTTTTCACCCAGGAGACAAAATCAATTAGTTATAACTTTTTATGGAATTTTGCAGTGTCTATTAGTTTTTGTTGTAATTTAGTTTTTCTTTTTTCTATTCTATTCTAATGAAGCAGATGTAAAATATTAAAAAGCAAGTAGGCATCAGCCAAAAGGGATATTTTAGGTTATTAAATGAATGTATATATGTGCTTTTGCATGAGTGTTTCTATATGCATGTTCAAAGGAGGGAGCAGAAATAGATATCTACCATTCCTTTGTTGCATTCATCTGTCTGACTGCATAAGCCATTCTCTGAGGAGGCTGTTGTATCAAAATTCTACCTCAGATTTTGTAAGGCTGCTGCAATTGCAGAGTTAAAGATCTAGGAGAAATCTACTGATGTTCAAACTTAACCGACTATGTTATTTACATTTTAACACTCCTGTGTGTGCAATTAATATCCTATTTTAGAATCTGAGTGTGATGGTTCATGATGAGTCTTTGAACATTATCGTAGCACTGCTGTCCTACACCACTACCGTTAGTCTGCAATGCAGCAAATTGTTGACAGCTATAACAAAGCATCACATCTGCCTTGTGAGCCCAGGATGCTGAAATGCTCTCTGTTGCTGCATAGACGAGTAAATGTTATTTCTGTTTAATACTATCACTCAGAAAAATCACATCAATTGGTCACCTGGAATTGTTTTCCTCAATTTGCTTTCTTAAGCAATGCCTATGAAGTTTCCTTACCTGAAAAATATTTGAAGATCTTTGTGTTTAATTGTGGTCTATGATCCATGAATACGTGAAAAAGTAGGTGATTTCTTTGCCATGTAAGTGATCTTTTGTCGCGGGGTAGCAAATAGTAGCTAGATGACATGTTGCTGCATTCTTACCTCATTTTCAGTCAGCAATTGTACAAATGAAATGCAATAGTTGCTGCATATCTACTGATTTTCATCTCTAAATTAATGTAATCTGCTCTGCTGCAGTCATTCTGTGAACACAAGGCTGTAAATTAAGTTGACTGCTTTTCCACAGAAAGCTGGTTTGTTTGAGTCTTCTCCATTTATAGGTACAGAAATTGAATCTTAGTCTTATGTGCAAGCATCACTGCTTTAAAAGTTATAACCAGTACAGATTGGAATACTGATTCACTCCCGCACAGCTAGTTTTCATGTCAGACAGCTACATATGTACAGTAGTTTGCAAAACTGTTCAAATATCACAGTAATACCCTTAAAAATAGGACACTCCAGGAGAGGCAGTTTTCCACAACCTTCAATTACAGGGGCTGCTAAAAACTAGAAACTAGTTTATAAACACTGTCAGTCTGAACTGATGGAGCAACATAATTTCATTTAGCATTTTTTTGCATTGGTCCGGGCTTTTCATTTTTATTTTAATTTAATTTAATTTAATTTTATTTTAATTACTCCACTGTTCTAATAGTGACCTCACCTTTGTTTTCATTAATAAATCTTGTCATTCATTTTGAAAAAAAAAAAGGAACATCTAATATTTTTAAAGTATTCCTTGCTGTATTCCTTTCTCTGGGAACATCAGAATTAATCAAGAGCAGAACATGAAGATTTGATTTTGATGAAAAAAATGCCAATATGAAAACTCCTCAAGCTGCAGTTTCAAGTACTCTGTCAGTGAGCACTGCTGCCTCAAGCAGCAGCCCTGACCTCCTTCTCTACCTGACAGCTTATTCTCACCCTGCTTTGCTTCCTCCCTTGGGCTAGCAGAAATGTTTGTGCTGCTGCTCATTGAACTAGATCAGGGAACTAATCAGAGCTAAAACTGCCTTTTTTTTTCCTCGATTAATTTTAACTTAGATCAGGTTCTCAATTTGATTCACCACAGGATCGAATGAGCAGGAAGAGGCTGCTGGCCTGTGAGAAAGGAAGGGTGAATTGCCAATTCATGTAACATAATACTATCTTAAATTGTGGTGCCAAATTTATTTTACCTCATTCTTGCTGTTCACATGTACAGAAATTTGAAACATTCTGTTTGAGCTTAACTCCTTAATCTAACTTTTGATTAGCTAGGTTTTTTTTTCAGAATAACTAATGAACCTCCCCAGCTGCCCCTGTCATCTATAATCAAAAGGTGTGTACGTAAACTGTGTTATTCACAGTAAAGATACAGTAATGTATAGTACACAAGGAAAAGGTGTTCAGTCTCATGACATCAGCAAGTGCTTTATAAAGATCCTCTCAGACACTTAAGGAACTCCATTTTAAAAACTTTTATTCTTCAGCTCTTATTAACTTTGCTAAAGAACCTGTCAGATCTGATGGAAGTTGCCTTCCAGGTCTATAGCTGAAAATCTTTGCATTAACAATGGGAGCAACAGCTTGGATTTGAGCCCTTTGCAGAAAACACTAACACTGACTTACAGAAAAGCCTAGGAAGCCTTTAAAACTGAGATATCAAAATTTCAGAGTGTTAAGTGATTTAAAATAGTTTCAAATTATATATTTTGTTTATGAGGTAAAGTTTTGATAGCAAGGGGGCTTTGGATGTGGCATTGGTGAGAAGAGATTTGGAACTGTCCCTGTTTTGAGAATATCCACTTTCAGCTGGCTCCGAAACAGATCCAGTGCTGGCCAAAGCTGATCCCTATCAGGCGTGCTTCTGTGATAGCATATTTAGGGCAGGGTAAAAAGTGCTGTGCAGAGAAAAGTGAAATAAATGTAGAGAACCTAAGTGAGGTCAGTGTGGAAAATTGGAGAATCCTACATAGTACACAGAGGAGGCCATAGTGAAGTACCCTGTGGCCTGTGAAGAACCACACTGCAGCCTGCAGAGAGCTTCAGCTGGAGCAGGTGGATGTGTTCATGCAGCAGGAGACTTTCTGGAAGGAATGGTGGCCCATGAGGACTCATGCTAGGGCAGTTTGCTTCTGGAGAACAGCAGCCCATGGAAAAGACCCATGAAAGAGAAGGGGAAAAGTGTAAGGAGGAAGGAGTGGCAGGGATGAAGTGTTTTGAAATGACCATAACCCCCATTTCCCATCCCTTTTGTGCAGTTTGGGGTTGGGAGGAGGTAGAACAGTTGGGAATGAAGAAGTAAAATTGAACTTGGGGTGTGAAGGTGCAGGGAAAGAAGGTGTTTTTAGTTATGTTTTTGTTACTTACTGTCTTCTATTTTTTTGGCAACAAATTACATTAGTCTTCCTAAAGTTGTCTGGTTAGCCTGTGATGTGATCTCGTTGTCTTGGCCTTCATCTGTGAGCTTGTTCATCTTGTTTTCACTCTATGCCCTGCTGAGGGAGTGAGAGAGTAGCTTGGTAGGCTACTGGCAACCAGAAGTTAACCCACCACAGGTAGTAATAGCAACACAGAGAAATATATTTGGAGCATTTTGGTGAATTGGTCTTGTAGTATTTGATACATTATTGTCCATTCTCCAAAAAATTATCTGGTTTAGAGTGAAAATGTACTAGTCTTCTGTTTCTATTAGAGATACTATTTGGATTTGATTTTGATTAAACTATCCATTGAAAATTTTATTTGAGAACAGGCTGGAACTGATTTTCAAATTCTTTTTTTTCCAAGGCACTTGTAAATGATCTTGAGTAAAATAATAAGGTAGCTCCCATGTGTCACCTTTTCTTGAAAAGTATGTGTTCACTGCACGAAAATTTTCATAAACAGAGGTGCCTTTTTTCAGCTTAATTTTCCAATTCTTGAAACCAATTTGATAAAAATCCAGCAGCCAACAAACAAATACAAAACCAAGAATCCAGAACACCATAAACTCAGGGAATTACTTTGAACTTTAGTGCAATATATTGAATTTAATTTTGTCCTGAATCCTTTTGCTTGAAACTCAGAGATTATATTGGTTCATATTTAAAATATTCTCTCTGACCTATCCTTATATTTTGTATAATTTAAGAAGTAGAAATGAGGAAGGAGGTCCTAGCAAATTAATACAACAATAACTCAAGTAGAACAGAAATTAGGAGCATTATGTCTGTCGTTCAGCACTTCTTAATTAGAAAGGAGTACATTTACAGGCTTACTTTAGACTAAACAGTTTTATAAGAGCAATCCAACTGCACCATAGTGATATTTCACCTTGACAAAATTAAAATTATATTAACTTGTTTTGAGATTTGTAGTTCATTTAAAAGGTGTTCCTTGAGCCTCTCATGAAAACTCAGTAGTGAAAAAATTGTAATGAACAAAATATTTTTGAGTCTTTCTGATTAATAGCCCTGAATTTCATGTCCTCAAAGTCTGGTGACAAGGCTACCCTGGAGATTTTTATTTTCAAGAACTGGAATACAATTTTGTGGTTGGTTGTTCATTTTAGAAAAACATCATATCTCTACATGTCGTCTTAAAACCTTTTAGTGTTACCTCCTCGAGACAAGCTGTTGTTAAAGCTGTAATCTAAAGCCATTGCCCTTGGGTTGCCTGGATGGAACCTTCAGGTAGGAATATGTGAGGAATGATGTGATTAGGGTTTTTTTTTCGGACAATTTTGTATCAATATACATGATAGCAACCATATGAAAGTGTTAATATATCTTGCAGCTTGAGCAGTAAGGGTATGTCCTAATAATGAGGGTTAAAATTAACTCCGCTTGTGAAAAGAATGTGAGGACTTTTTGCAGTGAGCTCATGAGTTGTTTTTAATAAACACCAGAGTTAAACTGGCTTCCCAGAGGGGGTCTTTTCAATTTTTGAAAATGTAGTTTTACTGCTAAATGAATTTTGTCAATGCATTAATGCATATTGTAAAAATGGACCAGCACCACCTCCTTCATACATTCAATTTAAAAACCGCTTTCATCAGTTAGGGTGTATTCTTAACTACCGAAAAACTTAACTTTAACAAGTATGTGATTAGTGCTAATGCTAATCAGCTAAATAAGAAGGGAAAAAAAGGTGTTCTCAACTTCTCAGGGACTACTAAACTTACACATATGTTCTGATAAATAGAGCCCTCACAGGTTGAATGGACTGGAGAGTAATTCAAATAGAGTAAAACACTCCCTCCTTAATTTAGAGGATGAGAACAGAACTGAAACTCTTATCACAGATAAGACAGAGCTTAGCTCTTCAGCAAATGCTAATTGCCAATGCCTTTCATATTAGGTACAAAAAGAAGTGGTGATGTTGTTCACTCGTCTTACAGACAGTTTTCAGCTCTCTCTGTTGGAACTGGTCTGTAAGGTTTCAGTTCTGCAGAGGTGCTTGTAGTCCGAACAGAATGAACCATCCCTTTCAGTCCAGTCTAGGCTGGCAGAGTTTGAAAGAACCTGGGACTCATTCTCTAAGTCTGAAGAAATACCTGAATAATCAGGTAACTAGCAAAATTATGATAAACTTCAGAGAAACTAGAACTGAGGAGAGTGGTTGCTAAATGTGTGAAATAGAACATGTATTTGAAAATATATAATGATTTTTTAACCCTCTGGTTATTTTGTTAGTTTCTTAGTTTAACTAATTGTGCCTTATTTTTCCTATCTTGTGCCTAATCTTTCTTAGAAAAAGAAATGTCTAATTTGTATTACAACATTCTATATCTAGAGTGTATTTTACACATTAGTTATATTGGATGACAATCAATGTTATTGATTCACACTTATTAATTGTAAAAATTGGTAATATTTCAAAATAAAATTTAAAATTGCATTCACAGGGAATGTAATGTGCTTTGATTGTATAAGGTCGCTTAAGAAGTTACAATGATTTCTTTAGGATTCATTAAACCTGAGCTGTGGTGGAGCAACAGCACTGAAGATTTATACAAGAGAAAGTAATTAAAAATGTTCTTAGTGAATTTTAATGTTTTTAATTATGAAGTTTAATGGGAACCTTCAACTTAAACATAATTTTGTATTCAATAGTTCTTATTGGTCCCAGGTTTAAAGAGCCACTTCTACCTTGTGTTATCTGACAGATTTTCGGAAGACACTGCTGGCATAACAAGGAAAATATTACTTCTTTTGTATAAACAGCAAGGAAAACAAAACACATAAATATTTCAATGCCTGATTTGATTTCTCTTTCCCACATCAGTTTTAGAGATTTCCCTCATTACCCACTAAAACTCTGTTCTTAATAAATCAAAAAGGGGTTAAGTGTAAATTACTTAAGTATAAGTATGGATAATTATAAAAACCCTCTTTCTTATCAGAGTGAATATGACAATCATGGAAGTTATATTGAGTCTAATATTAACTTTCTAAATGTGGGAGATGAGAAAGCCAGTGCAAATCTGATGGAAGTTTGGCAGCTGGCAGTTAAGTGGTCACAGGGTGTTTATTATAAGAAACCATGGTGTAGTACTGTTGCCTGAAGGAAGAAGGTGGCAGGATCTTAAAAGTATTGCTAGAGGATGACTCCAGTCTGAGACATAAATGAAGTGCCTTTTTGAAAACCCAAGTGAGTTTAAAATTCAGATTAATTGATTGTAGATATTTACTGTTCAGTTTTTCTCTATGCACTGTTACTTTTCAATCTTTAAAACAATTATTTTGAAGAAGAAGTGTGCTGACCCATTCTGAATCAGTTTTTTCAACAAATGAAATGTGTCACTGCTTGTCTTTGGGTTTCCATTCCTCTTTAGTAGTCTTCAGGTTTGCCCAGGTCCATCTGTAGGAACGTTTCTGTAATAAGACTCTGTGAGAATCCTTCCTAATTTCCTCAGTTTAGTGCTTCCCTCATATTTATAGATATGAAGGTGGTGGACTTGAAGATCTTATTTTGGGATGTCCTCTAAAGTTTGTGTTGTCCTTCAGATGTTCATTTGTATCAGCATAACTTACTGGAAAAAAATGGTTTCTGAACTCTGGAACATATATATCTATGACATGCCTGAGTCAATATAGATGAGACATTATTAGGAGGTTTTTGCCATTTGAGAGATTAGGAGTTATATTTTAGTTATAGTTAAATATCAGGAGTTATATATCAGTGGAAAACTAGATTTTGAAGAGGGCACTGCTAATTAAATTGCTTCAATTGTTTCAATGTCTGATGACTGTGCAGAAAATATACGGACTAACAGAAAATAAACCTGTTACGCAGGCTCCTGGAGCCATGCTTTTTCACAATAAATGTTATTTAAGTGGGCATAAAAATACAAGATCATTTTGGAAACATGAAATGTTTTGTAAATGTTCACTATTAGGAGAGTAAACTCATGAGACATTTTCAATTAGTTTTCTACCCATTAGGGTAAGATTATAACTGCAAGACTTCTCTAGGCAGGTAAAGCTTTTTAAGTATGATATTTCAGCCAGTAGTTAAAGCAGCAGTTAAGGCTGATCAAATATAATGAAGAAGTGAAAATTTGAGGGGCTTTATTTTAAAATAAAAAAATAAATCTGTGTAATCCCTTCACTAGCCTGATTCATCTTATTTTAGGTGGGTTCTTTTTTTTTTTTTTTTCCTTTTCAAAAAAGGAATACTTCAAAATTCTTTAAAAGCCATGAAGGTAAATATTCAGGCATATGTCTTCAGAACTTAACATTTGTATGGCATCTTATGTAGTAGAAAGGAAGAGAGCAAGCAGTCACCCCAGAATCAGTTCTCTGCATATTGTGAGCTCCTTTCTTTGGGTAATGCTGAACTTTAAGAACACCTATAAAAGGGTTCTAAAAATTCTATACATAGGTGGCTTCTATTATAAGATTAAAAAGAAAACTAATGTCCAGTATAGATTTTACTTCTCCTGTCTGATTTCCTTGTCCAAAAGAGCGATAATAAAAGTGATGTGTTCTTTAGGTTAGTACCCTAATCTGAATGCTGAAATTAGGAGAAAGGATCTCTTTGGTTCTGAGTGCAACCGGCTATGTTACTGTTTGTGTGCTGTTTATTGGTAAATTAAATACTCTTTAGTGGTGCAAAAGAAGACTTGTGATTTGCCTACTTTACTAGATTAGTCTAGCAGAATACTTGGAAGTTACTGAAGAATTCTTGAGAAATTGATGATGAAAACATACAAAAAAAGGACAAAATGACATATGTGTTTATAACAGAAAATTTGTCTATTCCTATGCAAAATTCAAAAGGACAAAACCAGCAGAAACTAGAAAAGCATCTAAAACAATACTGGAGAGATAAGTGCGTAGTGGGTATTTCAAAACCCAGGAGCAGGTGAATGAATAGGGAGCTGATTGGTTTTGAAACAAGAAGCTTCGATGATACAACTACAAATTACAAGGTACATAAAAATGGAATGCAGTTCTAAGTGGGCTGAAAACAAACAAATAGCAGAGGGAAAGTAATTTTGAAAGCAAATGGTGAGCTTTAGCTTCTGTTTTTCTAATGTAAGGATACAAAACAACTATTTCCAGGTGCAATAATAAGGCCAGTAACAGCTAAAGTTGCTTTCTGTCTGTATTGCAAGCAAAATACAGTAAATAAATATTTTTCTTCTCTTTGCTTTAAATAGGTGCCCTTGTAAGGCTTTGCCTTTAAAAAGTAAAGACAAAAAGCCAGTGTTGGCTTATTGGGTTCATTTCATAGACATGAAAATATTTCTGAAGTTTCAAAGATTATTTCTGAAAAGTTGCTTCTGTAGGTTGTGGGTGATCTGATACCTTAATTCAACTGCTCTTTGTGCATATTGTGGTAATTGCTATGTAAATTATTTTCTGGTTATGCTAACTTTGTGACTTCTTTTATTCTGAGCTTTGAATTTCAGTACAATAAGAAAATGAAAACCTTAAACCCTTTGATCATGAAAGTCTCAAACACAGCAGAAATGTTCTGGCTAAATATATGGACATTCTATGAAAAACTCCAGTTTGATCTGCGGATATAACACAGAGACATCATTCATCTACACACTTATTGCCATTTAGTGCAAAAGCACAACTTAAACACTTTAGAATTTAGAAGAAAAATTCAAGGAGTACTTTCAGCAAATGTGTTTTTCATTGCTCCATTTTCTTCAGAGAAACACAAGACTTGAATATTAATGCCACCAAAGTAATGACAAAGTTGGTTGTGATGGGAAATCTTATTAGTAAACAAAAGCTGCATCTGAAAAATATTGTCATTAAAAGCTATGTAGTAGTTAATTGAGTCTGATATGAAATTTAGTGCTGGAAAGTTAATGACTAATGCAGCTATTTCACAGAGCTTGGTTACTGCAGGCTCTATAATGATCTCCTTTGCTTCATGGCAACAATGAAATTAACCTATCCTTTGTCCTGCAGGTGTTGTGTTCTGATAATGCATATCCTTTACAAGTATGAGCAAATTATTTGCTTTGCATACAAATTGAGCATAAGCTGAATCTTTATGGATAAGAAAATGCGCACTTCTTATATTTCTGAACTAGAGAATACATGCTGGAATGCAAGTCACAATTCAATAAGCTGGCATCCTGGGTGACTTATAATAAAGAGTACTGGTAGGAATTTAGATGATTATTGGCTTTCTGGATTTCTATTTCTGTGATTCTACAGTCTTAAACCCATGTAAACCCACAAGTTAGCAAAGCTCTCCCCTTATTTCAGCTTATGACTCCCAAAGGACAGACAGTTTTAAGTAGTGGTCTGGAAAGCAGGCTGGGGAGATGAGGGAATGGAGGTAAAAAAAAAAATTGCTAAGTTTTGATTATCAAGGTATCTACTAGATTAAAGAAGGCAACGTGGACTTTTAATTTGGATTGAAGAACATAAAAAGGAGCAAAAAAGACTCCTGGCATGGTGTCAGGAAAACACTGTGAGAGTATCAGGAATTGAACATTATGAAATAACCCAGTACGACTTAAACTTCTTGTATAAGTAATACCAGAATTCACCATACTCAAATAAAAGATTAATTTTTTGTTGTTCATTCTAGTGACGAAATTGCTTTAGCTTGTCTTATTGGCTGTATTATCAAGAGATATATTTGTGGTAGAAATTGTGAGAGTTGATTATGGTTTCACTGTGAGAATGAAAGGCCAAGAAAAGTTTGAGGATGCTTCCTCTCTTCTCTTTTCCAGGATTCTAAAGGAATGTGGCAGGACAGATGACAGACTAACAGAAGATAGGTTTTAACATATTGTTGTAGTACTGCTCCTAATGTAGACTATTTCAACTTGTTTCTTCCTTCCAGTATGAAAAGCAGGTGTGAGGCAAAGGTGGGAAGTGCTTCCTGTCATCTCCAAAACAACGATAACTGCAGCCGACTTATACCACTGCTATCAGTTGGACTGTGTAGATCAATTCAGTTTGCACATTTAGTAACCACATCAGCAAGTCAAAGCAACGTAATAACAAAAAATTTCAGAAAGCAGCATGCTTAACTTATTATTGCAAGCTCAGCCTAAGCACCCAGTTTCTGTTCGCGCCATAAAAGGAATGCATAAACTTGGGTGTAAACAGATATTGATTTTTTTTTTTTTGATACCAGGTAATTATCTAGGAATGATGTCTTCAAAGACTAGTTTAGAATCAGAAAATGAGTGGGGAACCATTCCTTTATATAAGCCACCAGTTTAATAGGGCAATACTGTATAATGCTGTATGTCAATGTCATTGATATATAACTGAGGAGGAAATTAGCTACTGGGTTAAGAAGCATGCAATATTGTAACTCTTAGTCAGCTTTTCTTTATTCTGAACACTACTTTTCTGTTGTTCAGGGGTTTTTTGCATTTAACAGGAAAACCTCTTACAGGAAAAAATAGTCGTGTAAAAGTGTTTGCTTTTGGTTTAATGTCCCAATATAGAAATTATATGAAGGAACTATCTGATAATAGACCCAGTGAGAATGTTGTTAGCCTTAGAAAAGTCTGAAAATGCATAAAGGAAGACACAGAAAGACAGAAGAACCCTCAAAAAAAAATACTGGAACTATTTATTTTGCAATGCTAGCATATTTTTTTGTTGGAAAACTTCACAATTTCAATGAATGCTTCCCACCTCTCACATGTATATGAAACTGAAACCTTAAGGTCTATTATTAGTACATAGAATTTAGATTACTAATTCTAAATTACTAATTACTAAAACTCACAGTGACTTTAAGAGTGTCTCAAAATTTTCAGTAGGACAGGTAGGACATTGTAGGACAGGTCTGGTTGAGAAGCAGAGAAATTAAAATTTATTTATATGCCTCTGTGTGTACTGAGGAGTAGGAGAAAGAAAGGGAAAGTTCATAAGGCAAGGGTCCATATCTTAGTTTAACAATTTTTATATAAATTATAATACCTGAAATTATAAGTATTGATACACAATAACAAAATCCTATTGAACCCTTTCTTCTTTTGGCAGAACTCCTATCTCTCCATCATTCCTAGTTCAACAGATGCTACAGTCCTTGAATCATGTTAGTGGTCCTTCACTGTGCTCTCTCCAATACATTCATGCCTCTGTACTGTGGACCCTAGCACAGGGAGCAGCACTCCAGATGTCTCACCAGTACTGAGTAGAAGGGAAGGATCCACTACATAAATCTGCTTCCTAATACAGTCCAGGATGCTGTTGACCTTCTTTGTTGTAAGGGTATGTTGCTGGCCCTTGTTGCAGATAGATTTGTGAGACTCAAAGGGACAGAGCTAGCTTTTTAGTCGGTGAATCAAGTCCTGATCAAGCAGTCTGATCTCATTCTTGATTTTAAAATATAACACTGCAGTACCAATATTTCAAATGCATTCTTTATTTCTTATTCAAATGTCAAAATTCCACAAACAAACTTTGGACACTTCATTTTTCTACCTAACTGAGCCAAATTCTTTTCATCCATCTGGAACCTTACTGTGTTCTATCAGCTGTGGGGCATTTGGTTGGTTGGTTGTTTTTTCCTTCAAATTGGTTGATGTATGAGCTGAATTGGGAAATGCAGAAGACATGATGGTCTAGTGTTGAGTTATTGTGCAACCTCCCTTGCCCCATGCCCTCCATAATTATTCATATTCCAATCATGGAAAGATTTAATCATCATTAATTAATTTAGCTTTTATTTTAAATGTCTCTGTTGAATTTCCATCAGTATTTATCCTTTTTGATGTGTGAAAATGGTCAGACTGAAAAATACATAGTTATTTGGGCCATTGGTTTTACCTTATTCAACCAGACGTACAGTGACAGTTTCTTGCCAGTCTTTTGGGATCTTAGGAATTATTGATACAGCTTATTAATGGTGCAGAGACCTCATTAGCTGTGCCTTTTCCAATTATTGTTTGTAAGTTATCTATATCTTATGATTTCAAAGTTGTTGTTCCTGTTTAAGTTCTGCCTAATGTCTGTTTGGATGAAAAGTGTTTTTTTCCTTCAGTCACCACCTACTTATTTCCCAAAATTCTGAAATGCTTTAGTCCTCTGTGTTAGCAGCTTTATTATTTACATTTCATGGGAATACCTAAGAAGAGATGAAAGATTCATTGAGCCCTGAATAGTCTATATGGATTTCAAGGTATTCAAAAAGAGAAGAAGGCATGAAAAGCACTAGTCAGTGTCATGGTTTAAGCATGGCAGGCAAGTAAGCACTAAGCAACTGCTCTCTTAAAATGATGTTAACCTATGAAGTTAAATCTACTTTCTCCATGTAACAGAAAATTTGAAAGAGGAAGTTATAGAAAGGAAAACCAAGAGAAATGCAGAGCTTAAATACAGTAGAATCATCTCTGGAAAGACCCAAGGGATGGCAAGGAAGTATAGCCCTGGTCCGTGCCTGAGATGTTCTGTTTACAGAAAATTCCCTGGGAAAGGAATTTCAGGAAACCAAACATCTCAGGCACGAACCAGGGCTACAAGGAAGCTGTGACATTGTCAGTATTCCCTAGGCTGTGGGATGTCAGGTGTTAGCTGAGACTGATGAGTGATATTTTAGTGTTTTTACAACTATAACCATTTTGCAAGAGGAGAAAAATTCATTTGGCTGAGGAAATCAAAATTTTAGTTGAATTCATAGTTTATAATTAAGGTGGTCTTGGTATTTTAAACACAGCTCTGCACTTGGGGTGGTTTGCTGTGTTCCCTGAGGATCATGTACTGCTTCTATGAAGGGCTATGTCAGCTACCTTGTTGACTTTTTCCTGACTGCAGGGTGATGCAGTCATAAATATATGAATATTCAACTGGTTGTCTTAGAATGTGCAATTGTGCGAGCTGAAGTTGTCTCCAACAAGCTGCACTTGCTACTTTCCCTGGTGACTTAGTTTAGGGATATTTTTATAAAGGCATCCAAGGGACAGTCCTAGGCATACTGTGTTGTGAGCAACTGTAGAATTTAAGCAAAAAGTAGGGTGAAATTCTTTTCCAGATTCACAACAGAATTTAAAAAAGGATTTAGCGAGTTGCAAGTTATATTACTGGAGCTCTGCAATAGCACACTTGATCCATGAATATAAAGATAAAAAAATGCTAAATTAACGTGACAATCTGTCAATTAAATGTATTTCCTCAAGTTCTGGATTGTCCTCCCAGGTAAGAGAATATGAAATTGTGTTATCTAAAGAGATAATCTTGGGACAGTGTATTTTTAGTAAGCCCAGAAAGTCTAAAGATTTGTCTTTAGTTTTAAAGTCTCTGGAAATCAGACAAATACAACAAACTTGTGTGTTTCATTCTCTTGCAGGGCTGTCAAATCTACAAAATGGTATATAAACAGGGTAATCATTATAAGCAACCCTAACTTAAAAAAACTATCTATGGAAGTATAAATAAATTGAATTCACGTGAAGTTATCTGTGAGACATTTCTCTATGAAAGAATTTTGACTGAACTTTCTCAATAAAACTGCTGAGATTTTGTTACAAGGAATGTTTTCCTAATATTTTATATGTAAAACTGCAGTAGAACATAATTCTAGTCCAAATTTATTTTTTTACAATCTGACAGCTGAAAGGTAAATGTTGAAAATGTCTCATTTGAAAAGTATGATGGGAGGACAATAGATTAAAGAGAGGCTCTCATTTATCCTAACAGGATGGCCTTAACTTTCTTATTCCAGACATTAACAGTAGCAAAAAATGAAGTTATAAAACACTGAATGCAAAAGAAAAACAATTAAATGAAAAAGAAGAACACCTACACTAGAGAATACTGTGAAAAGTTAATAATGCACTGTCAAATTCTTCTCTGAGCTAAAATGAAGGAGTGGTTGTTGCACTACAAAGTTTCAGGTTTCATGTGAACTAAATGCAGGAGTTTCAGTAATTAGTATTAAGTAATTTAGTAATTTATCCTCATGAGAGGATAATATTCTTGCCAGTTCTTGATTGTATTTTTTTAAAAAAATTTAACGACTCTATTATTAACTAGAGGCCCCGAATGTAATGAATCACTTGAAAATGTGATGGAGCTACATAAATAAGAAGTTACTCCACTATTTGCAGCAATGGCATCTAAAATATAACCACAGCATATAAACTTGTTGGGAATAACTGATCTCTACAATAAAATTCATTACAGGATCATCTGATGGTCATCAGAATCAATATCATTTCACTTATGATAATTCACGTATTTATAATACTGAAGAAAGACATTTGCCATTTTCAGCAAGATTAGATTGTGTGGATTTTTCTTTCATTCTTCCTCCTGCAAGATTTATATCTGAGTGTTTCCAAGACTAGTGTCCTGCAACAGATGCTGCCAGCAATACTGAATACTTTCAATTAGTAGTTCTCTACTTCTCTGGTAGCTAAGCAACTGACCTGTGGTGAAGAATACATAATGATCTTGTGCATATCCACCTTAGAGTATCAGACAGAGCTAGACTTCAAAACATGGGTTTGTTCACCCATATTGACAACTCTGGCTTAGCCTTCTGTGAATTATAGAGTGTATTTGCTCTGAGATTAATGTAAACAGGTCAAAAAAAGAAATAAGATGCTGTATACATATGTATGCTTATCTTTCCCCATTCATTGAAATTACCATGCTGTTAGCAAGCAAAAATCTATAAAAGCAGAGTAAATAAGGATTTGATATCATCAATATACAATCATAATTAACTACATAACAATATTTTTGACTCTCTTTTTTAATGATTCTGAGTAATATGGTCTTGTTAATAAGGCAGTGTTTACTGAATGGAAATTTGAGAAAAAACAGCAGCTGGCACAGACTTAATCCACATAAAAGAGAGGCCCCTAGTTGTCAGGGGGATGGTAGCATGAAAAAATAGCTGAGAAAAATAACCATATCCTTTGTAAAGCCTTCCAGTACATTGAGCCTGTACCTCAGAGCTGGCCTGCACTTACTAGAATCCCAGATTCTAGAAAATGCCTGAGCAGTTTTCTCCCCTCAGCTTTGTTTGATCAGAGGGCTTGCTTATTCTGGTTCAATGAAACTTTCACAGTCCTAATCCATTTATTTATCACCTGTGGGAGACTGAACAATGTGAGGAGGCTTGGGAGGGTCTTACATGTATAGAAAACAACACAAATTCTGTAAAAACCCTGGCCAAAAATCTCACAAAAAATCCAAAAGAAGCAGAATAAAAACATTATGGATTACTGGGAAAACATTACAGGGATCTAATTAGTTCAGATAGGAAACATAAGAACACATTGACCAACGAGTAATCTATGTTTTGCAAAAGCATGAAATTTAAAGGTGAAGCTAGTTGTCAAAGTCAGTCTGGCTCAGTAGTGGATTTTGCAGAGCTTTAAAGAGTATTGGGTTAAAGTGTGGTTCAAACCATTCTTCAAGATAAAGAACACATTACACTAACTGAAATGATTTGGAAGGGTCTCTGAGATGTTTGTATCAGTCATGAAAAGTATTCTTCTTTTATATAGTGCTTCAGCAGCTCTCCTTTTTCAGTCAGCTCAAATGTCCAGAGTTTTTAGCAATTGTGGTCTGCTGTGAAATTAGTTTAAAGGGAAGAGAAAATGTGTGCTGTCAGAAAGACTGGAGAAACTACCACTTACCCAGTGGAAGTTTGTGAGAATGCCTGTAATAGTTCATGCTTCAGATTAGTTGTATTTATACTTCTTTTGGAATTACTTTTTTTTTTCTTTTTTTTTTTCTTTTTTCTTTTTTTTTTTTCTTTTTTCTTTTTTTTAAATCACAATTATCCTACCAGTCTTTAAAAAAATAACAGCCCTAAAAATGACAGCTATAACTCTGTACTCAGTTGGTCCTGGCTGGACACACGCTCTCCAACAAAGCTGCGCTGTCATTCCACTCCTCAGCTGCACAGAGTGGAGAATATAAACCCAAATGTTTGCAGGTTGAGGTAAGGACAGGAAAAGATCACTCACACAATTATAGTTACAGGCAAAATAGACTCAACTTGAGGAAATTAATTTCAATTACTGCCAATCAAATCAGAGCAGGAAAACAAGAAATAAAATCAAATCTTAAAAACCCTTGCCTTCACCCTTCCCTTTTCCCCAGGCTCAATTTCACTCCCAATTTTCTCTACATCCTCCCTGCCAGTGGCGCAGCAAAGATGGGGAATGGGGAATGTGGAATGTGGTCAGTTCATCACACTTTTTCTCTATGACTCCTTCCTCCTCAGTGTAAAAATTACTCAAACTGTGTACTCAAGGGGTATATGTTCAGAGCTATCCCGTAATTTACTAGCGTTATCTAAGTTTGGAAAAGCATACAGCACAGACTGAAATTAAAAAAACCCAAACAATAAATAAGCAAAATAAAACTGTTTATTAATGATATTGTCTTTTTACAAATAAAATATATTTAGCCCATTAGGTGAATCAAATGCTCTCAGGAACAGTCAGTGTCAAACTGTATATGACAATAGCTTGGTAAGATTTTAAAGCCACAACATAAACCAGAAAACATCAGAGTTCTCCATGCCTTGGCTCTGAGAGAGCCTTCATTATCATTTTTGCATCACAACATCTTTACAGATAGTTACTGTACAATTGAAATAAAATATCTGTCATCATGTACTGCCTTTTAATAGTTTTTGTAGCCATCAGAATCTACATATATAGATAAAAACCACAAAAAGCCCTCAGTGTAATGAAGTACTCAAATTCAATAATTTAAAAAAGTCAAATAAATTCAGAAGTCAAAGAGTCTGAGATGGGTTTCTCTACACAGTTAAATAAAAATCTCAAGTTCCTCTCCACAAAAGCAATCTGAAATTTTATTTTTATATATAAAAATATTGAATTATTAAAATAAATCATCTGAAAAATTATTTTCTAAAGCAAGTATTTTTTTTTTCTGAAAGCAGAGTATTTAACTTGGGAACAATGATATAAAAACTTGTAAAAGATAGATAGATCTTGATTCTATTCCAGTCTGGGACTGACAGTCTCTCTGCTATGTGAGGTGAATAAATAAATCATGTGGTCTCCCTTAACAACTGTAGCTCACTGCATTTCTCTCATACTTTTCCAACAGTAATGGGTATAGGATATGTTAAATAAAAAAAAAAAAAAGTGTTGGTAAGAGTATCTAGACTGCTCCTATGCTCCTGCCTTATACAGAGAAGAATTTTGCCTTTCTGCAAAGTGTTACCTTGTTGAAAGAACTTTGTCTGACTCCTGAAAGTCTTTGAAATGTGATGGTGGAAGAGGAACAAAGTGCAACAAGTACTGTGATAGAGAGAAGGACTTCTTTTAAAAAAGAAAAAAGGAGAGAGAAAAAATCAGCAGCCAGTTAGGGGAAGAAGAGTGGAGAAGAAAAGCTGATAGAAAAATTGTCCGTATATGTATAATTTCAAGCAGAATGCAAAAGAAACCAATTCCTACATAAAATCTCATTTAAAATTACATATAACTGTAATAGTTTTTGTTTGCATTTTTGCTTTGAGTACTGATAGTTTAAAGGCTCATATTTTGGGATTTTATTAAGTTGAAGAATGTAATTAATGCAATTCTGCCACATGTCACAGCCACTGTGAACATTACCTGCCTGTTGTCACCAGAGTGGGGATGTTCAGACATCAGGATGTGGCTGTTTGCCTTACAGTGTGCAGATCACTTCCTTTTTCCACCTGCTCTGTCCAGGACAGTCGTCATGGTATCTCTCAGGGTGTTGCTGCTGCATAGTAAGCCATGGTAGTACTCTCTGCTACATCAAATTATAGCACCCTGCAAGAATGTTGTATTCAGTAGTCATTCAGAAGATGGGAATAAAGAACCTAAAACATAAAATGCCTTCTGAATTTGATACACATTTTCCTAAATTTAAACCAAATCAAGGATAAAATTGTGCCAGATAGACATTGCTGACTCATGAGGATGTTGGAATTGAACATTTCTATTGTATGCTCAGGATGACAATATTTTCCCATAGACTTATATACCAGAAGCAATCACAGAAAAGTAGTGCTAGATGAGCTGCAGGAGGAAGTTGCAATCAGAGGAAAGGAAAAATTAGGTTTAGATTGGCATTAACTATTCAAAATTGTTCTTACATGTCTACATAGTCTGAAATGCAGGAATGCATTTCATCTCCATACATACATCTCCATTCCCATATACATCTATATATGATGATAATTTCCAGAGAATAAGAAACTAATATCTATTAATGTAATTATTGTGAATGTCAAAGTGTTTTCTTAAAAAGTTATGATATTTGACAATTTAGAATTTTAGAGTCTCCTGCTTGGTTACTGCAACAGCATCCTTCAAAGCCTTTCACTTCACTTCCCGTACATTACCACCTCCAGGTGATTTTGTTCTTGTGATGCTGTTTTGAGTGATTGTCATGGTTTAAGCCCAGGCAGGAAACAAGCCCCAAGCAGCCACTTGCTCACTACCCCACCAGCAAGATCAGGGAGGGAATTGGAAGGGTAAGAACTGGAAAACTGAAAAAGCTAGGTACACAAATGAAGCGGAACAAGGAATTAATTCACCACTTCCCATGGGCCAGCAGGTGTTCAGCCATCTCCAGGAGAACAGCTCCCCATCACATGCAACAGTAACAAAACTTTGGGAAGACAAACACTGTCACTCCAAATATCCCCCCATTCCCCCTTCTTCCCACCACTTTATATACTAAGCATGAAGTCACATGGACTGGAATATCCCCTTGGTTAGTTGGGAGTCATCTCTCCTGGCTGTGACAGGCTGCTACTCCAAACCTCCCTTGTATCTTCAACTTCCCCCCACCAGTGTGGCTGTACAAAAAGCAGAAAAGGGCTCGTGTCTCTGTTAACCATGCTCAGCAATAACGAAAACATCTCTATATTATCAACTTTGTATTCCGCACAAATCCAAAACCAGCCCCACACTAGCTACTGTGAAGAAAGTAAACTCCATCCCAGCCCAAACCAGCACACTGGTTCATTATTTTTAATTGCTCCTGCAAAACTGTGTAATTATTACACATGCTTATAAGAAACCTAGGTCTCAGAGTAAGAAGAAATCAAGAAAGGAAGTATGAGATTTTTTGTTGCCAGGTAAGTGCTGGAGCAGTGGTTTGAATATTCTGTATATAGACCAGCTCAAGATAGGTCTGTAATATACAAATGATGGTAGTAATTTTGAAGTCTGGAATTCCACATTTCTGTAGAAGGAAGAAAATTAAAAGCTGCCTCATGAAGAAGGATAGAATGAATTCTGAATATGATATCACAAAGATTCTGTTTCCAGAAAAATGCCTATGTCTCCAGAAACAGTATTCTGTTCAGAGAACAATCCTTTGAAAGAAGATTTTGATTTCACAATCTTGTGCAATATTCCAACTACTTTTGCTGCATGAATCAGACAGCAAAATCTCTTGAATTCTATGGCAGACATAAAGGCAGTGTAGAGACACCATGGAATAAATGTATTGCTATGCATTATTTATTTCCTCTTATTAAACCTTTGTCTGGCTTTGAAAGAGTTTTTTGGTATTTGATACATGAGCTATTAACTTTCCTTCACCTAAAGTGAGAGCATTAGCAGTGGAGTATCCAGCAGTATAAATTAGGCAGCAGCAGGAAGTTACTGTGCTGCTTGTTTCAATGAGGCGTTGTCATCATTGTTAATGAGAAAATTGCTAGACCAGCAACTTGTTCGGTGTTGTGATGTTGTTATTTTGATTTCAGTGTGTAGAATTCTTTTGTAGATTTGAACGATGTGATTGATGTTTGTGGAGATTGTGTGATGAATGTGGATTTTTATGGTAATTTTAAACTATATGATTCACAGAGGCCAGCTGTGGAACATAGAGTGTTTGCATGGCAAGGTGTTGGTAACAGGGAGCTACAGGAATGTCTTCTGTAAGAAACTGCCAGAAGGTTCCCCTACATTTTACAGAGCCAATGCCAGTGGTCTGCAAGGCAGAGTCCAACAGCAGCTTTGGGTATAACAGTTAAGAAGAGGGTGGGGATGGGTGGTGAACTGTACATGGACAACTTCAGCCTGAGTGAGAATATGTGAGAGAAACAACTCTGCTGACACCAAGGTGAGAGAAGAAGGAGGAGGAGGAGGTGCTCCAAGCACCAAAGAAGAGATGCCCCTGCATCCCATGGTGCAGATCACGGTGAGGCAGGATGTGCCTCTGCACCCTATGGAGGGCCATGGGGAAGCAGGGATCCACCTGCAGCCTGTGGAGAACCCCATGTCAGACTGGGTGGACCCGCCCAAAAGAGGCTGTGACTCTGTGAGAAGCCCAAGCTGGATCAGGTCCCTGGCAGGGCCCTGTGGCCCCATGGAGAAGGAGCTCATGCTGGAGCATGATTGCTGACAGGACTTGTGGCCCTGTGAGAAACCCGCTGCTCGAACAGTTCCTGAAGGACTGCATCCTTTGGAAGGGACCATGCTGGGGCAGTTCGTGAGAGATTGCAGCCCGTGGGAAGGACTCCTGTTGGAGAATTTTGTGAAGGACTCCTTCTGAGGAGAAAGGAGTGACAGAGAAAATGTGTGTTGAACTGACCACAACATCATTCCCCATCTTCCTGCACTGCTGTTAAGAAGGAGATAGAGAATTTAGAAATTAAGTTGAGCCTGGAAAAATGGGAGGGTTAGTAAGATGCGTTTTTATTTCTCATTGTCTTTGATTTCATTTGCCCTAAACCAAACTAATTTCCCCACACTGAAACTGTTTTACCTGTGAGTGATCATTTCTGTTCTTGTATTATACCATGAGCCTTTCCTAATATTTCCTCTCCTCCTGTCCAGCAGAAGAGGAGAGTGACCGAATGGCTTTTTGGGCATCTCTCATCCAGCCAGGGTCAACCTACCAGAGCCCTGCTCCTTCATAATATGTGATCCACATCTGATCAGGATAGGGTATCTCAGTATCAATCAAAATCAATCATTAGCAATCACCTCAACTGAAAATGTCTCCAGGGGATAGTAAGTGGCATTCACATATTTTATTTACATTTACACAATTTTTAACTTATATGTTTGAAAATAGAACTTGCTTTTCAGTAGATTTGGGAAATTTCCTAAAAGATAATAATGACCACACCATTTTCAAACTTAATGTAAGTGGCCATGCAGATATTACAGGTATCTCATGTTATCTAGAACAGTCAATTTTTTCTGTTTAATTTTAAGCTATTTTTATTTAATAATGTTAAAAGATGTAATTATCTTTGTGGAGGTGAAACACAAAGTTATTGTTATTGTTATTACTTTATTATTTTTTATAATTTTTTGATTTATTTGTTATATTATTGTTATTTTTTGGTTATATTTTCATGTGTATCATGATAAATTCAGTTATATAACCTACTCTGAAAGCAAACGATTTTATATGCTGATTTAAGGTAATGGGCATTCAACTTTAAAAAATGGTTCTGATATCCTGTAGCTTCTCAATAATAATATGCTCTTACATTACAACAGAAAAGGATGGATTATGGGTTTTTCAATCTGCATCAGGCATATTAATTGCAGAGTAGGATTTCCACATAAAATATCAATGTACTGGAACAAACTGTTAATGTACCAGAATATGAACACTTGAATTCATTTCTTGAGTTTTGAGGGCTTCTTTTTCATATATCTGAATAGTATTTTCTTAAAGTCTGCTAATGAGAACAACGTAACCAATGTTTTCTGAAAACCTTAATTAGCTTAAGTGTTAATAGTGGTATCCTTGTCATTGTATTGGCAAACAGTACAGTAAGCCATTAAGGAAAGAAAATAATTTACGGGCTATGGAAAAACTTTAAAGCAGCTTTTAAGAAACATGTCATGGAAGATCAATTTTATGTTGTATTAGCGAGAAAAGAAACATTGAATTCAAGTTTTACTTGTTTGGAGTTGTTTTTTGTTGTTCTGGGTTTTGTTTGCTTTGCTTTGCTATGCTTTTTTTTTTTTTTTTTTTTTTCCTTTGGAGAAGATATTCCTAGACTAATAAAAATGTACTTGGAACTGAAGTTCAGCTGGGAATTTGCAAAGTGTTCTTAATGATATAAAATAGCAAGTTTATAGTTTGTGTATTATCTAATTTGTTTGAATTGCACACAAAGAATCCAAGAAATTTGTTTTAATGGGTAATAATAATATGAAATTTTTTTCTGTATAAAAAGAAAAAAAATCTTTAAGATCAGGTAAATAAAGAGTTATGATTCTTAACAGTAAAAAAGGCATTGTTTACAACCATTATCTTATTAATAATGGGCAAGTATATATCTTCTCATTCACTTTCAAATACTAGACTATAGCTGCTTAAAAAGATGCAAATTAATTCCTTCTTTGTTTATGCAGTTTTGTTTTATGACTGCTCTCTGTTTCACACTACTAATCTTTAATAGGCCTTCAATTTCTTTTTCCTTTATGTTTAAAACATTCTGTTTTCAAGAAATGCAGGTTCTTATTTTTAAAGCCAGCCAGAAAGAAAAAATATTTAAGTTTTCATGCCACAGCTGCAGGCTGTGAATTATCCCACTAGGGAAGAGTGGAAATACCACCCACATAATCCAGCAAGAGGCTTGATTCATTTTGTATCTGAAGCAATCGTTGTGGTCTTGCAAAACTGAAATGAGTTTCCTTTGCAATCTTCACAGGAGAAAAAAAATGAGAATATCTTCCTTACAGGTTCAAAGCAAGATTCCACTTTTTAATTTATTTTTACTAGTATTTCTCACTTTTATTTTTCTTCCATAGTTTCTCACTATTTTGCAACTGCCTTGACTTTATATATAACAATGGAATTGAATATGAGACAGGATGTAAAGAAGAGCCAAGCAATATCTTCCCAGGCTTATCAATCCCAGCTGAACTTGTGACAAGTGTTTTGGTTAGTGCATGAGAACCAGATACAAGGAGCTTTGCAGAGCTTGTTATTTGTTCCAGAACAGTCAGAGAAACAGAAAACCTTTCTGTCTCATAGACATGGGGAGTTAGCCATCATCTGTATAAGATCCCAGTGGAAGCACCTGTCTAGGGTCCTCTCTAAATATGCAGGACTCCATTCAGTATGCATAGACACTATGTAGCTTCCTACAGATCATCAATAGTGAATAATGAAGAGACAGAGATTAAGTTCTGCCTTTTAGGTTCTTTACTCAAGGCTGTAGGGAGGTTTTGTCCTCTCGGGATCCTAATGATTGAATTTTAACTTGGAGAACTTTAAAGTGCTCAGAATATATATATTTAATTTTTTTAAAAAAAGATGAACTGGATTAATGATTTAAAAATTCAGGTACTGGCAGATGAAATGATGACTGCAGTAAAAGTCAGCTGATTGCAGTTCTTGTCCAGAAACAATCCTTTCTATTGCCTCAGAAAACTCATACACTTGCTGTCCATTCCTTCATACAGTGATGTAGTCACAAGGGTGTATTTATTAGGACGAGAGGACAGAAGGAAGGAGAAAAGAAAAAGGGGAGAGAGGAAGGAGAAAGAAAGGAAAGAAAGAAGGGAAGGGAAAGGGAAAGAGGGAAAGAGAAAGAAAGAGAAAGAGAGAAGGAGAAGGAGAAGGAGAAAGAGAGCTGGTTGGTTTGAATTCTCTCCTGATGAAGGTCAAATTAAATAGATGTTTTTATCAGATGGACTAGCTGATTTTTGTAGGTTCCTTCCAACCTGGACGATTTGATTTCATATCTCCAGTGGATATCGTGGACATGAGATTAATGCTTCTGATCTATATGAAGCAGAAATTGCAATTGTGTGTTTAATGTGTGTGAACAGGTGCACTTTGAAAACACTTTCCAGATCAAAACTCAGCTGAGTTGGATAGCCGCATGAACAATTTCAGGATACTGACCAAGCTTAGGGCTGGGTGGTGTAGTAATATTCTCAGTTCTCTCAAGAACTCGTGAGGATGTGGAAAAGCTCATCTCTTAATCTGACTTCAGAAGTCTTCATCAAAAAAGGCTTATAGGTTTCAGATGCAAGAGAAGATTTGAACTAAAGAATTTAATTTCACTGTAATTTCATTTTACTTTTAAATGGTAAAACTATCTAATATTTCAATACTTTATTGTGATTTTTCTCTACATTTAAAATGAGATTTAAATTCAAGTTATAATACATACCGTTCTAAATATTTCATTACATCTATATGTGCTTAAATTTATGTGTGTTTTCGATCTAAAACTTCAATCAGTGCTTCTTCTATTGACAGCAGAAATATGGCTGAGAATTCAATGAACTCACACAACTTTTGCTGAGACCAGTGAAGCTCTAAAGAGGTATAAGCAGTTTATTTAATAGCCTTAGACATATGTAATGAACTTATAGTCATCAATATTTTAAGATTCCATAAAAAAAAATAAAACTGAAAAAAATATATGTCAGCTCACCACTTTTTAGTTTGCTCATAAATCATAGCCTTAGCTGTATTTTGTTATGTATATTTAGGAGCTGTAATCTCTGAAGAGCTTGCTAGGCATTGCCTGTGAACTCACACTAATAGGCATCCTAAACAGAAAAGGAACCTGAATACAGGGGAAATAACTGTTCTGAGAGCTCTGGCATGGTCCTCGTTGCCAGGGAAACCTCTTCTTTGTCTCTACGTGTTCAGAATGGTTGCCTCATTAGACACTGAACCTGATCATCAAGTTGCACTACCAGGAGAAAAAAATAAGGAATGGGAAAAGCTAAGAAGAGTTCCACAAATCTTTAAGAAAATGCCAAGAATAGGGGTAATCTTAAATAAACCTATGTGTAGCTATTATTATAATTATGTTCTGAAAGGGTAAATCTGTCCAGCCTGCTTCTTTCCACATTTATTTGCAGGTGGACGTGAGCAATTCTGGGTTGTCTTTTACTCAATTGAAAAAGGAAAAAGAGGAAAAGAAAAAAAAGAAAAAATGTGAACACAAAACTGGTGAATTGCATGTTTCATCTAAAATACATCTCTTACTTTCAAATATTGAAAGCCACTTATTTAATAAGGTCATTCTGCTTATTTAAGTGCCTGAGACATTGTTTTAGTATTTCTATAGCAGATTTTATTCATGGAGTCAGAAGCAAAAAATGTCAGGGAGAAACCTATATAGGTGCATTTATTACTCTGATCATAAAGAGGAGTGGTGAAAAAATAGTAAAACTTGAAAATATATAGTGACAAGAGCGTTACTTTATGTTTACTACTAAGTTTTAATCAAGACACTAAAAACATCACCACATAAACTTCTGAAGTGCAGCAGAGCTGGACGCAGTTTCAAGGCATTACTCATTGGCAATAAAACTATGAACCTAAGGTCCCCCAGGACCTCAGCTCCTGACCTTTGCTGATGAGAGAAGGGGTTGGAAACAGGGCCAGAGCTTAACCTCCACCCTCTGTGGTTTATAAATATCAACATTGGGAAGGGATTTTAAAGTCATCATCCCAACGAGTCTGTTCTCTGAAAAGAAAAATGAAATCCAAATCACGGGTGAAATACTTAAGGAATGCCTGACGTTACTCTTATTTACAAAGAGGGAAAGCAACCCAGATAGACCTTTCATTTCTTATTTTTTCTCAACTGTACCAGATGTCAAATGGAGTAGTTAGGTGCAAAAACAAGAGGGAGCCTGACCAGGTGGTCTGAGATTAACTGGTTGCTTTCCAAGAGCATAAAGAAATTGCATGGACTAAATTTACATATACCTGGAGCAATTTTCCTCACTACTAAGGGATAAGCTATGCTGAATCTCTGATGTTGCCTAAGTAACAGTATTAAAATTAATATATTTTCTTTTTCTAAAGAATGCCTTTCGTCTAACAAACATTTCAGGGATTTTTTCTCCTCGTCTGGGAGGAGGAAACGGGACTTGCAGATTGCAACTAGAGGAAAAGAGAAAAGAAATGACTGAATGTAATTGACTATCCACTACATGGCAAGAGCACAGTTGCTCTCCTTGGAAAGTAGTTCTTTTCAGTTCCATGGTGAAATATTTTCAAAATTAAATGAGAATTGACTCATTAATGAGAAAAATTTTGTCCAAATGGGGACTTGAGGCAGAAAGCTATTCTGGAGGGCTCCTGTAACCACCAGAGCTCTTTCCTTCCTATACTTTAAACAGTTACCCATAGAGAATAACTAGAAGAAGATATTTAAAATTAATATACAAGGCAAGAAGGACTAGCAGGAATGGTACTAGAATATTATTTGAAGCGTGTCTGATGTTCAGGTTTGAAGTAAGTGCTCTTTGTACCACTAATTTAATAAATTTTGGTAAATACAGAGAAAGTAAATGGTTCCTCTTGGCTTCTTTTTTGAGCAAATGCACACAAGGATACTAAGGCTTGAAAAAGAATAATAAAAAACATGTCCTGAATCTTAATGCATAAATGTGTGAGCCTAGATAACTGTGAGAAAAGGTAATTAATGAAAAGATACAGTTATAACTGGGTAGTAGTTACAATCACTGTATTTTTTTATGATAGTCTAACTGAACCAGGCTGGAAATTCTAGGAGTTACATTTCCAAGTCCCATTTATGTTCTAAGCAGCAGGGCTTTTTCTTGAATTGATTTCCATTGACATAATTTCTTGATTGCATTAACAGACCCAAAATGCAAAGCCTTGTGCCTCTTCATTTTTGAAGGGGAGTTTAGAAAAAATGCTGAAGAGATTTCAGTAACCTAGGGATCTCTCAATGCAGAAAGCAGAAAATATTTAAGAAAAAAATTGTATACTTTACAGATATATATATCTATATATACTTTCATACACAAAAGCAAAAAAAAAAAAAGATATGTAAATGCAAGATTTGATCCAGTATTGTAAAATTTCTACAAAATATGTACTTGTCAGTGTGTCAAAAATTATTCAATATACCCGACCATACAAGGTACCAAATAATTCATACTCCTTTATTTTCATGCAGCGTCGTGAGACCTAAGGAAAACAGCATTGTCAAAGTTTAATCCCTTTAAATATTACACACCCAGTACACATGATGGTGATGGATGCACGGTCACCATCACCATCAAACCAGAAACTTATGGAAATAAAAATATAAGCAGATCTAGCTGGATGTAGAGGATCATGAGGGAAAAAGGGCACCTGTACAGACTACAAAAAATCCTTAGAAGTCTCTAGGCAATAGCGCTTAAGTCACCACTGAGTCCACAAATTGATTCTTGTGCATAGAAGTCAGCCTTTCAATAAAAAAAAAAACACAAAAGAAGTAAGAAAAAGGGTTGGACCTTTGAGACTGACTTAAATCACATATATACGGTATACTATAGACCCCAAATATCCTCACAAGATCCATGGTCCCGTGATGCAGCATGCATCTTGCTCTCTTATCTCAGCATACATCAAAGCCCACTGTAAGAAAGAAAGCAGCAGATCAGCTTCATCTATTATTTTTCACATTACAATGTGCACCCCTTATATAACCAACTAGGAACACTAAATGGGAGCAATGATGCAATTCCTAGGTCTTGCACAAGGCACATGCAGGAAAAGGAACGAGATTGTTTGTTCAAGGTTTAAGAAGTGACACAGAAGAACGACACAGGTCTCCCACCTTAGCTGGTGTTACAAGAACATGGTGAGTACCCATGTTTCTTGTTTGTGTTTCTTTTGTCTCTTGAAAACCCAACTTTAGTGGTTTATGTACATCTTGCTAAGGTACCTGCATTAACAGACACAATGATGGGAATCTTAAAGTTTGTATTTTAGTCCAGTGTGAAAATTGCAGTCTGTTGTCTTTCTGCTCTACGTCTCTTTTTGGTGAGTATAAGCAACAAAATTACTTTCTTAAAGCTGGAAAGATAAATCAGATATATAAACTAGAAATTTGCCTGCCAAATGCTTATTATTCTACCAGAGCCCCCACGTAACACCCTCTGGATACTTGGAATGTAATTTCACCTTTAAAAGGAAGTATTCTTATCAGCCAATTGATATTTTTAAACACCATATTGTCACTGCAAAACGAAAATCTCTGAAGACTCTCACAAAAAATTTGGTACTGGCAGAGCTACAAAAATAATCTTTCTAAGTGTTAAGCCTTGGGACATAGTGTTTATGCAGTCTAACAACAACTCTTTTCTCAGCATAACATATATTAAAAATGTAGAACACACTTCAAGGATTATTTTTAGGGTTTTTTTCCTGTCTCTATTGTTTTGCCTTTGAAATTGTCTCTGAAACAATAGTATTGCATGCATACTTGTGCCTGTTATTCCAGGCATACTCAGGAATATTTGGAAGGATTAAAAAGATGCTTGCCCTTCTGGGCTAAATGTTTCAGCTTTGCTTGCATTGACATTGCAGGTGAAAGCCAAAACTTAAATAATAAAAAAAGAAATTAACCTGTTGATAGCAACCTACCATATTCAGTCTTATTTCCAATCACACCGAGACAGAAAGTAGCCCTGACAATTCTGTGACTGCTCCAGCACATTGTAAACAGGAGGTGGCAGTTCTAGTCTTTGATCCAATATGCTGCAGTGTTATAAAATGGCAGTAACTAGCTAGGGAAGACAGTTCCACAATATGCAAGCTAAATAGCTTTTCCAAGGCTAGCTGGAGCTGCTTCTCCTTTATTCCCTTTTTGTAGAAAGCTGAAATGTGTCACACACAGAGAGAAAAAAAAAGAATAAAATAGAGCAGCCTTCTGACAGCTCAGAATTGGTACTGTGATAGAGGCTCTAGAGCTAACTACACTGCATGCAAGGTTGTTTTTTTTTTTTTTTTGAGTGTTCAAACACATAAAGATTGTCTTTATGGGGCTTTTGTGGAAGAAAAAAGCCTCTCTATTCATCTTGTGCTCTGTCTCATGCATTAGTTTCACAAATTGTTCCTATCACAGAAAGTACTTTCATTCTAAAATACTAAAATTCCACTTAATACTAGATCAATAGTACCCCTCCCCCAATATATGATAGGTGAAATCTAGCAGGAGTGGCTCTAAAATCCAGTGTAGCCTATTCAACAGGCCATTTTCTTTTTTAATTCTGATGCCTTTCTGAAATACCGCTGAATTGCTGAGAAGACATTGCTTTATCATTAAAGCAGCTTCAGGATGAAACCTCCTCTGTTGGCGCTAGTTATGGAAATGAGAGCTTTAACCTACACGTTAAAAAGCCCTATGGCAGTAAAGACCAAGAGCAAAGTAGAACCATTGGAAAGGAAGTCTTTCACCACAGAAAGAAAATGGCAGAACAAGGGAGATAAAAGGATGTGAAGGATGCGGTCTGACATCTAAGAGAAACTATATGAGCAAGCATTGTATTTACTGCCTTTTAACCCAGCTCAATGTCTGATCATGACAAATACCAGGAATCACAGCAGAAATAGATTAAAGAGTCATATTAAGAATTTTATAGAAATCCTGGAAGCTAGGTGGAGGTGAGAAGTACTGAAAGCACCTGACATTCAGGATCATGCAGAGTAGCTCATATCTGCAAGGTGCAAATCTCCAGGAAGTTGTTTAAAGCAATTGCAAAACAACGCGTTTTCTTAAAAAGAGTCTTGGAATGCTTCATTTTGATCAAATAATTTTTGCCTTTCTGCTGTTCCACATACATCATTTCTCTAAGTAACTTCTCTGAGTAGAACAACTGCTTTGTACTGTGGTGTATGAAACTAGGACATAATGTCATGGCCATAGATAACAAAATATCCTACTGTTCCCATCATGTCGTCCAGTGGGAGCTCCTGTAGTCAGAGATTCAGCAGTGTACATTAATCTTCACAGTGTTATACAAGACATCACTAACTCAATTCCCTTGCATCCTCAAAATGGAGTATGTTCAATTGTAGAAAGGTAAGACATGAGTCTGATGTTGTTAATCAGACAGGCATGTACTCTGGCATGTTCCACAATAGGAAGAGAAGACATATCATGACTTGTAGCTATGGATAACAATAAGAATGTTAAGGGCAGCAGTGAACCAAAGAAGAAATCTGGTTATAATTGTAAAAGTATTGTAGAGGCAGGAAAGCAGTACAGTAGTACATATCATTCTACCAAGATCTTTCTGAGAGATTTAGGAAGCGTTTAAGGGTTCTACACACAATGAAATTCAGTCTAATTACTGTGCATCAGCTGAGCAATGGTAACAGTTCCCAAGAGTGCCTTATGGCCAAAATCAGGTCTGTAACACTGCTTACCCTTTACATTCCAACTTAGCTCTGTTTAATGACATCACATTTACTGAGCACTAGAGGAGTATAGTTGGAGAGGTCGGTGGCTATTCTGATGTAAAATACCTTAGGCTGTGTTGATCTATGTTTCACTGGAGTTTTTCCTAAAAAAAAAAAAGCATTAAGGCAGGGTAAAATTAGCACTGCATATCCTAATTAGGGGGAACATCTGTCAAATCAAACTTCTCACACAGAAGAACTCATGGTAAGAACTAAGAGGCTGTGCAAAAATTCACCGATGTTTTGGGTATAAAACAGAAAAAATAGAGAGTATGACTCAGGTTCTTAAATATCTGTTCTAAGAGGACGTATGTGACTTCCTGTCTGCAACAAAGATACATCTATTTAAGGTTTTAATTTTATTACATTAAGACATTTTCATAGTCTCCTTTATCCATGAAAAATAAGATCAACCCCCAGCTGCACCACTCACAAGGTACAGTGTTACTTGTTCATAAGAAAGAGATTTGGAGCCAGAACTTGAATTTATTTTCCCTGTGTATATACAGAACTCAGATATCCTGGAGCGATTTCAGCGATTCCACTGAATATTGTATCACGTTTGCTTATTTATCTCAAATTTCCTGGGACTAAAATCTCCATGAATCTCTATTTTCCATATCCCTGACAAATGCTTGAAGAGCAACCTACAGAGTATTAGTCTTTTTTTCTCTCCTTTCTCCCGTACTAATATTCTTCCAAGCAGTAAGCACAGCTCTAGCTCTGAGGATCCCTCATCTTAGAAGATCAGTTAGCATTTGGGGGATCAGTGCTCAAATTCTTGCTATGCCAGCATTGGATGCTAATTTCACACACACAGAAGCTCTGTGTGGCTCGTGGTGATGCACAACTCAGCGGTGCTTGGAGCAGACAGAAGCAACCAGCCCTCTTGCCAAGACACAAGGGGGTTGTCTGTTCTGGGGATCATACTGTCAATGTCACTCGAGGTCTAGCGGTAGTTATGATAGCTAAGCAGCCTTGTAGATGTCCCCTGAGAGAGGAAGGAAAATGAAAGCATAGAAACTGAGGCAGACAGAGAGAAATGTGGCAGTTCTGAGACTGAAAAGTAATGTGGTATTGGTACCTCTCTGAGAAATAAGATTTATAAAACTCTTGTTGAAGCTTAGGTACGTAAACTGTCCTGATAATTTCAATGAGACTACTGATGAAGAAACTAAAGTGTGTGGTTTCATGCGTCCAATAAGAAACAGATTACAACTTATGTACTCCACTAGATTTTTAAAATATTTGAAAAACGCTTAGAAAGAAATATAAAAACTTAGACACACAAACAAATTTCTGGAGCTAAAAAGCCATTCTATGTCAGCTGAGACACTGTAACTGTTCATAAAAATTCTCTGTCATTGCAGATGTGAATAAATCAAATTATTGCAATTTTGCAAGAGCAGAAGCCCGCACATTGGCAGGAGAGAACATGGGAGGAGAGGAGATGAAATTGAAGAGGAAGAGACATACGCAGAGGGAAGAGAATAAAGAAACTGCCTGCCATTGAGAACCAAATAATTGAGAAAAATGCAAATTATGAAATTGTGATTTCTGGAAGCAGAGAGACAGTACTTATGTGAAAAATTCTAATCTAAACAAAAAAATAAAAGTGGGACAATTCAAGGGGTTGAATTCTATACTAAAGGTTGGATAATCTCACAGTAAACAGTACATTTTTTCTTTCTGACTTTTTACAAACTCAAATTTATAAAATGCTTTTGTAAGTACTTCTAAAATGATTTTACCAGACGGTTTTATTTCTCTCCACATTAGATATGAAAATTTCTGTCCTAATTTGCTCACTAGGTTCCTACTAGAATTCTATACACAGCAAGCAGATTTGTCTGATAAATTACCAGAGGTATTTTTTTTGCAAAAATGTTGAAATGTCTGTTTTTCTTCTTTTATTTTTCTCCTTTTTTTTTTCTCTAAACCACATAGAGTCATAAAATCATTGAGGTTGGAAAAGACCACTTAAGCCATTGAGTCCAATAATTAACCTGGGACTGACCAGTTCGCCTCTAAATCATGTTTCCAAGTGCCAGATCTACATGCTTTTTCAATATTTTTATGATGGTGATTGCATCACTGACCTAGGCAGCCTATTCCAGTGCCTGACCAGCTTTTCATTGAAGACATTTTTCCTAAGATCCAACACAGATCTTCCCTGGCTCAATGTGAGGCCATTTCTTGTCCAGTCACCAGCTGCCTGGGAGAAGAGACCGAACCCCATTTCTCTACAGCCTCCTTTCAGGCAGGTGTAGAGAGCAATAAAGTCTCCCCTGAGCCTCCTTTTCTCTGGGCTAAACAACCCTCAGCTCACTCAGCTGCTCTTCATGACATGTGCTCCACTCCCCTTCCCCAGCTCTGTTGTTCAGCCCCTCAGTGTCTTTTGTGTATTGAGGAGCCCAGAACCGGACACAGAGTTTGAGGTGTAGCTTCACCAGTGTTGAGTGCAGGAGGACAATCCCTGCCCTGGTCCTGCTGGCCACACTATTGCTGACACAGGCCAGGATGACACTGAGCTAATGTTTGTGAGATACATATTCTCCTTCACTGCCTCCTTGATCTTGCCAGTTGCATTCTTCTTACTTTTGTCACCAGTTTTGCTTCATGAACATTAGACCGCTTCATTAGTTAGTGACTCATCAGAAAGGTATAATCACATCAATTCCTGCTCAATGTCATTTGCTCTCACTTAAATACCAAGTTTTTGCCTATTGCTGAGATATCAAATGTGTTTTATTCTCTGGATATTATAGTAAAATTTAAACCACCTTTTCTTAGTTCCGTCAAGAGGAAGGATAAGGTTGTGGGTTTGTTTTGCTTTACCATTCAATTCTTAATGCAATTTATTACTATTCTAATTTCTTTCCTGTTATGAAGTATTTTGTTAAATAACTGTTTTCTAATTTAAATAAACATAAACATTTAATCGATGCAATTATAAAATACACATATTAGAGCACAAGTTATTATTCATAGAAATAGTTTGGTTTTAAACAAGCTTTTCAGTTTAAAACAAGTTTGTAGATACCAAGTATGGGATAAAAAAGGAAAACTGATTCCTGCAAGTAACTGCAAGTATGCAGACTGCCATTAGCATAGATGTAGCATTGGTAGCAGTAACTTATTTCCCTTTTAAAATATAATAAGGAAAGAGAAAAAATCTTTTGTGGTATATCTTCATCTATTCATCTTTAGCATCAAGACCTTATAAACATGATGACAGACGCAGAGAAATTCTTATATTTCAAAAAAGGTCAGTCAAAAAACAGACAAAAGGTAAAAGCACAGTCAATAAATAATCTCATAAGACTAAACATTGCACTCATCCTTTTCAAGTCACTCATTAGTCATCTACAGTGGCCTCAGTGACATTTTCAATATATTATTTCAAAGTTCTTTCTTTATTATTGAGAAGGGAACTTTTTTTAACTTATAACGCTCCATCTGAACTCGAGGTCTGGTTCACCATAAATGAGCAATTTCCCAGTGGACAAGAAACTACTGTGACAGGAACATTAATAATACCTTTGAACATCTACTACCTTTTTTTTTTTTTTTTTTTTAGGAGACTTAGTTTTATAGGGAATTGCTGGGAAAAAAAAAGAAGGAAAGAAGAGGCAGGAAAGGTTATTTTGTGGCTAAAGGTGGTTGAGTTATTATTGCTATACATTCCACCTTTTAAATTACTGCTTAGAATTACAATCCTACACCCATTGTTTTAGTTTTGGTAGGAGGAGCTGCATTTCTGCATAATAGGCCATTTTTTAAGGTATAACATTTCTAAAGATGGTTAAAGGACTTAGCATTTTGAACCTGAAAGACATTAGACGCCTTTTGGGCATTGTGTAAAAGCCCTGGAAATGGCTTGGATAGCCATGTAATTTTTTGATTTTCCTCTCTCTCTCTCTCTCTCTCTCTTGATATCCAACACACATTAAGAAGTCTAATATAAGCATCTAATTTTAAAGTTTTGTCCCTCATGAATGTAGTGTTCAATATGTTCCTTCTACATGGGAACCATTCACATTGAATTGATACAGCTACTGAAAAAGTTGCTGAGGTATTCTTCTTTATAATCTAAGAATTTAAAAATCTTAATTTTGATAAACTTTTAAATTGCTTAAGTCATAGAGTCTTATTTTCAGAATGTCTCAATCTGTGAATAGTTTGTCCTATTTAAAGTTACCATTTGGCTGTAATATTATTAATAGAATGTATTTGATCTATTCATATTTTATCTATTCACACAGGAGATCTGCTTTTCAGGTGTTTGATGGCAGTTTCACAAGGACTTCAATGACAAATATCCAAATGTAAATGATTAATAAATCAGTTATGCAGTTTCAGAAAAATAATCTGCTCAGGGTATTAAAAAAAGTGAAGAAACTTTAGAGTTGGGAATATAGAGGAGGCTAAACACTTGTAAATAATTTGTTAAATGCAAAAAATAATTTTCTAACCACAGTAACAAATAAATAAAGGAAGAAATACAAGGAATTCAGATAAAATAAGAATGTTCAAGGTCATCAAAGAACCAATAGGAATGTGAAATAACTGCAATTTTTTCTGAGAGGAAAAAATGGAAACCAGAGATGTATATGAAATAATAAATGATCAAATAAGCATATATGAAAAAATGAAAAAAAAAAGAAATTTCCTATCCTGTTTCTGTGATATAAGAGCAAAACTATAATTAAATTATAGAAGGCTTGAAGTAAATAAAAGGATATAGCTTCTTACAAAAATATTAAGTCAGCAAGGCAAAGAAAATGAAAAGCATAAAATGAAGACTGGACATGCCATTCCTAATGTGGATCAGTGTGCTACCTTTTAACCCAAATGGTCTGGTTGAAAGAGGGAGCCCAACATGTCCTGGACTAGAACTAGAAACATGAGAGAGAGCTCAGCCAACACACCAGAGCAAGGCAGTACTTGCTGGGTGATGGGTGGGTACAGCATTGAGTAGGATAACTCTGTAATGGAAGGTTCTGTCTTACATGGTACTTGATTTTGCCATCTGTTTAGGGGTATTCTAAAAACCTACACCAAACTCAGACCAAGACAAAAAGAATTGCAGTATTTATTGTGTTCTATTTCCCTTAGTAAACTGTATAAACTTTTGTTGTGCAACAACTTTTGAGGCTGAGGCTAAGTGGAAGAAGTTATAAACATGGGAAGAGAAACATTGCTACACAAGACATTTATGTAGGTGGGAGCATTTGGGAGATATTCTTATGACCTATATTTCTAAATACCAGAAGCTTAAAACGTTTTGTTTCTTGTAGAATAACATGTGTAAGAAGATAGTTTTGTACCTATGAACCATTTCTTTCTCCCCAGATGCTGATCTGAAATCTGATGTTTGCAGAGTAGTACATATCATATGTAGATTATTATTTTTCTACTATTACCCAGATTCACTCACTACAATAAGACTCTAAGAAATAAAACAAAAATAATTTTCGAGGTCTCCAACCATGACATGCATACGTGCTTACTTTGTAAAGATATTGAGAACCTCTAAAATCCTTAGTTCCAATGTGAATCTTCAGTACAAAGTGACATTGTTGAGAACTCTTCAAGAGACCTGTGAACGTCTACCCTCTGAATCTTCATAAATTTAGTTCAGAAAGAGAATAAAAGCATTGGATTTAGAGCAGCAGCAACTGGCCCTGGCTGAGTTCATGCAACATTAAAAACTATTTAGTTGTCAGCTCAGCCATGATAACCATCTACGTACTTCTGAGTCCAATTGTGAAGTGTGTCTCTTTCTCTGAAATTTAGGGACACTACCACAGATAATTAATTCGTTATTACAAACTGACTTCACAACAGTTTAATTAAGATTGCAGATCAGCCTCAGGGCTGACTATTAATATAGCATAGATGATTATTTAGAAGCTGAATAGCACTGATCTGGACATGCCAGATTGGACACTTGGAAATGGCCTTGTCTTCATCATGGTATTTGCAAATCTCTAGCCTGACATCCTGGCATCATGTATGCAGCAAAGGCTTTCTGTATGTACGTAAGTAAAGAACAGTCTTTGGAGATGGGTTCTGAACTGCAGAGATCTTTACACATAACTTTCAGTGCTCAGTAACTACAGAGTGGACCAACAGCTTTGGGAAACACAGAATGTGCGGGATTATAAAAATCATGATGGCTAACCACAGTGCCCAGTGAAGAGAACAGTATTGAATCTTCTCATTCTAAAGTTAAAACTGCCTATTTTTGAACCACATAAATAATAATTAAACATATTCATATTAGAATCAGTTTGAAACATTAAAAAATGGAAAACACATGCACTCCAAAAGAAAATTATAACTATTATTAAAGAAATTTTTATAACAGGAGGAAATTAGAGTATCACTTCCCTGTGTATACCAGCTCCAGTCTCTGTGTATATCAGAAAGCCTGAACAGAAAAAGCCCTTTGTCCACCAGATGACTGAAAATAGCAGGTGATGAGACACGGGTTTGCTGTATTTTGACAATAAAATATAAACTTACAGAAAAAGTGAGCTGTTCTGTTTTTACTTCTTGTGCTGTATTCATTTGGTTCTGGAGCTTGATTACTTGGGTACAGCAAAGAAACAATTCCCATGAGCTATTTTCTCATTTTGAGAACAGAGAGAAACAATATCAAGTACTACAAGGAAAAAAGGGTGACTAAAGCTGGGAGTTGTGAGGATGGAACACTTCTTATAAACCTCTAGGGTCAGTTTCCCTCTGAAGACACCTCTAAGCATTCAGAATCTGTTGCTTTCAATAGATTTATTTGCTGTAAAGAAAGTTATGGAAGAAAAGAATGTTTATTCTATTCTTTCTCCAATGTCATCAATCAATTTAAAGTCGAGTTTCAGTTACAGAAACTTTATTACTGGTGATACTTGATTAAAAAATCCAAGCCAAATAAAGTCACACCAGACCAAACCAAATCTTGCCTTCTTCACTTGTAGGTCACAAGTTGATTTGAGCTGGCAGAATAAATTTTCCTTCCACTCAAACACCAAGCAGACATTACCGGCAAATCACTGAGATAATAAAAGCTGTACCCCCCCAACATACTTTAGAAAGCGGCACTCCAGAGAAGAGTAGAAGTTTCAGCAAGAATTGTTTGTGTTCTGGGTGACATTTTTTCTGCAAAAAAACTTTTTTCCTCCTGTTTTTTTTTCCCACTGCTTTCATACAAGAAGTGGTGAATTGGCATATTTGTGCCCTTTATGAAATATTAAATCCAATACGAACATTGCCTAATTTCCCAGAAAACAACCTTATTTTATGTAGTGCTGGAAAACTAGAAACTTGATACTACTTAATCACGTTAGAGAATGTAAATTATGAAGGAACGACTATGTGAAAGGTTATGCAACATTTAAAAAGACAGTTATTTAAGAAAAAAAGTTTAGAAGTATTTTGTTTATGCTATTGTTTACAAATTCGTTAAAAATTTGAACATCCAAAAAATAAGATATAAGTGACTTGAAGTGTTTTGTGTTTTTACCTATACATATTCAAGTTTCTACCAGTTCTTGTGACTGTTTGAAAACCCATAGGCACATGAGACTGGTCATATACCTGTGTACTTGGAATACAAAAATTACTTTGTAGATTATTAAGCATCTGCCCTTAATTTCATAGAGATCACACTCCAAGGACATACAGCAAATAATCTGTGTATAAAGCTTTGATCCTCTTCCTGAACAAGCTAGCTTCACTATTGATTCCTTATTATAATTTATTTAACATAAAAGCTGTTACATAAGGTGGTTAAAGCTGCTTAATGAGCTAACCGATTAGGGGGAAATGAATTCGAGATCACTTTGAACCCAAAGAACCAAAATTTATGAGGTTTGGGGTCCTGGAGGAAAAGAGTAGAGCACAGTTCTTTAATTAATAGGATATTTGGGTAGAAAACATATTAAGTACTGAACAACTTTGATTTTTTCATGGAACTGGAACATGAAATGAGCTCATTCTCTGCCTTTACTTATGCCCTTGACACTGAGCAGAATTTTCCCAATAGCAGACTGAAAGCCCCTCATACTAACACAGACTAAATTCCAATTCTTCTATTTTTTTAGTCTAAGATCAGAATAGAACTACTTAATCGAAAAAAGTTATAGAGAAGGGGACAGAACAGAAAAACTCTTGTTTAAAGTATAAAAGGAAAGTTTGCTTATGACAGTCATTATCACATTCATTTCTGTATCCCATTTTTAAACCAATTGAACCTAATTAAATTTCATTACTTTTTTGCACCTGAATACGGTAATATACGTGATTTTTGATCTCTAGCAAAATAAAGGAGGTCGCAGCAAAAATCTTTACTAGAGAATGATAGACAAAGTTATCAGGGAAAAGTGTTTACAAATCAAATCTTCATAACACACCTTGTAAATTTTTCAGTTGTTATCTCTGTTTGAATGCCCTAAACCTTGCCATTTCTTTTAATAAAGGTATAATAAAGACTTCAATAATAATTCTTGCAACTTTTCCCACACTATCGGATTATAAACAGTCACAGTCATTGTCTCTGCCATCTTGTCTTGTAGTGTATGCAGTTGTATAACATCTGAGCATTCAGCCATTAAGACAAATTCAGGATGAAAAATAACTTAAAAAGAAGTATTGCTAGTACTCAGCAGGCTGATATTAGACAAAATTGTGGCAACTTTTTATGTACATATGCAAAGCACCAAATTAATTGGAGGGGGTATGCATGCTACTCTGTTGCTGTGGCAAAAAATCTGCAGAAAATGGCCCTTGTTTAGCTTTAAGTGCCACTATCATAAAAAGGACATGATGTAGAGAATTGAAGAAAATTAGAAATAAAAGCTTGCTTGAAAACAAACTGAATGTTTTAATATTTCCTTCCCTTAGGAAGCTTTTTCTTCACTGGTAATTTATGAGAATAGTATAATTAGGTTAACTTTTTTATTTTTCATTACTCTTCTCACAGAAATATGGATGATCCACATTTGAAAAAAAAATCTTTTTTTCTGATGCTTGCTTTTAAATATTTTTTCAGTCTTCAAAATAGTTTGACTGAAAAAAGAATACCTGTAGAATATCTGAATTTACAGTGGAATTATAATTCTCACTATCTGGGACTGAAAAAAAAAAAAGTCACTTAAGAGACAATGCTGACTATACCCCCTACATGTCTGTAAACCACTGAAAATCTATCTGGAAAAAAACTTGGAATTTCAAGTCAGAAAATGTGTCTTTAAGACAGTACGCTTCAGTATGGTCAGTTGTTTTAAATCTGCACCTCGATAAAAAATAATTTAATTCTCCACTGACGCATCACTAAACATAAATTCTTAATTATGTTCTATGACATCCAAATGAGGGATTTTAATTCTTAATGATATCCATTTTTTTTTCCTCTCAAGGAAATAAGAGTAATTTCAGCCTTGATCCAGCCTCCTAAATTCATCCTCCTAAGGTATCAATTCAAACTACTAAACTGAAGTTCAGTTCACAATTTAAACTGTCTGCCATGTGTTTTTTCTTTTTAAATTGCCTTTATAATTTCTGAACAGTTGGGAGGTTGCTGTATTTCTGCTTCTCTAGTGCTCAACTTTGACTTTTCTACTGTCATTCCATTTCAGCTATGACCATGATTAAAGTAATTTCCTTGTCTCTGTATGAGGTTATTCTATGTTGAAGGTGGCTTTCACCTTAATATTATCACAAAAACTTCAGTGTGTAGTCCCCATATAACAGAAGGGCACACCACACCTGTGCTGTCTCTGAATAACCACATAACAAATAGCCAATATACAGGGAAACAACTTCCCAAAGGATAAAAACACTAACCAAAATCAAAAAGTATCTCATTCCCTAAAAGCTGGTCCACATAAAATTATGGAAAATTTATGGAAACTTCCTAGCGCAGTACCCTTCAAGGTGTCTGCTTGACATCACAGGTGTCTTCACACAAAGGCCAAGCCCAAGTTTAACAGAACTTTTCTCAGTTATTCTGACACATTCTGGATTTATAGTGGGTTTATGCAGGGCTCTTGAACTATTTTTGGAAAAAAATGATAACGTAACAGAAGATGTTGGGAGAGGGTTTAATGTTGAGAGGTCTCTCTGTATTTTGTATGCCAATCAGGCTCTCTCTGCTGTATAGAATCTGTTGATGTATTAGTTCTGTCAGACCTTTAGAACCTGCTAACCCTACTTGTGGGATTCATCATATCCAAATCTAGCCTGTTCTGTTAGAAGAATATTTCATTCAATCAAAAAATTTTCTGATGACACTGTTAAGGTTAATGGGAACTTCAAGTAAAGTGCTGAAAAAGAGAGCTAAAATAGGATTTTCCCTATTAAAAATGTTACTCAATTTTTGTTGAAGTTTTAGTGCTTCAGACAATAAGACAAGTTATTCTGCAAATTGCCTTTAATCTTTCATGCACCCCATTAAAAAAAAGCTAAAATTTAGCTTTCGATATTAATAAAGGTGATGATAATCTTGCCAAAGATTTTGGAGAAGATGAAAGTAATATCTCTAGCACAATGACTTTTATCAGTGAATGTAAACTGAGATAGAATACTGGGAAATATTCAATTCTCAACTGCTTGAATTAGTTTTACTGAGAGGTACCTTTTGCCTCATGTCAACAAAAATAGGATAATAGGAATCACAGGGTTCAGAGGATAAATCTTTAGTCAGTCAGACTAGATTCCATACTGTATTGCCAAAGTTGAGGGTGGTGTTGTGGTGTTATGCTGTAATTCAATTTGTTAGCTATAATGCTATAAAGCATAACAACAGAAGAAAAAGATTCAGTACTGCTCTTGGTAATGGGGAAGAAAAAGCTTGAAGTAGCAGTTTGTTAATAAATTATAAATTCAGTGGCCTATATTTTAAATAAATCTGAGGGTAATAGCTTCAGAAATGTGCTGGACATGAATCTTACTTTAGATGAAAACTAGGAACTTTTGGCTCAAATTAGCTTTTTGGTTTGTTATTAGTGACACCAATTACAACAGAGACAGTTTTCCTAAAGATGAAATTTAACTTTGAACAGTTTACCTATTAAAACCTATATTTAATTTATTAACAAGTAATGCACTTATAAGCAGAATTATGATTATGTATATATTACCAAGGAACTTTCTAAGTGATCTTTAAGTACAAAGAACTATTTTGTTGTAAGGCACAACTTACGTAATGAATGGACAATTTTCACAGTGTTGAAACATAAGCTATAATTTTAACAATGATGCATGGCCTAAATGATGGGTATCATCTTTAGAAACACAAGTTTGATGTCAATAACAATTACAGTTTAAAATATCCAGCTTTATATTACATTGCATTTTATGAAATAGAAGTATTTGAAGAGGAAATACACATCTAGCATGTGTTAGGAATCATTTGATACAGACACTGAGGGAAACAGAAAATAATTTCAAGTAATTTTCATATCTGCCCATGATTGTGAACAAACTTTGAGGAGAAGGACTAGTTAGCGTAGCCATTCCTGCAGTCTGAAATAGATTAGAGTAGTAAATGGGGGGAAAGTAGTATGGGAAAGTGGTATGAGAAAGTGTACCAAGTTAAAGTATTAGGCTCATCATTTTAACAAATCTTAAACATTTCTTGTCCCTGCCTCTGCAGCATGTTTGACTGTAGGAAATGCACCCACAGGGGCACACTCACTCAAAAAATTCAGGCAAGCTGGTTGGACAAGCAGCACAGTAACCCATTTCAGATTGCAAACAATGTCTAAGTTGCCCTGCTCTGTGTCTCACAGCAGGAGAAATTTGGTTTCTCCAGGCTCCCAACTGGATGTATCAACTCTCAGATAAATCTTTTATGCATTATTTGTGCACATAAATAATGAGTTATCCCCTGCAATGAAGCACTGCTGTCTTGATGAACACATTTATAAATTTTATAGAAATTGTGTCTTGAAATATAAAGCTCATGTCAACCTGATATTCAAATACTAAAGTTATTCACTAGTAACTGTGTTCTGAAGAAACGCATCACACAAAAGGAGACAATAACAATCAGAAGAAGCACATACCTAAAAGAAAATTCAGGTTTATCTGGCGTTTTGTAAAAGTAAACAGATTCAAGTTCCTCCTAATAAAGAGAGTTGAATTCCTGCTGTGCACATTCTGGCCTTTTCTGGATCCAAGAAGCATGAGAAAGAGTTGAAATTTCTAAAGGCTTTCATAAATGTTTGATTTAAGTTATAAGGTGGAATTTTGAACTTGTGAAGGCTTATGGAAAAATTCCCTTTGGCCACAAAGGAACTGAGTTTCCAGTTACCAAGATTGTTTCAACACCTGACAGGTCTGTACCAACAGTAAGGGAGAGGAAGGTACAGGGAATTTTTAGTACTGTTACCAAAAACTTTTCCAGTGATGAATTCGTATCAATCCACTGCTTAAAAGCAGTAACTATTGTGGAAAGTAAAGGTGGGATAGAAAAAAAATATTTTTGCTTCTGATATATTTAAAGTAAGAAAAAATGATAAAAATCTGTGATTATATTCTTAAAATCCTTCTTTTTACTAGCTGTGATACAACCAAATCAGACTGCAGGACTAGAATGACTGTGGAGAAATTATGAAATATCGATATAGCCTTTTTGCTGTGGTTTTGTGTTTATGAACATTTCCTGATTGTTTTGCTTTGTTTTCAGGCTTCTGTATTTTCATTTTAACTTAATTTGTCCAGAACACTAAGTCATAAAATTAAGAATGTAATTTATTTAAAAAAAATTCAAAAAAGAAAGAAAAGCTTCTTCTTTCCCCACCCAATGGAGGTCTCTCACCCAAACTCAGACAAACGGCTCTGAATTCAGAAGTTTTGTATAAAAGGACATCCTCCTCTTTCTATTTCCTCTTAAAGGCTGTAGCTTCCTCTGTGGAAGGTGCTGTATTTTTACTTAGGAAGGAGGTTTTGTTATTAAGCACAACCTTGTGAGGCAAGACTGGATAGAAAGAGAACTAGAAAATACTTAAGGGGAAATATTCAGCATGCAGTCAGCTAACCACAAATGATGATAAGATTCAGCACATTTTATTAACATCAATGGGCAGACTTAATCTGAGAGAAGTAATATTAAATGCTTGAAAATTAAAGCAGGAATTATAGTTAGTTCTTCTGTATTAGAAAACAATCAAATATGTTTAGTTAACATTTTGAATTGAACTTTAAAATGTTTGGCTTATACAATATACATTTTTATTCTCTTTAACATAGGTATTTTTATCTAGTTTGGCACTGATAAAAAATATGGATATGACTATGCAATTGAATTCAAGGTAGGACATTCAGTCCTGATGATTTCCAGTTAGCTTATTTGGTGGGAACATACGGATGGAAGCATTTTATTTCAATTGACTTTGGAGGCCTATTGCATGTTTACCTTTATGCACAAGCTAAACATTGCAGTGGATTGAGAATTAGTGATTATCATCTTGTAAGAACTTAGTGGCTCATTAAACACACAGTTTAGACTTCACTTTTTGATCATGCATCATAAAATAAAAGCAAAAAAACCCATTTAGGAATAATAATCTACCCGTCAGTTATGAAGAAGCATTTGGGTTAAAGTCCACTAATGCTTGGAAATTCCCGTCTTGAAGAAAGAAAGCTAACAAATTATTCAACATCCTTGATCAGAGGTTCTTGGAAGTTTTAGACATTGTTTTAGGCATTGTTAAATGAACCAGATCTAATTGTTACGAAAATCAAAGCAATAATCTATAAATATTTTCCTACAAAAACATTTTTACTTAAGCATAAAATACACTATTGTCTTTTCTTCTCCTTGTCTAATTCTTTTATAGTTAGTTTAATTTCTACAGGAATATTATAAAGCAGATTTCTGTAGCTATGCTAACAAAGATAAATGGATGTAGGAACTTTAATAAAACTTTGCAAACAATTCCATTATAGCTTGTCAAATGCACAAAAACCTCAGGTGTAAGTTGTTTCATTTATATGTCAGTTTTGATGACATCGCTGACTAAAATATGGACCCTTACATTCAATCTCTGCACAAAAGAATAAAATGACAATTCAAGCATGAAGCTTTCTACCGTGTTTTTAGCACTGACATTTTTTACTACCATACAAGATTTTGCAGCAAAAATGAGAATTCTCGAAAAGCCCAAAATAAAACTTTCCTGTTATTTGAATATTGACAACATATTCTAACCAAGAAGAAAACTTGCATAATTTAGTTTCTCCTTTTTACATAATCTTCATCCAGATTGCCACAGGCAAGTTTACAAATTTTGCAAATTATTTTATTTATATACAAAGTTTCATAGATCTTTTTCTACTATATTCAAATTGTTATTGTGTTTATGAGTTAAGAACTGTTTCAAATCATGGCTTTTCTGTTTGTGGGAACTGAGTTCTCTATGTCCTTAATGACCAGTGTGCTGAAGTTGATATATGCATAGAGTATTCTTATTTAAAAATCCACTAGTCTACAAAGGAAGTGGAAGTGATATCATATTATTGGTAGAAAGAAACTTGCACCCTTGAGTCAGAGACAGCCTGGCAAAACCCTTGCATTCTCTTTGCCCCTGGGAAAGAAATGGCTCCTCTTTGCCTCTCATCTTTCTGCTCGGAAATCTGTTTATCATTTTCAGAGAGAGAATCAGTTACTTGATAAGGCAAAAATATGTACTTCAGGTAGTTTTTAAGACTGTCAGTGCAAGTTATTAATCTCTCATTTAATCTGCTTTTATATACACCTCTGTAGATTCTATAAAAGACTATAAAAATAAACAAAAAAATCAAGGCCATTGCCATATATTCTAACCAGTGTCAATTATTACTGCAAAAAAACCGATATTGTAATTAGAAAATCAAGCTCAGATGGGGCAGCGAATTAAATCACAGGCCATCCAGTTAATACATTTGGCAATCAAATCATTAAGTTAAGACAGGATGCATTCAATTCTTATGAGTCTCACTACAGGAACTGAATTAGTTTGTTCAGTTTCATATCCCCAGTAGAAGTAATCTTTTACATTTACCTTAATATAAAAATCCAAATTCATTAAGACAGTCCTCAGGTCAAATGGAGGTTCTTTTTTTTCTGAAATGCCGCTGTGTACAGGATACCTCCTTTCTCTCCCCCATTTCTTTTTATTCCCATTCAGCCTTCATTCTGCAATCCTGCATACATAAGAGGTAACTGATCATACACGTTTTCTTACAGGGGTAAACTTATTTGTCCGACAGTTCATACAGACATTGAAAGGGAAAGCATTGCTATGGTCCACCAAATGAAAATCCTTTAGATTCCCAGTGCCTGGAAAATATTCTCAGTTCCTTCTCAAGGTTTGTAGATTATTTCTCATGGGAAGGAAAGCTGAATAAATACTATATATATATAGATAGATAGATAGATAGATATGTATGTATATATATATATATGTGTGTGTGTGTGTATATATATATATGTATATATGTGTATATATATATATGAAGTTGCAGGGGAAACCTCGAAATAATGAAAGGAAGTTGGCAGAGCAAACGCAGGTCCGATCAATATGGTTACTGCTACGTTTCTCCTTTATTCTGTGTAAGATGGCAGGTTTTATACACTCTATATCGTTTACACTTACAGATACATTTCATTGGTACATGGCACAGGAAAGAATGCAAACACCCATTGTTTAATAAACTGTTTAAGGTAGCTACTATGTCCACACCAATTACTATACTTGTTAACTCCTATGAAACCCTTTGACACTAGCAACACCTTAAGTGAAAATTTCTAATGCGACACACACTTGGCACTAATTTCTATCTGCGCCACAAGCCTCTACAGGCCTCAGGATGAGGCCCAGTCTGGATGATTCAATCATAGTCCATGTCTACTACATATATATATATATATATATACATACATATGCATATGTAAAAAAGAAAATGCCAGATATAGTATATAAAACTATGAGAAAATGAAAAGTGAGCACTAAAATCTTTATACTTTGTGGCATATGCTATTAGAATCTGTGTTGTAGTTCAGGAACAAAGGTGACACAAAACCGACGAAACTTCTGCTTCCTCTGATGATTAAGGGGGGTGATATTTACTGAGAAAGAAACACTCCTGTTCCTGCCTTATACAACAAGAGAACAGGTACATATAATTTTATTTTACTAAGCAATTATAGTAAAATAAAATATTCTGGCAATGACTCTTGTTTGGCTAACTCCATTCAGAATGAATATAGAAGAGATTTTTAAGATTTAAAATATTTCAGTGGAATACAATAAATCCAAATGGCTTAGTCTAACAAGACTAAAATATGCTTCATTTGGGATCTTTTTGATTGTAGCATATTCATATCTTCACTAATTTAAGCATTGTTGGTGTGATATAGACTGGAACCCAAGAGAATGCCAGTCAGGCAATGGGATGCTGAATTAGCTACAGTGGAAACGTTTTGCCCTTACAGGAACTAAATCTAAAATGGGTGCTTAAAATGTATGGGCATTTTTTCTATTTTAAACCTTTTATGATAACATTTTATTGCTTGTTGGTAACAGCCGATCCACGTCTTATGGTGCTTAGTTAATTATGTTGAGAAAAATCTACATAATTTTCTAGCTGTAATTGGTGTTTCTATTATTTTGTTTTTCTCTCTTTCATAAATAATTTTCTTTATTAGCAGTACAATTTTAATTCCAATAAACATGAGAATATCTACATTCCTTTCTTGCAGTAAAATTCTCCTACATTTAAGAGCAGTGTTTATTCTAAATCACAATATCAGCTAATTACAAACATTCCATGGCTGAAAATGTTTATAATTTACTAAGAATAGTTGTTTCTCTTTAATTTTCTGCAGTTGACATTATGATAGGAAAGTAGTCCACTTCTAATATGACAGATTCCTACCTACTGGGTTGCACTTCCTGTTTCCTGCACTTTGGAAGAAAACAATGGAAATGGTGCTCTCATATCTTATTATTCAATCCACGCAGTCTGTTCTATTAGCAACTGGGCTTCTAGAGAGTGTCAGTGCTGCCTTTTTTGCAGATGTGCTACACCTTCTTCATGACGTGACCAGATGTAAGGTCACCAAGTATTACAAACCCAACAGCGGGAGGCTGCAGCACTGTGCTGCCCAGTCTGTTAGAAATCAAAGCTGAGAGAAAGGCTGTATGACATTAATATTTACAGTGTGCTAACATGGTCATAGGGCTCCCAGTAGGGTCTGTGCATGATCAGCAAGTTTTCCTCTGTCTGCAAAGTACCCATAGAGAGCAATGAGTTTGTAATTCTCTCTGTATGACCTCTCACAAAGGCAAGCCAGGCACAACATTTTAAACAGAATTAGATCATATGTTCAATGGATCACATGTTGTCAAAATAGGAAGGCTTAAAATCCCATTTCTGAAAGCTCTTTTAGGTATCAAACAGAGCAACTATTTGGGATCTGGTTCTGAAAGAATTAAGAATATTAAGAATAAGACAAAAGGGGTCCTACTTTCTCTTTAAAGAAAATGCTACAGAATTTTAGTCACAAATATTTTTAACCCCATGATTTGAATTAGAAATACAAATAATAAATAAATCTGTACTTACTACCAGACACAACTATAAATAAATGTTGCCAAATACTCATGAATATTTGTGATTATAAAACTACCAGATTCGTTTCTTTTTTCTTCCTAGAAAGCATGCCTAAATAGAAATAAATTCAAGGAATATGTGATCTGCTTGTGGATAAGCCTTGAACAGAAGGAGAGGTTAACATTTTTAGCTAAATTATGCATTGCAAATGGCTCACTCAGTTTTTTATAATTTGCATAAATGGCCCTGGTTCAAAATCTCACTGATAGATTGCAATGAAAACTATTTTACTGGCTTAATGTTTTTCTTTCTTTTTTTCTTAATCACTGTAGGCCTCAAAACTATAAGACGGGAAGAAAACCAGAACAACATCCCCATTTAAAGACCACTTTCTAATCTTAATTAACATGGCAACCAAAATGTTTTTGTAAATTAAGTTCTATAACTGACCATCTGGAATAAAGAAGTTAGAATTTTACTGCAAAGAGTTTCAAGTTTCAGACACAAATCCTAACTACCAGGACCAATATTTCAACCCCTTAAGCTATGCCTTTTAAAGAGAAGAATTTCCCTGAGTAGCAGTCTTTGGATAACTTTGTATTTCAGAAATATTGAAGCAGAAAGAACACGTGCTATTAGCTTAGTTACTTTGCTTCTGAGTTGCCCAGAGATTTGCAGCAGCGGGTTCTGAGTTGTGGAGGGAGGAAAGTAAGGACTATAAATCAATTTTTGTTATTTTTCTGGATTATTTATAAGACTTGAATTTTTCAACAGCATTACTTAATTACTGCTGCTTTGAAGCTATTTATAGTACCTTTATTTGCCTGATGAAAAGCAGCAACCTTTGAACTGCAAAAAAAAAAATCAAGCCAAAAAAGTGCTAGGTAATATAACACTTTTATTAAAAAAATCACTCAACCACTCATATTTGTATTATTTCTTCTTTGGCTGAGAAACTCAGGGAATTTTATGGCTTGACTTAAGAAATAAATTAAGAGCTTAATTTTAATTTCATTAGCTGACTAAAACGTGTGAAAAAACCAGATACTGAGTTTTTATCTACTTAAGAGTCATGGATGGGTTTTTTCTATTAATAATTGTTTTAAATTGATACTTTCATAGGGCTGTTGCAAACTGCAGAGTTTTACAGGGAGCATAGATAAGTCCTACAGATACTTGCTTTTATTTTTTACTTCTCTGCAACATCCTTACACTGTTTTATAGTCATCATCTGGTCAGAATGGATAATTTTGCTGTCAGTAGAGTCACATTTAATGAAGATACGAGATTTACAAGGCTCATCAAGATTTATGAACTAATAAGGAGCATAGGCTGAGGGGTTTGAAAAAATATAGACAGCCTGCTAATCCTACAAAAGAATTTTTAATTCTGGAGTAGTCGCCATTTCTGATACACATTCTCTGCAAAAACGTGGCTTGAAATTTAGGATTTGCAATTAAAAAATGTGGGTTTTTTTTATTTTTACTTTAACTGAATTAATTAGTTTTTTATGTCTTACTGTGATTTAACTGGTAGACTCCTCATAGATGAATACCGTTCATATGTATATTCAAAAAACAAAATCTCTCTGGTGCAGTTTAAAATTGCAAATGATTTTCAGTTTTGGCTGAGAAATGTGAACTCCAAGGAACTTCACATTTGTATATAGGAGCAAAGTTGAACCATTTGCATATGTCTTGCTTCCCAGATTTGGCCCAAAGTCAAGCAAAGCAATTGAAGTTCTGTGAGCAAAACTGAATCCTTGATGTAATTTTCCTGTTAGAAAAATAGGCCAGGTATAATATCAGAAAAATCCTGGCCAGGGATCCCCAAGAAATTCCTGCAGTATAATTGTACCACCTTATTTTAACCTAAAGTGTGATCTAGATGGAATTTAAAATGAACTGTAGGTCTGAGTCAGAAATCGACTATACTAGAAAAACATTTGTTGAACATAAGATTTTTTTTTTTTGCTCTTTTTTATCCACATTTTTAAGTGAGCAAAAGGATATTTCTACAGGTTAGAACAGTCAATGTTTAAGAGTCTTGCACTGTGTTTTGTCCAGAGGCTTTTTAGGTAAACTTGAGCAAATGCCTGACACCTCTCATCTATCGTTGACCTAAACTCATAGAAATCAGTGGGTTTCTTCATCTGATAAAAGTTTTGGGAAAATTATTAGAAAGGTTAACTACTATAGTTAATATAATAGGGATTGTTGTCTTAGAACTACTGGAGACACATATAATCAGAAAAGCAAAAAGTATTTAAACTTTAGCTAAATGCATTAAAAAAGACATTATGATCACTCACTTAATGTTCCCATAACTTAGGTGTTAAGTCGATTTTATTGATTGCAGCTGTGACAGTGTAAGGATTCAAATTAGATAAAGCTTGTAGGAAGATATAGTATCTTTTTTTAGATCAATTGGTATAGCTTGAGAAAAGAGGGAAGGTTTTGGATCCATAAGCTCATCTGCCATGGGAAAAAGAAACTTCAAAAGCTAAGAACAAGTTTTAGAATAAATGCTGTGGATGTTACAAGGTATGTTAATCAGACTAGGAGAAAGAAAACAGTTGATAGCAAAATTCTGTTAAAGGAGAAAGATGATATGAATTACCATGATCCATGAAATTATTACCTTTAGAGTTTATGATTTTGGTAGTCTGATGATGTTTTACTTTCCACCCCAGTCTTTTAAAGCCTGTCTGTTTCGCCTTTTTTTTTTTTTTTTTAAATTTAGTTTTTTATTGAGAACAATTACTGAGAAGCAAAGGCAACTGAGGATTTTTTTTTTTTGAGAAATTTAGGTGAAAGCTTAATCACCACTAAGAAAATTTCAGTGCATTTTTTATGTGATCTTATTCTGGTGTGTGATGATTTTTTAGTTCCGTGCAGTGATTTACATGTTTATAAGTAATGACAAATTTGCATAGGCTACTCAGCTATGGTCAGCTTTGTTTTGGTGCCTAATCTTGGAAATTTTGTTTCTGAGGACAAATATAGTTCTGAAGTCAAGAGAAGCATTGAAGACCAGTTTCTGGGAAGCTTTCTTCTCCAGGTAGGATCCTTGTTTTGTACAACTCTTAATATATTTTATAATTCTTAGATGATTCTAGTATCCAAAATAAATAAATAACTTTAAAAAGTATAAGGAAATTCAACATTTGTTTTCTCTGTATTCCAGCATAACTCTCTACAAAGTTTTTGGACTCTATAAAAGCCTGCTTGCTGGGAAAAACCTCTCCTCTAGATTGTTGAGATGGGATTCAGAACTGTGTTTCCCAGAACATGCACAGGTGTTTTCTACAGGTCCTCTTAGTAATGTAATATATTAACAAGAAAATTTCACAGAAATATTACATGTGCAATACAAATCAATGACAGAGAATCTTCCAGTATATTGTGGGATAACTCTTCATAATAAAGTCAGTAAGAAAAAAACCCTGACAATCAATTCAATCAATGTTTCACTAAATTTGGTGGAAGGCTGCAGGCAGATTTATTCGAGCATTCCCTAACCTATAGTTCGTGCAAACTATATGCACTGCTACCAAGCAAAAGATAGGAGCATTTCAATCAGGTTTTCCCCTAAACTCCTAGTTCAGTCTAGCTTATGTGTTTCCACAGCCAGGGCAGTTTCACATTCTCTGAAATTATTGAAATACAAAATTAATTTTACCTTGTGTACAAAAACATGAACAGTCTCCCACTTCCTATACCACAATTTGTGTTACAAGTAAAAACAAAAATTACAAAAGACATTTCAGGAAAACTTACCTGAAGAATTACTGCACACAAATGCCTTTAATTTGAAACGAAAATGACATTACCATTTGAACAAAAGCTGCTGCAGCAAGATTTGGGGCTATGCCTCCTGATAAGAATCATAAAAAGCACTGGAAAAAGAATGACTGCCTGAAGTCCATTTATTTTGTTTTGCCTCCCAACACGTCCACCCCTCCCGTTTTGTATTTCTCTCTTTAAGTGCATTTATTTATGGAAAACCTGATCCCCTTCTGTTCTCAGCATATTTTAAACATATTTTAAAACAGGATATGCTTTTTTTCTCAGCAGGATAGCATTTAAAATGTGATGCTTGTCAGGTGTGTACTTCATGCTATTTCATATTTAGTTTTAGAAGAAATTTTTGGAGAAAATATTTTACACTGATTTTAAACTCAAAACTGCTGAAAGCTCAGCAGTCATTTTCGTGAGATGGCAATGAAAATATTGAACTTTAATCAGTCAGTTATATGAGATTAATTTACTGATAGAAATCACAGACCAAAATATATGGAAAATTTGCAATATATCACTGAATTTGTTGCTCTGTTCCTGGTAAGATTAATAGCACCTGGACAACTAAAGAGTATTTGGACCACTCAAAGATTCTTGCATAAAGACATCGTTAGAAAAATAAATGGGTAAAAACAATCATGCAAGAAAGGAAAAACCAAAAACCAAACCAATGTACAAACTTCTGTTTAATGAATTCAGAAGCACTGATTCTAAGCTGTTTTCATAGCTTTATCTTTCCTGTCTTTGTCATTGAAATCTTATGGTTGCAAATTACTTCAAAATTTTGTTTTCTTCATGTAATTTTTTGAACTGGAGAGACACTCACGTGTCCAAATTATGAACAGCTACATCATTTCTGATCCTCTAAAGCATTTAGAATTTCCTTATGAAGTTAACAGATTTGACACTATAGAAAATGTACGTTCTTATAAGAGAGCTACTGGAAGCTAAGCAGGACATGTGGGCTGTTTTAATTGGCTCAAGACATTAATATTTAAGCAACTAAGTCCTACCATAGATTTTCAATTACTAGAAAAATTATATTTTCTTACTGAAGTTTAGAGTTGATTGCCTTATTGTTAGTGCTTTCAGAACATCTTCCCCTCTCTTGTTCTCCTTTTGACTTCCTTCACTATGATGAATTCTGAAAATGCAGCAGTCCAAAAAATTCCAGCTGTCCACATTAAGTGGAATGGCCTATTCTCCAAATACATATTATCTCATATTGGATATAGTCTTATCTTTTCATGTCAACCTCTTTTAAAATCCATGCTTTTGCCTGAATTCATGGCTATTTAAATTTTCCAGAGCCAGAGTATTGCCTCAAATACAAAACATTCCCTATTTTTAAGAGAGTATTTCAGCTGTATAGAGGTCAAGGACTATGATGAGAAGGTTGAGTGCCTGTGGGTAGAACCTGGGGGGGAAGGCAAACAAGGCAGATATCCTGGTGGGAGTCTGATATAGAGCATCCAACCAGGATGAAGAGGGAGGTGAAGTATTCTGTGGCTATAGTTCAGTCGCTGGCTGATGTTTTATGATTGCTTGTTCTAGTGAGAGACTTGCTGTATATCTGCTGGAAACCCAACACAGTGGAGAGAAGGCAGTGCAGGAGGCTCCTGGAGGGTATAGAAGGTAACTTCTACAAAGTTGTCAAGTGATCCTCCCAGGGGTGGGATCCCCTTGGACCTGCTGCTTATGTATTTACAAAGGCTGGTGGGAGATGTGGTGGTGGTCAGAGGCTGTCTTGGATATAGTAACCACTAAATGATAGCACTTTCAATCCTTGGGGAAGTAAGGAAGGGAGTAAACAAAACTTTTTGTCGAGAAACAACTGAATGTGGCATCTAGTGTTGTGGTCTAGTTGACATGCTGGTGTTCATTCAAAGGTTGGACTCAGTGACTTTGTAGGTTTTTTCTGATCTTAGCGATTCCATGATTCTATTCAGCCCATGATGCATTCCAAAAGAACACACTACCCTTACAAGTCAGGTATAACAAGTATGATTTATTGTTTGTCTGGTCCATTTCCTAGAATGTAAGACCCAAAATCCTGAGACATTATAACTTAATAAATATAACCCCATATTCCAGAAATATACATACTTTTAATATTCTCTCCTTTTTGTTCTACTAGGGACTCAGTCACACATGATTTCATCTTTATCATTTTTTGTTATTTTGCTCATGAGAATATTATACAAGACTATACAAAAGACTTTTTGAAAAAAGTATGTAATACACATACAACCTTCCTACAAGAACAAAAATCTCAGCAGTAAAAGGAAATTAGGCTTGTTACAAATATCTTGATTGTCCTAATTCCAGGTTTTGTGTGTGTTTCAACATCTCCTAGGTAGTAGAAGTTGATTATTTAATCCTTTGTTTAAAATGTGGGGTTTTTTTCTCTCCCTGGAATGGGTTGACTAGTAAATATTTCTGCATTTTCTCTTTTTTCTATTGGCTGAAATCTTAAGACCAAACACACCTATGTGATCTGGATCACCTGAAACCAGAAACAAACCCACCTCTTTCAGAGCTCTGACTATGTCTTCCTCCTTTCCATCCTGCTAATCTGGCTGATGGGCCTCAGGTGGAGGCAGCTCCTTACTTTGCAGATAGTCACCAGCAGGACTCTAAAAGCATGTCCCTTTTTACAGGGGAGCTGTTGTAGCTTGGCGTTGTTGTTGCTGGTAAGAGGCTTCAAACTTTTATGAATTTGTGAGGTCTCTAGATTGAGACATGCTAACCAGTTTTGTCTTAATATTTCTTGATGTGTAGCTTTGTTTCCCTTGTTTTATGACAGCAATTTCTCTAATTGGCCAAATGTGTTTGTCTAACTTGTCTTACCTTTGCTTACATGTGTGTGTGTGTGTGTGTGTGTGATATTTCCCTTGCCCATTAACAAGATTCTGAGGGTAACACTCTTTTTGAGGTGAGTTCTCACACTTGGGTCCCAACTAAAGCTGTTCTGCATCAGCACTGTAGCTATTAACTGTGCTGGTCAAGTATGCCTTTACTTTCCTTATTGTTTTTTTGATCTGATCCTCACTTGGTATATGAGAGGCATGTCATGGCTACAGGTTTGCCTGGTAAGCCTTGCTTCCTGGCTGCTCCAAAAGATCTCTAGCCTGCTATGCCCAGGGTTGTTGGGCAATGCTCTGTTTTGTAGACCGCAAGACAGCCCTCACACTACAACTTGCAGTGCTTGATGAAAGCAAATCATCCATGAGGGCTTGGAGTAAAAGCTGGTGTGATAGCAAAGATTTTGGTGCTTCTTTACATATAGATTTGTGACTAAATAAATAAGAAAAAAGTGATGTGAAAACTGAGTTCTGGATTAGGTTCTTTTTTGTTTGTGTTTTTTTAAAAACAGAAGGTGTTGATAAAGTTTTAGAGAAAGCATTGCAAGTGGGTTAAGTGAGATAATTGACTCAGTCAGGTAGACAAAGAAAAAATCTGGACGAAAGCTTTCTCTTTCTATTTACTCAATTAAAATTGAGTGACCTCACCAAAATTTGTGTTGTGTGACACTCTTCTTCCCCTTTGTAGCACTTTATGCAAATTAGTATTTTCAGTACTCTATAAGAAAAAGTAAGTGCTATTTAGTTATAAGCTATTTATATTTTGCAATTTTTCTTTCTTTGTTTAAATTTGGGAAGCTAGGCCAGAGATTGGGCTAGTAATGACAGTTTGTTAAAATGGATTTATCAGTCCTCAAAACCAGAGATTTTAATATTTTCCTCCTTGATAAATCTGTACCAGAATGGTGGTCAGAATAGTCTTGACTGGCCTTAATACATGTGGATTATTGCAGATAGAGGCAGAGCACGCATTCTAATATATGTAACTTTTATATAAGGTGTCATTGTCTATAACCATAGAAAGGAACAATTCCAAGGGTGGGAGGGGAAAAATCACTATACCCTGAATAGTCTTACTTTCTATAGGCTTGGGTTAGGTCTAAAGCAACAGATACTAGGGGAAAAAAAAAGAAAAAAAAAAAAAAAAAAAAAAAAGAAAAAAAAAAGATGGCTGCTTTGCACAACTTTTGTTCTGTAAGTCTAATCAGTACCATGATTGCAATCTTAATGGATTTTTTGTATTTAACAGTCTTCTTTAGAATGAGTGCCTTGTGTTTTGTTAATATCACATTTCTTATATTCATAATTTAATTGTCCATTATTTATAACTCTCTTGAATCCATTATTAATTGAATGCAAAATGTTAAAATAATGGAAATCTCTTTCAAGAAAAGAAAATAAACCAACCTCTTGAAAAAAAGAAGTGAATTCTTTACAGTACTTAAATTATGCCCAAGTATACTTGTTAGATGGGTTGATAATTCAAGTTAATTTGTTCTCAAAACTTTGAATTTTATTGTACTGTTATTACTATATATCCTCTTTTGGAAGACATGATTTGCACATGCCTACCATCCAAGAAACACAATATGCTGCAGTCTGAGTCATAAAACTTTTGTTCACATACCAGTTTCATCTATGATACTTGTTAAAAGTATATGCTTCTCTGGTTTACCCCACCCTTGGACATTCATCTTTTTTTGGTACAATTTTAAAGAACATTTAAAGCTGAAAAATTAATTATTTGAAAATCTTCCTTTTGGATCTTATTAAAGATTTCATTACTTTGACAGATCTTGCCTTTATTTAATATACATTTGTAAAAAAAAAAAATTCTGTTTTATTAGTTTAAACTTCAGCCAGCTCTAGAAACCAGTGTCAGGAGACAAAAAATTTTCTTTCCAAAATCCATAATATATATGACAATGTGTAATTAAAAAGACAATACTAGGAAGTTATTTTTTATTGTTATGTGCTAAAGGGATGACATGCGTAAGGATGTTCACACTCAAAATGTGAGGCCAGGCTGAGTCTTCTGAGTTTCTAAGCAGTCAAAGAGCTAAGTCCTTGAAGTCATCTCAGTTAATTTTCCATTTAAATTGTTGGCTTTTGTAAGTTTTCTGCATATTTTGTGGAGAAACCTAAAAATGTCCTTTAGGGCTGCAGACATCCAAAAAAGAGACACTAATGCCTGAGTCCCCTGTTACATTTAGTAGCTACACTTAGTCTTATGAGTCACAACTGACTAATTACAACCCATGAATTTGAAGTATAGTTTGTCATTACTACAGTTCATCATGTCTAATTGTTGTGGTAAAGACTTCCAACTTGGTTTTTCCCAGGGAAAATCTGTAGCCAGAAATACTGGGAGGCTCTTTGAAAGACACCTATGACAGTGTAACGTGGTTGTAATTTCTTTGTGCTGACCCTAATCAAAGCAAAATAATCTCTTCCCCTTGAGCAACACCATGCTACTCACTGTAATGTTTGTAAGCCCTTCTTGTTAAATCTACATTGAATTTGAAGAACATACTAAAATAAGTGTTGCTGTCTTTTGTGCATTGGTGAAAAGGTTTTTTTTATTTGACTACTCCTTGAAAAGTGAGATACAGAGTAGCTGCAAAAATGCCCATTGACTCTTTGTTTATTGGCTTCTTGCTTTATTGAATACGATATGTTTAAGGAGATTTCCAAAGAGGACATTTGGAACGAAAACATCCATAAGCTATAAACTAAGGAATAACAACAAAATTGATAGCAATGGATACACCAAATAAACACAATTTTTTCCTTGGGATACAAGAACATGCTTTTTCTTTCCAGGTACATACAGCAATTCTCAATCAAAAACTAGTCCAAGTCCTTAAAACAGATAAAAGGCAAAACTGTTGAATATTTACCTATAGGTAAGAGCAGTCTCTGTTCAAACCTGTAAAAGGGAAAGTTGAATTAATAGCTGTGTTTCCAGTGTAAATTGTTACCTATGTAACTACTTGGTTAGAGACTTGGTATTATTCAGTGACCTGAAAATAACTATGGGTATGACATCTACTTCATAGCCTGACACCATAAATCTTGGGAAAGAAATATGTTTCTATCAAAATTTCAAAATTTTATATAATTAAAGTTACAGCATCCTCTGAGGATTGAGAGACTTCTATGAATTTACTAACTTATTCATCAGTGTTCCTCCTTAACTTCCCCCCTCAAATAGCTGGGAGTAACTTGAATTTTTTTCCTTGGTTTTCTTGTATGTAAATCCAGAAAACGTAACACTTCAACACTGTTCTTTGCACTCTTTCCATACACTTGGCGCTGAACAGCTATGCCCTAAAAGCCTGTGAAGGGTGATGACTCACCTCTTTCAGATTTCAGGCACATAGTAAAATCTTCACCTCCTGCATGGTGAGGGTGGTTATACTCACTGCAGGCAAAACTACTTAAACAAAACTCACTGAGGATAAAGCAACCCTGCCAGAAGCATATGCTGCAAAGATAGTTTAGCTTACATACAAGATGCCTTACACATTTTTTCCAGATGCAGTAGCACTTCTATCAGTGGTTACAGAGAAAGATAGGTCTCCTACAAAGATCCAAATTTTTGTTTATTTTAATTTTTCTCTGATTTCAGAAAAAAAAAAAATCCCAAATACAACAGCAACAAAAATAACCACTATCATAGTGATAGTGTATTCAAGATATTTATGTGAATTTAAGTGATTAGTTTAGGACCCCTTTTTCCATCACTTTGATATTCCCTAGTACACACCATAATGGAGAACTTTGAAAATATTTTTCTACTGCAAGTTTTAGAAAGTAAAAGTATACATCTCACCCCCCAGAAGTTCAGTTATGGAACTGTGTGAAAGGGCTGATACCAAAGACATACATTTGTAAGTTTTGGTATGTTTGCAATGTAGATAAAAAACTTAATTCAGATTTTTCTTCTAACTTTACCTGTAGGTTAAATTATATTTTCCATTTGATCAGATCTTGACTTATTTAAGATTCAATTTAATTGATGATTTTTAAAATTTTTTTTTATGAATTTAAAAAAGCTTAAAAGTTTCACAAGAGCGATAACTTCCCAGAATGTTTTGAATGTTTAATGATGTTTATAGATTTTATTTTCACAAAAGATGCCTGTCAATGAGTAGTATCGTACAGCTACTTTTGTTTAAACCTCAACATATGTCAATATACCTTGTGCCTGTGATAATACTTTGTTTCTATATAAGAAGTCATTTCTAGTAAAGAAGTGTAGGTCCAAAGAACCCAAATCTGTAAGGATGGATGAAATTTCAGACCAGCACATAATATAGTATTTTGTTTCCCATTAACATATATTAAATAGCACTATCTGGATCATTTCAGAGGTAGAGCACAAAAGTGCAACAAAATTATTTCAGACAACAATAATTAAATTTTATGGTCTTCCAAGAAAACTTAAAATACTTTTTTTTCTTTTTTTTTTTTTTTAAGGCTAAAAACAATCTAAAAGAAAGGTTATGTGTACCATGTGCTTGAGCTTTAACATGTATGAGTAGTACGAACAGTTTTTTCTTTTTTTTCTCTTGGCTAATGTGAATATCATCAAATCATTCAATTTCATGATGTATAAATAACTAAATCATGAAAATTAACACCTGATGTCTGATTTATAACAAAGACACTAATAAACAATCTTCTGCCCCCTTATTTTCAATACAGTTTTTGGAGCTTCTGTATATCAGCTTCATTTTCAGTAGAACTCAGTACTTATCATTACACTGCTTAGGGGGCACTTGAAAATCTGGCCTCTTTACTTAGCTCACAAATGAAAGCTGAATTGCTTTGAAAATCTGGCCCTTATGGGCCAAATTCTTGAAGTCCTAGTCTGGTAATAACTTAAGAAAAAGCCCCCATCATGCTGTAGCTTGAATTTTGAGTTTACCGTAGAAGAACCAGAACTAGGAATCACTAAGACAAATGTTTTTGTGTAATTATTTTCATTTAGTAGAATATATGTGAATTCTCTTAGGGTTACAATAAGCTCATAATTTATGTATTTGGTATTTAAAAAAAGCATTTAATCTACCTTTAATTAATGGAACTAAACAGCAAAACAACATGTCTGATTTAAAAACCAGCCAGTATCAAATGGGAACTGAGGATGTCAACATACCTAGTGCTTTTATCAAAGCAGTCTGTACATTACTTTTGTTATCTTATTTAAAAACAATACCACAGAGGATGAAGAACGTCATCCTGTCTCAGTCCTCTGAGTCTCTTCTTGCCCCATTTGGTACACCTGCAGCAAACATAAATTCCACTTAGTACTTTTTTTAACACATCATCTGCCAAGGAAAGAAAGGGAGGGCAGGAGCAGCTTAGCAAGCAGCTTCTGGCAGAGAATGAAAGGTTTCACGCAGCATGAATCATGGATTATAGTGTGAGGCTGGCAACTGATCCAAAGTTTGGAAGCAATAATCTGTTTTAAATCATGAATTCTGAGATTTGTTTGTATAACTTAGGTAGTGAATCCTAGTCACTTATAGTTAGGTCAGATATTACACAGATTTAGATGAAAAGGAAAAGCAGGAGTGTTGAGTTCAAAGCCCAAGGAGGGTTGCTGTTGTTAAGACAGTTCAATTTTAAAAAAGATTGTAGATGTGAATGAAATCAGCAAGTACAAAATTTGTCTTATACGAGAAAATGTGTTGTGTTTGGTACTTAAATGCTGCGGCTATTAAACAATTATGGACTGAACTCAGACCCTTAAGCTTGTTTCAGTTTACCAACTTCATACTATTAGGTGCCCCAGAGAAAACAACAATGCCTTGAGCTACTCTTGCTGTTTATATGTTCAGTTTATTTGTATTGATCTGTATATTTGTCTATATTTCTTTAATAATGCATTATCTCTCAGCTCAAATTCAGAAAATTGTTAAATAAATGAATTCAGATTGAAGTAAACAAAAGTCTTAAGTAATAGAACAGGTCATTTGTCTCTACTCCCAAAAAACAAATCCCTTTAAGACCCCCAAAGCAAAATTAGTGCCATCTAGTATGGATGAGGGGCAGACTGGGGGTAGAGACTAATTCAGAGTGAATTAATCTGCAGTTCATTAGCAAATGGTAATGTTGCTTTTGGGAATGAGGAAATTAGCAGGATTATAATTATAAGCAACAAGTGTTTTCATAAACATATAATTGCTTGTCAGGAGTGTACAATATACTAGTAAGGCCATTAGGTAGGATTGATTCATGCCATAAATCAAGTTTTCAGTTATGCAACAGATTGTGTTTGTAAAATAACACCATTTCTGAAGAGCCATTACACTGACCAAAACAATTTCACAGGTGTCAGGAGGCCTGGTGAATTGCAACAAGAAATTAATTAAAGTAAAATTTATTTCTTTATTTTTGTAGATTAGGCACCCTACCTACAGCTATCCACTGAATCCCCTAGTAATGACAGTAAACCAGCATTAGGCACTGAAGGAAGAGGTTCAAAGAGAAGATCAGGGTGTCTGCTCTGTCAGGGTTTGTGTGCGTGTGCAAAAATGCAAGCAGTGCTGTGAAAGAAGAGAGGCAGCCAGTTGCCAGTAAGTCTCCTTCTGTAGTGGTAGCAAAGTGACTGGCTGCCAAGGGAATCAGCTAAGATATTGTCTCCTATGGGAGCTTGTTAGGTTATACAGCAGACATCCTGCAAAAACATTGAATAACAAAGAAGCCTGGCAGGCAGAAATGATTGTGCTGTCTGTGGCTGCTCTAACCAGTCTCTTCTAGCAGGGTCACTGGATGGGATACTATAAAGAACATGAAAGGGATTTAGAAGAGCTACGTTGCCTAGAAACTAACTGAGCCTCTTTGCAGGGGAGAAATTTCTACACTCAAAACTCTTTAAAGACTTTTCGGCTTTTAGTTTCTTACTTTATTTTGGATGCTAATTCCAAAGAGTTTTGTGAATGCTACAGGAGATCAGTTGTTTTTAAAAGTTGCTTGATACAAATTTCATTAATGTAAAATCCTCTGATTCTAGTAACACTTGAAAGAGAAATTTTTCTACATGTACTTTATACCTGTTCTAAATTTGATTTGCACTTTTTGCCTCATTTTTTTCATTTGTCAGTTTAAAGGCCTGCATCAATGACTCAGACATTTACAAGGTGACAGCAGCAACATGCAAATACACAAATAGATTCATTTCTGCAGTTACATAGATCTAGATTAATGACTGTTTTGTTTCTTATAAATGTGCTCTTGACAAAATTCTCAGGCAACAGAAAATATGAAATATCATGCTTTTAAAAACCATAGAAACATGCAAAACACATTGAAACTGTAAAATTTAAATATTTGCTTATTCCTTACTGCTTTTCTTTAAACTAGAGAGGATGGAGACACAAAATAGCAAGGGTGAACTACCTTCTCATGGTTTAGCTTTGAGCCAGTTTCTGAAATATTCTCAGGCAAAATTCTTTGTTTTACCTGACTAAATGATAAGTGGGGCGAGATCGGAGAAATTTGTTTCAGTGAGCTGTAGTGGGAAGCAAAGACTTCTGAGAAACGATGCATTATTTCTAAGTGTAAATTATATAAATAGATAATATTAAAGAGAGATTAAGCCAATCCCAGTGAAAGAGCACTGTCCAATATCCTCTGAAATCATGCACCTAAATATATATATTTTTTCTTGAGTAAAGGGAAATACTAATATGGCAGCAGGAAAATTCTCACATATCTAACCCAAAACATGAAGACTTCATATACAGTAAAATTCTTTCTGATTTCTTTTTCTTCCAAGGAAAAGAATTTTCAAGGTCTGATAAGACATTTAGACCATGAAGGTAAATTACCTAGGTGACAGAGACTTGTGCATTACAGCAAGAGTATATAGATGTAGTAATATCTACCAAGATACATTGTTAAATAACAACAATTCATTAAACTCCACTACTGATAGAGATCATTGTGATAATGTTGGGTTTGAAATCCTGTGGATTTTCACAAGTATATGCATCTGGAGGTTGATTCCAGAAGTACTCCTGAACAATCAAAGTTTGTTTCCTTCAGCAAAAAAAATTTCTGTGATAGTTCTCTATATTTAGATTTTGAACATTAGGATTTCTCTCTTTTAATCTCAACAAAATAGATTACTTTTCTGGCACAGCTGGTTTATGTGTGGCTGAGAGAAAAATACATCTGATGCATTGTAAATGAAAGAACAGAAGTGAGGTTTGGTTTATAAGATGGAGAGACCTTACAAGTTCCAGCTTAACTCTTGGTGTTGCCTGACAGATTCCTTTTTCGGTACCTGAAATGTCAGTGTGATGAAACAAAACATTTCACAACTTCAGAATCTAATTGTATTTTTTCTTTGAGAAAGGAGAATTACTTATCTCTAATAACTCACTTCAAAAATTAATTGCCAGAGAGGATATTTAAGTATTATTTAAGTACATGCACAGTTTTTTCTGTTTGCCTGAAAATGAAGATAACAAATAACACAACTACTCTGGATTCCTAGTTTGATGCTAATTGTATAGGTCATTGTGAACGCTGTAATACAATGAAATTAGTAAAAAGTTCAGCCCCTCTTCATCATCTATTTTAGCTTAAAGTACATGTATTTATTTTAAAAAATGTTATAGAGAAAACATATTCCATAGGATAGTATGTTTAAAAGGTATAAAAAATTATGTTATTAACAAGCTTTTAATATACAAATATGAATATGAAAAAGCAATGTCTTTTTTCTACTTGCATGAACTGTGATTGTGCATGAAATGTGGATAACTACATAAAAATGATAAGAAGGAAAGCTGGTGTATACACATGATATGTCAACAGGAATGAAGTTAGGTAAAATATGCATTAAATACTGAAAAATATTCTGGTTCAAAAAATGAAAGGGTTTTCTGGATTTGGATGATGATATGACATTTTGATTTCCTATGAGAAAAAATGTCACTATGACTTGTTTAATTTGTATGACAATGCTGGATAGTTATAAAAAAAGAAATATTAAACACCCATTTATGTTTTGCTTGAAGAACCTGCAGTCAGTTATTTGTTGGTTAATCACTTTGTAATCAAATGAAATTGCAATTTTCTGTTCTTGTTCAGAACACTCAATAACGTATTGAACTAAATCAGCAGAAATTTGCCCAATGGCAAGTTTAGGAACATCAGGAGGCCTCATTTAAGACCTTTCAGTCTGTTCAGAAAAACAGATTATAACACTTACTAGCAGAAGAAGAGGTTTAGGTGTCTTGCATTGCTTATCAAATTGCAGTACGATGCAGTAGTAAGCAGTACGATGAGCTGAAAGTGGCCCATTTTCTGTGCCTAGGTTCCCTACAAACAATGGACAGCTATCATTTAAACATGTGCAAACGCATCAAGTTAAAGAAATGGAAATATCACTCTAGAACAAAGGACATTTAAAAATTACCACTAGAATGGTGAAATGTCAGGAGCCATTGATTTCAAAATGAATTTCATTTAAAACATCTACAAGTGCTTTTATTCTCAAATACTGAGTTGTGGGTGTATTTCAGCTGCCCACATTCACCTATTGCCTCAGATTTTTATAACCTCAGTTGGCATGCCCTTCAACTGAAATAAACTGTTTTGATTCCAGGATATTTTTTGCTGTATGACTGACTGAAAGATGTTCACCTTCCCAGCCAAGCATGTGAAAAAAAGTCACTAAATATCATACTTCTCTAGATTTTTTTCTGCTTGAAAAAGGGAGAGGAGAAAAAAATGCAGATTTAGGCTAGAAAAGTAGAACACATATCACTCTACATCAAGTAGGCTCTTTGGCTAATAACATTGCTATTAGACACAGGTCACTTGCTCAGAGGGAATCAGAAATATGTTCATGCAGGCAGTCAGCTGAATCAGTCTGCAACTTTAGGGGAAATAGTACTGAAAGCTTAGCAGTAAATCAGGTTCCTTTTCCATTGGATTTTTGAAGTTTTCTAGCCTCCTGCTAGAAATAGTTTTAATGAACAATATGCGGATATGAAAATTAACTATGTGAATTTATAATGTTAAGTGATGGTTCATCTGTGTTTTTGCTGTGCTCTTATTTCACACAATCACAGAATCGACTAGGTTTTAAAAGACCTTGGAGATCATCTAATCCAACCTATGACCTAACACCACTTTTTCAACTAAGTCACAGCATTGAGTGCCACATCCAGTCTTTTTTTAAAGCCCTCCAGGGATAGCGATTCCACCACTTCCCTTGCAGCCCATTCCAAGGTCTAACCACTTTTTCTGTAAAGAATTTTTTTCTAATGATTAGCCCAAACTTCCACTGGCACAGCTTAACAGAATGTTTTTTGTCTGTTCTGATGCCCACCATATGACAAAAATATATGTCTAACTTAACAACATAGAAGATACTGTGAGTTTGTGAGTGAGAACCTAAGTTCATGAACATTATAATTCTTTTTATTCTTTTGAAACTACATGTATTTTTATTCAGTTTCAGACTCTAAGATTTCTAATTAATTGGAACTGAGATGTCTATCTTCAAACAGTATCCAGCTATGGGTTTCTAAACATTTTCAGCTCATGCCCAAACCCAAGAAATATTGATTTTTTTCTCTGTTTTCACTGACCTACATTTTATAAACAACAAAAAAGTATTCCATATTGTGTGTCAAAGCTTGAATACCTATGAATCTTAGGCATTCTATAAAGTCCTTCACTCTGATCACACCATGCTTCTTTTGCGTGTTAACCTGATTGGGCCTCCCTTAAACATTAAATTATTTGGATTTGATGACATACTTTTGACTTGCCTGCCATGAGTCTGGAGCTCAATACAAGCATTTGAGTTTTTGATAAGGAGGCAGTTTTTAAGGAGAATATTATCTTCTGGAAAAGGTACGTCTACAAACTTGCATTGATTGCCAGGCTTCATCTCAGGGAAAAGTGAAAACATGTCTGTAGTGACTTGCTACATTCCTGCACCACAATATATCACCAAAATTAATTTTCTCATAATGAAAGTATGAGTAAAAAGATATTTTAATGTTCCAATGTGTAATAAATTATTTAAATTCTTATTAATTTTTTTTATTTTCAAAAAAATATAAAAACTGGCTTTTTCCATTACATTCATAGTTTTTTTAACATTTGCTTTGAGTTCACATAAGGTTACTTTTCCTCATCTTTATCCTTTTAAAAAAAAATCTAAATGCAATAGATCAAGAATTATGGCTTATATTGTACAAATTAATTTCAATTTGAAGCCAATTATATCCACTATATTAAAATACCCCATCTTCAATCACAGCTGTTTTCACTATAGAGAAAAGTTTTCCAGTGTGTTTTGAAGAAGTAGGTACTTTATTTCTAGATGACTGATAATTAATTTTCCACCCAGGATCTGTCTGCAACTTTCACTATGGAACAATAGACAAAATATCTTTTTTCCTTTGGTTGTTTGTTGTTCTGGAGTGCATCCCTGCCATCTTCCATCTGTTTTCCTACAGGTTACTTATGAATACAAATTTTGAAAAGGTGTGGAAGTTCTTCTGAAACGCATGTGTTCACTTTGCTAACAAACCTTTGTTTTCCTGTTAAAGAAATGTTTGCAATGGCCCCCCACAGTGAATTGATCTAGATAGGTCAGTACTTTTGCTCAGGTCAGTGTAAGACTGTGGCCTCATGAATCTTTGATTCAATAACTGTCTAGCAAGTTGATTTTCAGCAGTGTTGAATATGGAAAATAATACAGGGAATTTTCTAACAACAAGAGTCTGCATTTGTTGGTTTTTTGTTGATTCTATGGCTGTTATTCACTGTATATTTTAAAGTAATTTTCATTTGATACTCTACTAAACACATTTGAACCAAACTGCGGTAAGTATCAAGTACAACAATGATTAAATATAGTTGTACTGAATTTTTCACAGAACAGCTGAAAATTCAGAGTGTATACTGCAGGTTTTGATTAGACACAGTATATTTATTCTGGCTGTATGGGTGAACTCATTTCTACTGTGCGTTGTTCAGTGTTTCAATTAACTATGGCAGCATCCCACTTGGCATGTCTTTACTGCAGCATTGTTCTTGTGAGAACATTAAGTTATTTTGACATTTACTGATGTTTTGAATGTTGGTAGTTAGAATTCAAGGGAAATAGTAAGGTGGACCATCCTTGGGAGATATTAGGGCATGCAACAATTCAGGTACTCAAGAATTAACTCAAGAATTAATCCTGCTCTACTCTGGTGTTCTGTATTCTCACTTCAAGTCCTGTGTGCAGTTTTGGCCTCAACAATATAAGGATACAAAGCTCTTAGAGATTGTTAGAAGTGGGGCTATAAAGATGGTGAAAGGCCTGGAGATGAAACTTTATGAGGAGGCAGCTGAGGTCACTCAGTCTGTTCAGTCTGGAGAAGAGGAGACTGAGGGGAGACCCCGCTGCAGTTACAGTTCCTGGTGAGGGGAAGAGGAGGGGCAGGCGCTGATCTCTTCCCTCTGCTGTCCAGAAACAGGACCTAAAGGGATCTCATGAAACTGTGTCAGAGGAGGTTTAGGTTGGATATTAATGAAAGTTTTTACTCCAGAGGGTGACTGGGCATTGGGACAGGCACCTCAGGAAAGTGGTCTCAGCATCAAGACTGCCAGATGGTGTGATTCTTGGTGTTGGCCTGCAGGGCTAGGAGCTGGACTTCAATGATCCTCGTGTGACCCTTCCAAATGAGGATACTCTATGATTCTATGAATTGAAATGTGCGATGGTGCAGTGCTTCTCTTGGGGCTTTCACCTGCGCTTCCTGGCCAGCTCTGCTACTGGCATCACAAAAAGCTACGGTCATGTGTTCTGGAATACAGTTCTGATCCTTTGGGTCCTTGCCTTAGCAGAAACGTGAACAACACGAGAAATAAAGGGATGGAACTCCGGTGGGGAACTTCAGCTGGGTTTTACTAAATCCACATGACTTCCTTTCACCCAGAAATCAGCCTGCCAAAAGCCCATTGAATTGAAAAGTTTTTGCATTAAATATGGGGGTGAGGGAGTGGGGAGGATACAACTTGGAACCAACCCAGAATGGGAAGGGAGTGACCCCGAACCTAAATGACAACCCATAGAACAAATCAAGAAACAAAAGGGGAAGGGGAATCTGGATGCCACCAACCACTCGGAGTCCTCACCAGAACTTTTTAGAGATCAGAGCGAGGCTTCGAAGTGACAGGCAGGACCCAGATGTCACGTAACGATGATTGAATAATAACAATAACTGGGGTAAACTATTATGGGATTACGCACGGGTATATGGGAAAAACCACTGTGAAACAGTGTAAGACAAACAGATGTATATAAAAAACTGGGAAAACCTCAAAACACACCACTACAGAAATATATATTCTTCCAAGGTTGTAAACTGCTGGGTTCCCAGACCATAATCAACTCTCAATGTCTATCATTATGTTACTTTTTAGAATACTTAACTGACAAACTGACACTATGAAAGTGATAAAACCAGAATTACAGGGTGTGTTCGTAGTAGTCATAAAATTATTGTTCTTTCAGAAGTTTCTCCAGTAACTTCCTAAAATCATGGACATATTACTACAACAAATTGCAGTAAGGTACTGTACAGATTCTTTTTTCCTGTGCAATGGATAAGTGCCCTTTTGGCTTTAATGTCATGCATTTCCCTGTGTCCTCATACTGGAAGGATATAACAACCAGTGAATCCACTTTTGGTGTCTCTATGCCACTTGTAAGTCTATAAAACTACACCATTTTCTTTTTTTTAATATGAAACTATTAGTGTCAATATTCCTTACATTAAAGTCTTGATTTTCCTTATGTCTTCTCTCTCTATTTTTTAATTTATTCTCTTATTTTCTTTGAGACAGAGAGGTCTGAACTCTGCACAGAATTCTAGAAGTGGCTGTGATGGATGTATGTTGTGGCATAATTTTTCTTTATTTCTTTCTTAGGAAATATGATGTATTTCTACAGTAAGTCAAGATTCTTCTCAGTTACATCTTACATTTCAAAGTCATGTTTGCTGCTAACACAACTGATGCCAAATGCATTAATTTCACTGCCAGAGTGAAACCAAATCTAATTCTGTATTACAAAAAAAAAAAAAAAAAAAAAAAAAAAAAAAAAAAAAAAAAAAAGGAAAGAGTAATGTTGAAAGGAAGAAAACTGTCAGAGGTAGTTCATGAATAAGTTTAGCATTCATACTTGACTGATCTCCACAATTTTATTTTTTCAGTAACGCAGAAAAGTCGTGTGGGAAAACACATTATGTAGAGTAAATATCGTCTTTAAAAGTAATCAAACTCATGATGTTCAGAAGTGGAGGTCACTAGCTATACTGATATTTATCTTTTTTTTAAATTAATTATAAGGAACTGAGTTGTATTGAGGTGCAAAATACTTTGATTTTAAATGATATATGACTAGTTCAAAAAGATACTACCACTAAAAAGAGATGTATATGCACGTAACATATAGCATATAGAGATGCATTTAGCTCTCTAAATACATAGTAAAGATATCCATAAAATCTGTTCACATTGATAAGTCCATAAAATGTATTTTTCCTCTCAAGTTTCCAAGTGTTGTTGTGCCTATTCTGTAGTTAGGGAGTTAAACTCTAGGAATTGAATTTTCGGGCATCTGTGTAAACTCCTTAGCCATAAGGCTTATTCACCTGTCAACCTTCTATAGATAATTTCACTGGATACAGACATATACTAAACAAAGATAGGCAGGTATATGTGACTATATATTTATACACATAGGTATATGATTGAATAACGGGTTTTTTTCTAATATGAAGTACAGGTAAAGGAACTCCTGTCTGTGGTGTATGATTTACAGGTTATTGTGAGTCCATGAACTCAGAAACCTTTAGGTAATAACATTTTCTGATAGATAATGTCCTTGTGGCTTCATAATTAGTTAGTTTTTCAAGTGAAAACATTGCTCTCTGTGATGTTTCTTTCTCTCTCTATGTCTGGGCTATGGATAAATATCAGCAAACATGAGAGAAGGGTAATAGAATGGTCAGCCATCAGCTGCTGTGTAAGTTCTTGTTCTGTCAATTGATCTCAGTCACCATTTAACTTAATTGCATTTAATGACCTTTAATTTGAATAGGAAAAAATGATATATTTTTTAAATGGACAACCAGTGCGATGGTTGTCACAATACTGAGTTATAGCAAGAGAGATTCTAAGTAAGTAGTAAGGAGTAAGAGGGCAGAACAAGACAGATTCTAGGCACATCAAACAGCAAAATCACTGTCTCAATTAAAAGATTCTTTTGAGTTTTCTGCTTTTGGTGTTCCTTTTTAATGGAAATTGCTCTTCTTCATCCACCAGTAAGGAGATTATGAAGTTAAATAGTCTGTTCATCTTTTCTGTTTATATACTCAATGACTAGAATCTGTTCTGTTTTGATCTAACTGCAGAATGAAAACAAAAATTCCTTTGTAACAGAAGTGGTCAGTATGATTGCTGAAGATGGAATTTTATGTCAAAAAGAAACATCCTTGTCAGTTTGATATGGATTCTCCCATCTTGTACTGAACTCAGAGGTCCTGAATATCCTAAGTAAATTCAGGAGTCATCTTAACTTGTTGTCCTTCATGTTCTTGGCCTATTCCTGAAATAAACGATGCAAATGCTACGCTCACAATTTTTCTTAAATACACAGAAAGTGAATATTTTATATTCAAAAATTTATATCAAACTGTTGATTTCAACAAGAGATATCTCTTTCCTCTCCATCTGAAAACCTCCTTTTGTTTGGTGGCAAATAGCATCTTTTTTGTCTACTTCAAAGCCAAATTATTCCCCTTTCTGGTCTCTAAGATTTGAACTAGATATTTATATGGAATCTGGAGGGGAAGAGCATTTTGATGGTTCCAAGCAAGAGTTTGGCTGCTTACATTTTACCACCTTGGTTTTGTTTTCTTACATCTGAATACACCAGTTTCTGAATACAAGGGCATATCTTACACTGCTTAGCCCTACTCAAGGATCAAAGGAATAAGGGTGAGCTGAAAGCCACCAGAATATAAGGAAAGTTCAAACAATACTACAGTACTACATTTGAGAGAGATTAGAATGCTCCCAATATCAGTGAATAACCAATAAATATACCAGTGAAGTCAGTTATAGATTATGTTTACACAAAGGAAACTAATCATCAAGAATTAAACATTTTTATTCTCAATATTCATCATGATTTTAAAAGCATTGTTTTACTGAATGGTCTGACAGCCTATTTTATTGCTGTTTTACTCTCATGAAATACCTCTCCCACCTGTCTTTACAATTTCCAAATATTTACAGGAATATCATTGCAAACAAATTCCATACAGGAAGTTTTTCTGACCTTTCTGATTCCTGCCTATCTAAATGCACTATTTAGTTGTTCATAAATGAACTCTAAATGAAACCAGCATAAAATTTTTTTTCTTCTCCCATCAGATGTCATGATTGGACATCCTGCTTCTTTGATGCCAAGGGGATATTTTTGAATTTTATATTTTTCTGGCTACCAAAATGAGTTATATTTATTGTTCACTATTTAAATACTGTATACAAGCTGGTAATGAAAGAGGTGCTCCGATCTACAAACGTGTTTAGAAGGGATGCGACATCTGTAAAGTTAGGCTGTGTTTTTTGTAGACCAGGTGATATAGTTAGAAAAATCAGTCCAACTTTTGGTTAAATTGCTTTTTCCTAGGTCTGGCAATGCAACAGATAATTTCAAGACAATTGGAATGTGATAATTTCTCTTAGCGTAGTAGTTGATTAATTTGTATATTCCTAACCGTGTTTGTCACTGTCTTACATATTGCTTTTTATCTGTTTTGCTCCCTGATTTCTAAAAAATGTCCACAGTAGTGTTAGGAGATTTATAAATCAGTTTTTGAAGGATAATTAATGTTCAAATCACCATGGATAATTTTATATTTCTCTCATATTAATCATAAAATTTGCCCTCATGTTAAGTGACTTTCACGAATTTCAAGATACTTTGGGGGATTATAAAGGCTATACTTAACAAATTTCTTCCCTGGCACACCTTATATGTAAACTATTTTAATCTGGTCAAAATCTGCCTGGGAATCAGTCTGAAGTCCAATCTTTAATGGTATAAATTAAAAATGCATAGACATTATTACATTTTAGAATCAAAACATTTCCTTTCCTTACCCACTAGAGTGAATTTAATTTACAATTGAGCCAGAACTTGATACATATACCTTCAGTATTGCATACATTACCTTCCTCATATCATAAAACTGCATTGCAGCATTTCAGGAAATGCTGCCCCAGAGGGTGATAAGATAGTGAGTCCTTCTTTGTATCAGCTATTCATTTTCTCACTGATTCAGAATGCAGCATTTTGAGCATCATTTTCGGCACAACATAACTGTAGGAGTCTAATAAATGTAGACATACTCAAAAAGAGTATTTTTTACTGCAGTTTAGTGTACTGAAGAGACAGATAACCTGAACCATTGTAATTCATCTCAGAAAAGAATGCAGCCAGCACTCTCTCATCAGTTTATGGTGGAATGACACAGTTGCAACTTCTTTCCCTTTGAATACCAACATAAAACAACAGCACACTGCAATATATAGAAGAGTTTGAAAGAACATCCCAAGGAGTTCACAATCTGCACCAGGTCATTAAGACTGAGAGAGCAAATCAGTTCACAAGAATGTGAATATTTTGTCAGACAGAATTCTGAGAAAATTTGTAATACATATATATATGTGTATGGAATAGAGGTGCTTCAGTATCTTTCCAATCAAGTGACCTACCATTAAAACACACCAAATGAAAGATAATGCATTTACACTGAGCTACATGTATCTGATGCACCTACCAGAGGGATGTGCAAATCAGAAAAAAGATATGTTGAGAGCAAAACTCTTGCCAGTGCATTTCTAGATCATCATCAAAAAGTGGCAAAGAAAAGGGTGATAATGATATATTCCTTCTTCTCTACTCAGAAGAGAGCTGGCAAAATATCTGTATTGACATATAGATCAATTCTACAACCTTTTTTTTTTCCATAATTTTTGTTTTCTCCCTTGTAATTTTTTCATTTGTTTTCTTCCTAGCTCTCTTATCCTGTTTTACTTGGCAAATAAAAAAAAAAAGAAGGACAGAAAGAAGGAAGGAAAGAGAGAGAGAAAGAAAGATAAAAAATCACTGAAGTACTTTGCTTTTTTTACAATTTTCCCTCTAGAGTGCCAAATGTTTTTTTATTTTTTTCCTCATTTGAATGATAGCTTTAAAAGCAGTATTTATGCTTACTAATCAATTCCACTGACTCTTTTTCTATAGATGACAAGGAGAATTTGAAAAACTTAAGTTTGCTTACTTTTTTCAAATTTATTAATGTCCTTGTTTTGCTTTTTACTTTCTGTTCTCTTCAATAACAAGCAGAGTCAATAATTTCTTGTTGTTCACTTACACTTGCTAGCTTGGTTTGGTTTCTGTTTCCCCAGATCCAATGTATATTACCAAATTACTTCCCTTCATAAATATTCTTTATTTTCACTTAATATTCTTTCCATCATAGCTTAATTTGCAATACCTTCTTGACCATGAACCTGCACGTCAGGTATTATTACACCGTAGTACAGAGATATAGGGTCATTGGGTTAGATTCATTTAAGATATAGCCAACATATCATTTAATAAAGATAAGTTAGTTCAGTGAAACTACAGACTCATAAGCTTCAGGAGAAACCTTCCAAGTATGCCTGAGATCCTAACTACTGCTGGCTGGCCGTAAAAATTATTTTTTTTTAAATATCAGGGTTTTTTGATACTCAATGTATAAAGCTTGTCTATATTTACAGCTATAGACGCTGAGGTTAATTTAGTGGTTAAAGATGCAGAGATTTCAGTTGCGCTTCTTTTTGCACCACTGACATATTCAGACTGCAATTTTGGCAGGCTAAGCCTGAGACGATTGACTTGAAGGAAGTTATTGGAAGAATAAAACCTTCTGAGACTGTACGTTTCTGATTCATCCGAGACTGACCTATTTGAGTATTTTCTTTGCAGAAGGTGAAATGTACATTTTTATTCCACAGACATTTCTTCACAGTATCCTATTTTACTGTGGAGAATGGGACAAGAAAACTACAGAAAAGGGAAGACAAAGAAATGGAGTCAAAAGTTTTTCTTTCAGTTTGGTTAAGATAGGTGCAAATTATTTTTTTCCTGCAATATCATGGAAGTGTGCTCCAAGTATTTGTGATTGTATCCTCACTGTAAAACTATCTGTAGTTTTGATATGAAAAAAGGAGAGATTCTAGGACATTTAATGTCCTCTAGATCCAGGTATCTTTTGCATTGCCGTATGTGTTAAATTGCTCCATGGTCACACACAAAACTGTGTAGAATAACGCAATTACATTTTTTTCCAGAAGTTTTTTTTCCTACCCTTTTTTTCAATTCTATAAGTTTACGATTATTGTTTACATAGTAAGATATGTGAGTAGAATAAGAGCTCCATCATCCAAAATAGAGCAGAAAAAGTGCTGGAGTAAGTGTTTCTATTTAGTTTTCTCTATCATGAATTTTAAGAATATGTGTTGTCTGTACTTTTCATCTAGTCTAATGAAATTTACAGCCGTTAAAATTTGTAATGGTTACACAATGCAACTGTGCAAGGGTTAGGCTGATAAAACTGTGAAATAACAAAATGTTACCAACAATCTCCAAGTGAAGTTGAACTCACCTCAAATCAAGAAAGTAAATCCTCACTTCTAAGCCTTCATTAGAGTTTCTTGTTTCTTTTCAAAGCCACTGGTGAGGTAGGGATCAGACTCTTCTCTGAAGCAGCAAGAGATAGGAAGAGGAAAAGGTCTCAAGATGTGACAGGGGCAGGTTAGATTAGACATTAAAGAAAAAAATCTTCATCAAAAGAACTGCCAAGCATTGGAACAGACTGCCCAGAGAAATGGTTGTCACTATCTCTGGAGGTGTTTAAAAGACCTGTAGACAGAACAGTTACGAACCTTGTTTAATGGGGGATATGGCAGTTATGGGTTAACAGCTGGACTGGGGGATCTTAGAGGTCTTTTAAAAATTAAATGATTCTATGATTCTATGAAAAACTGTTTTTTTAATAAAACTATAAAATTTTAATACATGTATATAATGTCTAACACAGAATTCTAACAATCTTTGTATGTCTATCTGGCTGTTTAATTGACTTTCATTTTTTTAGTAGCTAGACCAAGTCTTTAATCCAGCAAATCTAAATTGCTATTGCTTAGCACTACAGAATTGTATGCCGAGTTGTGTGATTCATATCAAGCAATTAAATGATCTAAAGTGAATTTATTTTCTGACACTGAGGTCAGATTTCTGATTTGATACCCTCAAACCCATCAGGCTGAGTTACTGTGATATTTGAAGTTTAATATGGATAAGTTTTTTACTTTTTATTATAAACATTGAAATGAAATTTTATAGTAAAAATACATATTCTATTTCTTATACTTGTAGTATTCATGAATTTACAGTGGATAGCTATGATTTTTCCAGAAAGGTCTCAAGATGACATAACTATTCTTCTAATGAAACATGGTTCTAACAATGAAAAACTTAATGTAAAATGTAAGACTGATACAGAAATGGTATTTTTTCCCAATTCTTTTTGTGATCATCATGTGCTCAGTGTGGAAGAAAATGTCTGTAACACAGAGCTCTGCAAGATATCAGAGGCAGAGACCTGTGACAAGAATTCTTTGCGGTTAGACCTGAGAGGGCAGACATTGTGTCATTCCTGATCCTTCTTTAGTCCTTAGGAGTCCTATCATCTTATTCTTCTCAGTGTCACAAATGTTATAGTTTGCCCTCTGTTCACAGAACTACAACAGCCCCATTGCCATTAAACTCACAAGCCTTTTATTTCACCAGCTATTTGTTACTACTCTCTGTTATGAAACTGTGGTTGTACCATGGCAAGTTAAGGAAAAGAAGAACAGAATAAAAATGCTTGTTACAGATAAAGCAGATCCAGCAAAAACCCACTGAAAGCAACAGGCAGGTAATCACAAGTTCAGAAATAGTACACCTTAGAGCTGAGGCCTTGCAAACTCAATGCAAACCTTGCAGGCTGCTCTTAGCAATGGCAATACTGCAGTGTAGGACTACAGGCTACATTCACAAACACATTGCACTCACTCTCTAACCCATCGTCACCACTGCAAACAAACCTACACGGGATTATTTATTTATTTACTTATCTCAGCAAGAGAAGGCAGGTCTTCGTTATTATTAGTGATTCTTGTAAAGTATTGTGAGCTTTTATAACTGAAAGAGAGCTTGGCAGTCCCACACATTAGAACTGCAAGCCAGTTGAGTGGCTATGTTCATATGACTTAGCCTCCTGACTTCACAGATTTCTGTCTTTGTGATTTATTATACATTGATCTGAAGTTGCTATGAGTCTTTTTTTTTTTAATTAAATGAGGGCCATACTAAGCCTTAAGACACGGTCATCAGTCAGGTCCATGTTTGATGTAGCTCTGCTCAACATCAATTATATAAGATTTCCCATTTGAGATTATCACAAAAAGTATTTCTATACATGAGCAAAAAGTTTCTTTTAAATGAAAGCTTATTAGCTGATATAAACAAGGAACACTCCAGAATGGATCCATGACTTGTACTACAGTTTCATTAATGACTTTATTTTGTTTTCTTCATATGTTTGAGAACAAATTCTCAACCATTTTTAGCAATCTAACAAAAGACATACAATTGAGCTTGATTTCACAGGTTTGGAGTTTTTTCCTTAATTGGAGAAACAGTGTAGAATACTGATGGGTAATCTGATATGCAGTCCATGTTATATGGCAACCACAGAGCTAGAACCATCTCATTCTGAGGCATCTGTGTCACAAGAGAAGGAAGTTATTACAAAAACATACAGAGTATTTTAAAAATGTATTTACTAATCCTTTTTTCTGGCCATAACTATTGTCAGGAAGTAGTTCTTGGCAAAGACACTAAAGAAAAGGAATTTTATATTCTTGAAGTTTTTTATGAGAGTTTTCTGACATTTTCTACCTAAAATAATTTCAAAAATCCATAGATGAACCAAGTATTAACGTTTTCTCATCCCAATTATACCTAACAAAGTAAAATCCTTTGTGATTTTGTTTCCAGATGTTCTCAGTTCATTTGGCTTACTCTGACATATCTTCTGAATCTGAGAGTTTGGCAATGCCTCCCTCAAACTGTAAATACCCTGATTGTTCTAAAATGTTTGGTAAACTCAGGTGGGTAGGAGTTGGTACTGGAGAGGCCAGGAAAGCATTCTATAATGAAAACAAAGCCTTCCAAATAAAAGAAATCTCCAAATAAGCTGTCAGAGAAGGATTTTTTGCCACCATATTAAAATTTCCTTTCATGTGGTTAGTTTGCATTAAGTGGCTATCTAGGGATATTCTTTACAATTAGTTGACATATTGTTTGGGTTCTTGTTGCTCCCCTGTATGTATAATGATCTGAAATCAGATGAAAGAAGTTTTATCCCCCAATACCTGAGAGACTGCAACCCCCCTTCAAGTTTGCCATTTAAATCCCAACTGTGTTGTTGCCTTTAACTGTGTAAGACAGCAAGACAGCACATTTTGTAGATTAAACCAATAAACTAACAAACATAAAAGAAACAAATCTCATAATTGTGGATTTCAATTAAAGAAAAGAAGATCAAAGCAAACATTCTGCTTGAAATTGCACAGCTGCTATCTACACAAAATGAGAAAAAAAATTCCTTCTCAAGCTAGCCATAATTTTTGGGGTGGGGGAAGGAGGAGGGAGAGCTCAAACCCTGCAGTAGAACAGATTGCTTATGCTTCTCACGTCCCAATCAGTAATACAGAAATATTGAGTAATAAATTCCCTGCCTCTCCTGATCTGAGAAGCTCCCACCATCTGTGAAAGCCAATTTGTAACAGCTTTAGTATGAAGATTCAGTAAACAGACAATCACAAGCATTGTGCCAAACAGTGCCAACATCTGAAGAAAAAACATAAAGCAAAAGCACGAGTAACACCACGACCTTTGTATTGCAAAATTATCCAGCGACCAAAACACTTTTGACTGCAGAGATTTTTTTCCTTCTTTTCCCCATCAGCAAGGAGTGCTGGAGCCTGCACACAACTCAGCTACATCACTGAGCTGTGTATATAGGTCTTGTTCTAATGTGCTGAATTATTATTGATGGCTGGGGCAGTTCTGCTCTGCTGGTGAACCAATAATGTCAAGGCAGTACCTGCAAGATTAATTATAGGAGAGAATGGGCTCTGCTTTCCAGGGACTGAGACTTTAATAGAGACTGAGCATTAGTTTCAAGGGATTCAACAGACAGCTGAACAAATGCCTCAGACAATGTTATACATGCTAAATCCTGGCACCTACCTCTCAGCAGTACTGAAAGAGAAGTTCCAACAATTGTGCTTAAACTGCAAAAAACAGAGGGCTCTATAAACCAAATAAAAATGAAACAAACCAATATCAAGATTACTAAAACAGGTTAGGCTCTATATACCTATTTGAGCATATTGTCCTCTGCAATTATCAAAGAGCAAAGAGCCAGTAACAAATTACTCTAACATTAGCAGAAAAGGAAATGGCTTTTTGGTGACTGACAGTGCTCAGGAAAAAATACGTATTTTCAAAATACATATGACCTTCTACACATGGAAATGTAAGTTGGATCAAAGAGCAGAGTATTTTATGCTGCTTCTTTTGCACCACTGCAGTGGAAATTTGTACTCCACAGGGCATTTTAGCTGTAGAGAGCTGAGAATATGCAGTGGATCAGTGGATGAAGCTGCAGCCATAGCAACAGCTACATAAATTTTCAGGCAATGGCAAGGCACACTACACAATTTAAGCAGTATAAGTCCTACACTGGAAGGAAAAAAAAGAAAAAAGAAAAAAGCAAGGAAAAGTGGCGGAGAGGGTGTCAAATATGGCTTATTACCAAGTAATCATACCTTCCACTTTATCAGGAGCTGGGCTTCCTGCATTTTGCTCGTGTGATCAGAGAGGCAGCAGAGAGCCTAGCTGTATCTCTCTTCTACTTAAACCTTCACAGATATTATTCCTCTTTCTTGTTTTCATTTTCTCCTAGGCCTAATATTTTCAAAAAACTACTGGGAATTCTGAGGCCAAATTTTCAAAATATTGTCCAGCCACCTACATCTTGTGTCTTTTTATAGTCATGCAATACTTTTGACAAAATAATCCTGAAATTAATGAGAGCCACAGGCTAGTGTGGCTCAGCACAGCAAAAGATAGGCTTATGACATTAATCACAAGAGAGAATGAAGTAAGCTCAGATTTTTCAGTTTCACATTTGCTAAGCACTTTACTGATTTTCTTCAAACCTGAAACACCAGCAAAACTATTAAGCAAATGCACTTGAGGCTGAAAGACCTACAGCAGAATGATATATTCAAACTTGCGTCTTCACTTGTGTTTAGCTTCTGGGTGATTTCTTTCACAACGTCCTGTGAAACTCTACTGTCAAAATTTCATTGGCCATAGGAACATCATAGGAGACCCTGAAGAACTTTGCACATCTCAGACTATCTAAGAGTTTTGCAAGCCCAAAGAGCAGTTTAGAGGTTGGCCAAAGTGGTTCAAATCCTGCTCCAAAATGAAACAGTGAGGCTCCTAAAATATTTTTCTCCATGCTGGAAAGAATGACAATTTTTGAAATAATGCTTTCAGAACCAAAACATGTAATTTCATCTGGAACATACCAATTTTATTTCTTGGGTTTTTTTAGATTTGTGTTTTGGTGACTGAGTCCATGACAAAGCTTAGAGATGTTGTTCTAAAACAGACAACTTCACAAATCTTGCTGTTCTGACAAAGTGGAGGATGCCAGCAAAATAAGTTTGAAAAGAATACAATCACTTTGAATAGCAAACCCATTTTCTTCCTCCTAAGTTCAATTCATTTTTCACCAAGAGCAATTTAATTCATATTAAATAAATAAAAGTACAAAATCTAAATTTAGCACCTGAGTGTAGGAAAGCATCTCCTGTTACTGTGTTCCCAAATGGGGCCTGTGAAGGAGTGAAGCTAACATAGCTCATAGCTAAGTACCTGAGCTAAGAAAAAAATTGTATTAATTTGTTTTGTCCCTGTATCTTTTTATACTAACATTAATTCAAGCTGCTCAGCAGTCACACAAATAGTGCTCAGTTTCCTGTCATGTGCCATAAACAAGCAAAAGATGTTAGAAGCCTGACTGACAGTAGAGTACATTACTGTGTTTGTTACCACCCTGAAGACAATCTCTTGCAAGACTGGTTAGCTAAAATGTCACATTATTCCCAACCATATTTGAATGAAGTATGATGTCATGGCTTTACTCTGTCTTTATCCCATAGTGGTTTGTGGAGATGTGAAAAAACATGACAAAACTCTGTTACATGAGAACATCATTCTATTAGATGTTCTATTTGATCTTGTAGCCAAAGGTTCTTCTGTTTCTCCTCAAACATCATCATGTATTTTTCTTACTGATGGTCTGAGTTTTGGGATGACGGACATGCTGAACTCAGAAGTCATGACCTGGATATTTTTTTCTCCCAAACACCAAAAAGTTTTAAAATAGGAAATAAAAATTCTTGACATTGTGAAAACATTTTTTTAGATTTTGTGTAGATACTTCAGAGGTATTTAAATTGAAATAAATTTATAGTTTTTATGAAATGAAAGCTCCCAGCAAGAGTGAAAAAGTTGCTTCCAAAGAAGGTGGACTCAAAGAGAAGATGGATAGGCCAAGTACATTCAGTCCAGAGTAAATCATAGGTAGAATAGGCTATTTTAAAACAAATAACAATCAGATTTAAAAATTTCCCCAAATGGCGCAATATATCACTGAATGCTGTTGACACACAAAATCACCTGAACTCAACAAGAAACAGATTTATGCCTAAACTTCAGAGCAAAACCTCTAAACATTTATAATATGACTTTTGAAGTCACAGACTTCTTATAACTTACTCTGGTCCAACTAATACAAGATTGCTTCTGCCCCCCCCCCCCCCCCCCCCCCCCCCCCGAAAACAGGTGGTACGAATGTATCAGGAACATCTTTGGTCAGGTGAAATGCATTTGGGAACAGTAGGATAAAGACAAAGTCTAGATAGTTTCTCCTGTGTTCTGGAAGGTATTATGCAGGACTTACGACCTAATCACTTCAATTTCCACTGCAGTGCAATGCATCGTGCTAAAAATCATGGCCAGAGTTTTCAGTCATTCAAATGTTACCATGTCCCAAAACTTAGTTCAGAAGGTAAGCAGCCTTTGGACAACATTAGCCAAGGTGACTTATCGAGAGAAGCAGTAAAATAAGGGGCAAGGAATTACAAAACAGAATGGTCATTCCTAAATTAGATGATTCATCAAACTAATTCATTATTTAGTGCAGTGGACACCATCACTCCTCAGGAAAAGTAATATTGCACACTAGGCTTGAAGTGTCTTTTAAGTGTTAGTGAATAGTAGCTGTATCACTTTTACCTCATATTAATGTGATTACTTTGCTAGAACACTAATACTGACAGCTATGTTTTCTCTTGGGCTGCATGGAAAAGTTACTGAAGTCAGTTTAAAAGCGATTCCTACTTTTTCTAAACACTAACATAGTGAAATAAAGTACATCAAGTTATTTGAATCAATGATCAAAAGAGACATATTTTCCTATGACTAAGCCAATTTCTGGCAAAAGATGTGGCAGAAATTTGCAGCACAAAATCCCAGTAACAGAATAAAATAGCTTTTAATCTCCACCCGTTTTCCTCCTCTCAGAGGATGATCAAGAGCCTCAACAACACAGCTGCCACATCAACTATGGTGATGTGTCCTGGTTTCTCAGTGAATATTCATTATTTTTAATTAATTATAAGAACTAATAATTTATATTTTGTTATTAACTTCTAGGAAAAAAACCAACCTGCATTTGTGTGCAGTTTTTTTACAGAAATGTTTTTTGTGGGTGAGTGGTTTCACGGCTTTATAACTGCATTCATACAGTCTACCTCATGAAAAATGAAGGGCATTCAAAATTTTTTGTATCTATACTTGCTGTAGCCAAGTGCTGTAACTCAGGGAAAGTTAATCTAGATAGGAAGCTATTAATCAAATAAAAGTGAAATACCTACCTTCAGTAATGTGTGACTAGTACTCCACAGCCTCTGTTTGTGGCTCTTCTTCATGGAGCCCAAAGCCAGCATTTTAGCCCAGATGGCTGTAGGGTGACTGCAGTCCTCCCTAGAAAAGATGGTTGTAACACTACATGAGTCTATGTGGGAAGGGAAGAGACAGGAATATTTTTCCTCATCTTCCTTTTTTCTCTAGTAATGGTGGGGTTTTTTCTGAAAGTCACATACAGAACGTTAATGGGAGACTGAGACAGATGACTAGTAAAGATGCTCAGGAAACCAGGCTGTAACTATCCATTATCAGAATTAGGAATGTGTTCAGTTTCAGTGTTTTGAGCCAGGAAAGGAAATGGTACCTGAAGGAATACTTCTGGCTCTTCTACAAGACTCAATTAATTTTGTCATTATCCTTGGGGTGATAAAATTCAATTTTGCTTACAGTACTTAGAAGCTTTGAGCTGTCTGTGCTACCACCTCACCAGAAAGGAAGGATAATTATTTTTGTAGGAATGCCCTCCTGTGACACAGGCATCCTAGATTCTTCCCCTATCTCTAGGCAAAACTTCTCATGAAGTCATAAACAATTCAGCATGTTTACAGGTTTAGAAGTGACCTGTGTCTTGATCTGAATATGCCAAAATCCAGGAAATAAGAAGCACAACAGAGAACAAGAAGACTAGGACAAGAAAATAAGTATTTGATGCCATTTGCAGTGAAAATCTATTTGGGATAAACAATCAGAAAATATATTTTATTTCCTTTTAAAATGGAAAAAGGTTTGTGAAAATAGGAGACCTTCCACTTCATTTTCTGATTTTAAAATAAGATAATTTTTATCGTATTTTGAGTTAGTCTCATAGAGCTAACTTGATTCTGAAACTGCCTACTCAAGGATTTCTTGTCTTCACAGTTTCCTATTTCTAGGTCAAATGAGAGAGAATTTTATGACTTTATAAAAGGTACATTCTTCTAACTAGATTTTATTCAGAAATTCATGATCTGATTTGTCTGAGTTCTTCTTTTAGCAATTCACAAGCTCTTCTCATTGCAGGTCACACTGTGAGACTGCCTCCTCAAAAATTCTCTCTTCTTACATTTTCTTATTTCCAGACCAAATGAAATTAAAAACTTAATAGTTTTTTATTTTCTTCTTTAAGGTAATCGAAATTCTTCTAGTTAATATGTCACTGATGACACCAGCTTATCTCCTAACTAAGATTAGTGTGTTTGTTTCATTAATTTCTCTCTTTAGAACAGTCAGTAAGCACAGGGAACCTGAGATTTTTTAAGTAGCAAAGGGATTCAGTGCATGGTAAAATAGGCAATACATCAAATTCAAATACCCAAATTGAAGAAATCAATCATAATACTTTTTTTAAAAAAACATGGATGAAATTTATTTTCAATTAAAATGACAAAGCTGACAACATCAAGCCCATATACAAATAATGAAGTATGACTACTTTCAGTAGCAGAAGTGAATACATTCTTTTGGTCTTAATATTATGTACCTTGGTATAATCATTTGGGAACAGATTCTTATCTAACATTAGCTGCCATAATTACACAAGAAAGTTATGACCTGTTACATCATCTCAGAATCTACTTTGAATATCATATCCATTTCCGCCTAATTTCAGCTACTCCTGGGTTTTTTTTATCTAATTATGAGGATTTTTAGATAACTACTGAATAAAAAGAAATTTCTTTTGTAGCTTTACAAAGACAACCTTTAAAACCCACTATGATGTACAGTGTATAATCTACAAATCATGTCAACAGAGTTTATTTCCTTTGATTTCACACTATAGCTCTAGGCATCTGCTATAACAGATAGAGGCAGCTTTTGTTAGCTCACTAAAGCTATCATACCACCAAATGACTTGAAAAAGGGCTAACAGATTTTGTAAAAACAAAAAGACAGGAGGAAAGTAAGAGTAAAAGAGAAACATAAAGCTGGCTTGTGCCAAAACAAAACATGTAGCTAGACCTGCCAGACTGTCTTCAATAGTGAGGAGATCACGAATGTGTGTTGCCCTGTACTCTTAATCCTCATGTGAAGTAGAGCAAAGTGGCAGAGAATGCTAGAATTGATTGTTAATTGGAATGGTAAGACTGGTTTATCATCATACTATTTTTCCAGGACATAAATTTTGTTCTTACTACATAAAAGCTAGCTGTTTTCAAAAACCTGTAAATCCTGCTGATATAATTGGAAATTATTTTGATTCACCTTAGGAAATGGGATAGTGTTTCATATCTTTTGGTAAATATCTGAATTTGATGTACTGTCCATAGTACCAAGCTCTAAATTTCCTCAATATTTAAAAAACCTAGTTCCACAACACTTACTGATCTAAAGAGAGAATCACCTGAAAGGCAGTCCTGCACCATATTTACAGTGCAGCTCTTTCTGATCTACTGGAACGTTAACCACGAAATCTGTGTGTTTTTAAAGAAATGCTATACTGTAATCTTCAGACCATAAAAGATGGTAAGTACAAAAGGGCAAAACTAACCCCCAACATTAAAATGTTATTGTGAAACAATGGATTAGACCTGGAATTTTCACCCTGCCTAGAAAGAGGGGTGGTGGAAATGGTAGGATGCTTCCTTCTACTGACTCATACCCATGTACCTAGTAAAGGCTGAGCTGAACTGACACCGTCTGTCAGTGAGTTTGTTTACACTCTAGTTTTAGTTCTGCATTCCACCGAGCAGCAGGGAAACAGTTTGTTCAGTGCGCTTTGAAGTTAATGATGAGAACTAGATTATGTTTAAGAAACTTTGTCTCCAAACAAGTGTTTACATGAAGAAGAGTCATGATTTAGTGGGTCAGAAAAATTCCAGTTGTCAAGGGACTTGCAGACTGCCTTAATGTCTCCTGAACACTAAACTCCGTATATGCCAAAAATACTGCTTTGCAACTAGCACTGACAGATGTGAGGGGACACAGGGTGGTCTGTTTCAGAAGCTCTGCAAACTACAGTTAAAAAGCAAGCAGTTTTAAGTAGCTTGGCTCAAACATCCTGACATAATTTTTTGTGGAGGGTGGGGATGGAATGATTCTTAAGAGCTTCTTAGTACAGCTGTCAGTCCTGTCAGTATTACTTGAGCCAACACTGTGATAAGTTGAACTCCCACCACCACTGCATCATTCACTATGCTATTTGATCCTAGGGAACCCTGATGCTGTGCTGTGACTTCAAAGCTGCTGCCATAGCTGCATGTGTGGAAAGTTATCACCTACTGTAACTAACAAAAAAGTACAGAAAATTATTAACCCTTCTGTAACAGACTAAGTTTTTTTTTTTTCTTAGAAATACATCCTGCATCAGTGTGCTTTTAAGTTCCTCAATCAGCCCAGTATACTTTGGGTATATTGCTCTTAGTCCTGGTTTCCATCTCTGGGACTGGATTTTCAGTTTGGTGTTCATAATTGAAGGTTTCATTTTTGGCATAATACTGGTCTATTTCTGGAGCCTTCCAGCTAGTCCTCCCTGTCCATAAATGAGCTACAAGATGCAAGACTAATGTCACCACTATCTAAACCCTAGTTATCTCTCTGAAACACCTCATTAAGACTTCAAAAGTGGAAAGTATTTCTTGAAATGGACGCTTAAAAAACCCCAAACAAAACCAAAACACACACACACACACCCCCCTGCCAAAACCACAAAATAGCAAGGAAATAAAATACTGTGTACACACAAAGTATGTACAAAAACATATATGAACCCCTCCCTCACGTAACAAAGACTTTGGGTTGAGGTCAATGACATGACTCCTCTTACAGGCTCTGGAAAATTGCAGCCCTGATTATTGCTCTGTAATATGATAGGCAAATACAGCAAAATACTGGAATACCTCATCATGTACTGGACATGCTCTTGCATGTTGGATATGTCATAATGATATGACTCATACACAAAAACTGGATTTTCCTCTAGAGACAGACACTGGTCTCTTCTCTGTGACCAGTGACAGGACTCAAGGGAATATCCTGGAGCTGTTTCAGGGAAGGTTTAGGTTGGATATTAGGAAAATGTTCGTAAGTGGAGAAGGCTCCCCAGGGAAGTGGTCACAGCACCAGCCTGAGAGAGTTCAAGATGCATTTGGAAAAATCTCTTGGGCACAGGGTATCTTAGGGTGTCCTATGCAGGGCCAGGAACTGGACTTGATGATCCTTGCAGGTCCTTTCCAACTCAGTATTTTCTATGATTCAACAATGTGTACCAAGACAGAAGTATTAAATTACTGATTCTTGGTTAGTTGTTAGTCTTAATTCAATTATATTTATGAATGCAGTTTAGCATTAGGGCTTTAATAAAAAATGCAGATGTAATACCTAAGATTTTTTTCCCTTAATATTGGAGGGCTAGTTACTTTTAAAAAGTAGAAAAGGAAGAGCACCCCAAGTAATTTAATTGTATTTGATCTCAAAAATTTTAATGTCGTTCTAAGGCAAAATTTAAGAACCTTGTTAACATAAAATGCCAGAATATTTTAAAACATACCGTGAGCTGTAAACACGTTAGAAACCCCTAGAAATGGTCAAACTAGAAGCCAAGGAGGAAGCTTGATTTGATGATTTCTGGACCTGAGTCTGTGTTTCTATATAACTTCCAAGTGTTTTCCTGCAGTTCAAAATATAAACAACCCATGATACTTTGGGATTTAGTATTAACACTAAATCAGGGAAACATTCCAATATTATTTAGTGAAGAAGAGGAGTCAATTCTAACATTCTTATGGATTTAACAGTCTGTAAAGTATTTCAGGGAAACAAAGTGCTGTCAGTGCACGTTAATGGTTTCCCTTATTCAATGACCACTAAACTCAACAAGGATTTTTTGAGGAGCCAAAAAGATTTAAAAATTTCCATTTCCCTTGACTTTCATCTAGAAAGGGTGTGAAAACCTGTTCTGCTTCAGACTGGCTGGATAATCAGTTGCTATAGAGGCTTTAAGATGTGCTCAGAGGGGAGTTCAAGGCTTCAATGACCCATGGAGATCAGTCAGAAAAATTGCACGAGGAGTCCTTCTCAAAGTTATGCACATAGCTGCTTACTGAGAGCAGTTCAGCACAAAGTCTTTCTGCAGTGATCTGCTGCAGCTAAGCAGGCAAGTGTCAGTGAGGGGCGGGTACTTCTGTCTTCCTTCTTGTTTGTCTGTGCTGCCATTCCAGAACAAAAGTAAAAAAAATCATGGTTTTCAGAGGCTTCTAGTTTAATCAGTGTTTTCCAAAATCGTGAGAGGAAAAGATTTCATCTTTCTTTTCCAAAGGTTAGTTACAGTCTTGCCCTGAAATTAGCATAAATCCGAAAAAATGTTCCCTGTGCAGAACCCAGATGAACTATTTATCTTGTCGTATATGATCTAGACACCCTCTAATCTTTGAGTTTCCCTTAGTCTAAAACTTCCAGAGCCTAATCTGTTATTAAGGGACCACTCTAACACTGCTGAGCTCTTCTCTTCTTTCCTCAACTGAATCCTGACTTTTCTCCCAAGACAGGAAGATTAAATTGAAAGACCATGTAGCCTGTTTGAGAAAATGAAGCCATTATGGCATGGTGCTCTCAGATCAAATTGGTAAATTTAAAAGTAATTAAAGAATGAACCAAGAATATCATTTATGCTGAAATGCACTTTCATCAGTTCAGTTTTTACATATGTTTTTGGAAAATTTAAAAGGTTATCATATGAAGTTTCTTGAGAGCTGTAAATTGTTTTCATGTTCAGCTAAGGAGAAAGCAATCTGATGAATCTATTACATTTCAAAATACACGTTAAAGAAAAATGAGATCAAAAACTGAATGAAATGGAAAAATAATACTGAAGGGTTAACTTGAGACAGATTTTTTATTTCCCCATTCAAAAGATGTCCACAAGTGTCCTTCATCTGACTCTTTTGAGGTCTATTCTGCTACATTTGTCACATTTAAGCTATTTTTCTTATTTTTAGTTTTATCAATCAGTTCCCTTTTAGAACAGGGTTGAATATTTCAGGAGTAGGAAGCATAGAACAAATGAGTTTACCTTTTTCTTAGCATGGTAGCTTAACACCATGTTAAGCGTCAGGAAACCACTCCCATCTAGCCAGGGAAATTAGACTTGAGGTTTTTTCTAGAAGATTCTAAAGAGAAATACTATAATCTTGTTGAGTTTTGGTTTAATGGAAAAAGCATACCTACTGCCATAGGGTATCGGCCAAGTGGACAGACACAGGTCTGAAACCAGTCAGTGTTTTGACCTGCCTTAGGGACAGCTACCTACCCAGCAGTGTAGATACAAAACAAATTCATCAGAATGCATGCAGAAAGCTGAGCTATCTAGAACTGTAACTACTATTTTGTCCATGACACTTGCACGCAGTGGAAAACAAAGTGATCTAACAGTGTTCTGCATTTTCAGTGTCTTTAATGTCTTAAAATGACTTCATAGTTAAATGACAGTGCATAAACTTCCACAGCATCTACTCTGAATCATTATGGAGTATGATGATCCTTAAATAAAATAAAACTCCATCCTCTGTTTTCCTTATACTTAAATCTCTTAATCTTTAATATAAATATCTTCTCCACTAAAAACATAGAAGCACTGCATCAGCAGTTGTCAGGGGAAATTGTAGTACCCAGCAAGCCAAACAAGTAATTCACTGAAGGGCAAGCCAATGTATTGGGCTGTGAGACTTTAACAGTGTTAAAATTAGCAGAGCATAGCCAGGAGTGTGACTATATACTTTTGTTGGATGATACTACAAGTCGCAATATGTAAAAAGCTGAAAAAGGGAGAAAAGATGAAAATAAAAAAAGCTAGGATATAACTAATGATAATAAAACTCTTGGCAAGTCAAATTACTGAGAGTCTCATATCAAAAGCAACTTTGACAATAATTGGATTCCAGAGTCCATAAAATTAGTCATGATTCAAAGATAAAAACATCAACAATTTGCATAAAAGCTTTCCTTTAAAGATTTAGCACTGTGTACCAAATGAAGAAAAAAAAGCACTACCATAACAGCAATACTTTAATATAGGTATCCATTATCTAATGCTTATATAATGGAAGCCAAATTGAGCTCATTATTATTAGCACTATTATGCTGAATACTAAATGAACTCATCATAGAAACACACTTGCTTAAAAAACTATTACCACAACATCAGTGACAAGGAAAGAAATTGCATGCAAACTTCCTGAGATGACTAATTTGATTTCAGTGTTAACTTCTAATGCATTATTAATCAATAGTTCATTATACTTTAGGATAGCATTTACTTTATTTGTGGTTTATTTGTATACATTTCATTTCTGTAATCTTTTACTATATTGCACTTTATTCCTATGTAAACAATGCTGTTTTTTCTGATACGGGTTTACAGTAAATACAAGCATGATATACTTCGTGTAATTCAAATTTGTTCTGTTTTCCAAAACCAATAGAGGTACAAAAAGGGAGATGCAATTCAATGTAAACAATAAGCTAAAGCTATGGGAAAAGACTGAACATTTTAAATTTTTAAATGGCTTGCATAAGTTTATAAAAGATATACAAATATGGTAAAGTAGTAGAAGTTTTAATGTTACAGAATCATGTATATGAAGCAATAGGTTACTAGGAGTCTGCAAGTCTTGGGAAATTTTTTTTTTTTGTATCAAAATAAAATGCATCATTTGCATGCTGGAATATTATTATTCCTTCTTTCAGAGCTGGATAAACCGTGACTTCTATTAAAAGTGTTGTTTCAGAGTAATTTCAGAACTTCAACATTATTTTCTGGTAATAGAGTTTATGAGCAACAGAATAAAAGAAGTTATGATTCCTGAAAGGTAGAAGTCCTCTTATCTTCATTACCATTTTAGCACTTACAGAAGATACTAAAAAGGTCCTTTACCCCAGTGTTTCATGGAAAAGAAAAAAAAAATTTCCTGAGACAAGATATTCAACAAAAAGGCTTTCTGACAGGGAAAAAGCTATAAAGAAAATATTTTGAAGGTTTTGAAATGTGAATAGATTCAAATTGCGATGAATTAAAATTCATCAAAAAATAAGACAGCCAAAGTGTAAAGTCTAAAGATTGAATTAGTTGAAGTAGTGATTGTCTTATTTACACATTTTTAATAAGCAAAATAGCTATATATCTATTTTTCTGAAGAGACTTGGATCTTTTCTTTTCTCTTCCCACTTCTTGGGATAACAATGGAGAGATTGGTACCATTACCAAAAGAGGTAAAAGGTTATATTTTGTCAGCTTTGGTTTCTTGTCTCTTAACCAAAAAAAAATTGTCTCCTTTTATAATCAAAGCGTAAAGTCATAGTTGCAACACAGTAGTCTTCATTGTTGAATCTTTCCATGACTTACTGCACTAGAACAAGGAAGATTGGCCAAATTTTCAGCATTTTCATGGCACCTTTGAAGGCACTATTCCAGTAGTTAGACAATATGTCAAGTACAAATTGCATCAATGTTTTAAATGGAAGATGATATTTCAATATGGTTACTAATGGCTGGAATGGCTAAGACATTAGTGAAGCAGATTTTTGAAGCATTGTTTTGCCAGTCAAAAAGATCCTCTAACAACAGCTTCACATATGTGTGTAGGGAAGAGTTACAGTATAAAATAGGTTGAGAGAATAGTGTCATGTATCCAGATAATTTGCTAAATGATCTCTATCTTGCAGCCAAGATACCCAGTTCAAGGCATAAAAGGTTGTTGGATTCAGCCTATCAATCCAGCCTTTCTAGGTCCCTTTGCAGAGCCCTCCTAGGTGACGGAATTTCCAGTACTTGATCTTAAACTGGATTCCATTATTCTTAACTTGCCCAAAGGCTACAGTCACAAAGCTAGTAAATGAGAGACAGAGACAAACCCTTCCAGAGAGTTTCGTCAATATAAGAAAGCTATTAAGCTATTAGACAGTGTCCAAAGGAGGGCAATGAGGCTGGTGAAGAGCATTGAGGGGAAGCTGTAAGTGAAGCAGCTGAGGTCACTTGATCTGCTCAGCCTGGAGGAGACTGAGGGGAGACCTCGCTGCAGTTGCAGCTTCCCCATGAAGGGGAGGGGCAGGGACTGTTCTCTTCCCTGTGGTGACAGGGACAGGACTCAACAGAATGACCTGAAGCTCTTTCAGGCCAGGTTTAGGTTGGATATTAGGGAAAGGTTCTTCACCCTGAGGGTGGTTGGACACTGGAACAGGCTCCCCAGGGAAAGGGTCAGCACCACCCTGACAGAGCTCAAGAAACATTTGGACAATGCTTGCAGGCACATGGTGCAGCTCTTGGGGATGCTGCTGTTCAAAATTAGGAGCTGGACTCGATGATCCTTGTGGGTACCTTCCAACACGACATCATCTATGACTCTGTGATGATATTTATCTTGCATGCCTTTAATAGGTGAAGACAAATCACTATTTAAAGGGTTTTCTATTTCACCAGACCACTTGATTTAATTTTTCAGTTGCTTATCAGATGAACCCCATCTTTGATTTTGGAATCAAAGATATATTATTTTCAAGTATTTTAATTGATTAAAATAATTTTCCTGATTATGAATTTCTATATATGCACCCAAAGCTATGACCACTGCAATCTATAAAGTGTCCTGGCTAAAGCCATTATTGTAACCTCCATTCCCTACATTTTTTTAGGATAATCACTGCTCACATGTTGATCTTTTTTTCCCATCCCATGTTCTATGCATCAACAACGGTTCAAAAACAACCACCCATTTTTAATGTTAAAGCAACCACCAGATGGCGACCTTACAATTGCATAGATTAAACACAAAACAAATTGAATGTCGATTGATTTGATTTAGCTTATATTTGGAGGGTAGTATTGTTATTTTTTAATAAAACAAAAAAGCAGGGCCAAAAGTCTGCATAAACTTTCTCCAGGTATTTTAACTGGCTACAGGTTTTATTAGAGTCTATTCTTTATAGTGAATTCTTAGAGAATATTGTTAGAGTGAATTCCTTAAATTCTTCACTTTTCCTTTTTACACTGTAATACACTGTAGTTCTCTAGTTCTTATTAAATCTCTAATTACTGAAACACAAAACACTAGCATGGGGACTCTCACAGAGTATGCAGTGCTACATTTTTCAGTGAAATTATGGTCATCATGTCATTGCTTCCCATTCTGTAGAGCAGCGAAGCCTTTTTAAAGACTTTTCAGTTTGCATAGCCAGGCTCACAAATTGATCTGTCTGTCAGAGTGATGCAGGTGCCAGACTGATGCAAGTGCCAGACACATACTAAGAGCTTTTCCCAAAGTCTGAAGCCTCAACTGGTAGGCTTTCTACTGCTTTGGACCAATCCCCTTTTTTTCTCCTTCAGTTTCTGTCTGATATATATCTAGGATAGATCTGATGTAGAAAGCAATTTCCTGTTAAAACTATGTCCACAGAATACATTATTCTCCATAAATTTAAAATGGCAAAGTCAGGTATTTAAAAATAATTCTTGGCAATATATACTTTCACCCTGTCAAGCAGTGTTGGATTGCTCAGTATTTGATCATATTACTTTAAAAGAATAAAATGAGTAGGAGTTTGCAGACCAGACAGACCAACAATGATGTTCAAAAAGATAGCAGAAAAAAATTGCTAGAGAATCAATTTTTAAAAACCTAGAGGAAAACATGTGGTGAGAAATTGCCAACATGGATTTTTCAAAAAGAAATCAGGTCAAAACCACCAAATTTCCTTTCCTGGAAGAGTGACCTCTCTAGATGAGGCAGAAAACAATAGACGTGGCATATTTTGATGTTGGAATGAAAGGTCCCGCCTAGCATTCATGCAAAAAAATATTGGGATGAAATTATCATATAGGTACAAAACCTGTTAAAAATCATACTCAGAGATTTATTAGAGTGAGTTCGTTGTCTGACTAGGCAGTCCATGTTGAATCTGTATTGAAGTGTGTCAGCATTTTTATCACTAGCTTGTATGATGAAAGAAAACATAATTATTTCTGTTGGTTAGAGTAGGATGCTACTAACTCCAAGGCTGTAGATTCAGCGTGAGGCACCCAGTTAAGAGCTGTACTTGATCGTTATGGGTCCCTTCCCACTCAGACTCTTCTGTGGTTCACAGCAATTCTGTGAAAATTTGCATGGACTAGAGACACTCAGGTTGGGAGAGCTGACACACTTTTGAGAAGAGGACTGGAATTCAGAGTAATCTTGGTAGACCAGAGAAATCATATAAAATAAAGAAAAAAGTGTTCAGTCAGAGGACAACAAAGTATTGCTCTTAGAAAAGGGAAAGCAGATGCATGTAAGTTGCATATAAGATGGGAAATAAGTAGCTGGAAATGGGAAATAATTCTGGAAGGGTAAACTCTGCAACACATTTAGGGAGGCTCACTCACTGTGGGCAAAGGAACTGGTACATACAAATCATTATTCTGCTTTCTTTGACATTGATGAGGTTTCACAGAGTGCTTCAACCAGCTTTGAAATAATGCTTTTGGGTACAGAGTAACTGGGGTCAGTCCTGAGGAAAATAATTAGGAGGACAAGTTATTTATAAATATGACTGACAGAAAGGTTGAAAGAACGACTGAAAGAACTGATTTTTGGGGTTGCAGAAGACTTCAGAGATATATAAAAGTTCTTCAGTATCAAATAAAAAGTTTCTGTAAAGACAGCAACAATGATCTTGGTTTACAGAAAGGCTTTCTTACTATAAGGATAGTTAAATATACCAATTAGTTAATGACCAGGCTTGTAAAATCTTTTCTTGGGAGTATATAAAACCAAATTCAATAAACCTCTCAGGGAGAAGTTATTCAAAGAAGCCTTAGGAGAAAAAAAATAATGGATGGAGTTTTTTCAAACTTTTGAAAAATCTTAAGTTAAATGGCCATTTTTACCACTATGTTCATCAGAGGTAAAATCCTTAAAGAAGATCATCCATCATTCACTTTCAAATGGTTCCATTCTCTATTATTCTTAATGAAATTCAGTTAAGGTGCAGGGCTCTCTTTCAAAATTCTGATTGTTTCCAGAGAGAAAAGGCAGTGGACATTTTTCTTAAGAACAAATTGAAAACAATGGGGGGCAGATAACCATTTCAGCATAATCACCTAGAAGTTGGCAAGCTGTGAAAGAAGACAGTATTGTGTGGAATATTTTGCAGTATTCATCAGTCCTGAGAAAGAACCAACTTCAGGAATGAGACTAGGAGAGGAAAACTTCTTTTATCCTATGTGACATGAAGACAGGTTGTACCAAAGAATCCTACTAAAGAGTTTCAACCAAGGGACATGGAAATCTTTCCACTTCTTTCATTCTAAGGATAATTGAAGATGAAGGAGTAGTATATGCTAAGCCCAAGTAATTTGTGCTAAATTTTTTAAACTCACCCATGAAAGCTTTTTTAAAAAATTTTCAGAAAAAATGAAGAATGTAACTTTGTTACAAAAGAAGATCATTAAATGTTTGCTTTGAATTTAAAGCTCTCAACTCTGGAATTGCAAGCAAGTGTTAAGATAGTAGTATCTGTAACAGAGGAAAAATATTTTCTGATTGTACCTTTCAATGAAGTTAAGATGAAAAAAAACCCAGAATAATGAAAAAAAATCAAGAATATGTAAAAATAGAGATGATGTATATAAAAATTTATATTTCATAGTGGACCACATTATAGGAGAGAGAAAAATGCCCAGTCTTGGAATTTTTAATTCATAGCACTTTCTTCAAACTCATTTTGTGATGAAAAAGAGTAAACATAATATAATGCTGCATAGGTCTTAACTGGAGCATTTACTTCATTATGAGTAATGTTGTATCAAACCTGATATAGAATGAAGATTACAGAGTAGGCATTGAAGTGGAATACCTTTCACATTCCATTAATGTCCTTCAACAGTACTTACACATCTTGGTCATGTCCAAGAGAAGCCATTTTAGAGCATACAGGTCTCTTATTTCCTCTTGAAAAAATTACACTGCCTATTTTTACTATAATTTATGATACATTTATAATTTAAAAAAAAATCATAAAATTTCTAAACCCATAAAATTGCTAATCATTGAAATCACAGACACAACTGAGGTTTACACTGTGTGAATGTCCTGTTGCATATGTTTTGGTTTTGAAACATTCACTACTTACTAATTTTTCACAATTTATGTTACACTCTTATAGCTGGTAATTTCTCAGTTTTGACTAATAAGTACTAGACTTGAAAGATTCTCTGCAATTTTGTAGGGACACTTTTTTTTCCAATCATTTTACCCTCTGCAGCAGCGTTATGGAAAGAGACTGAGACTGCCAGCCCTTCCCAAACCAATGATCCCAGAATCTCTGGAGGAATTTGTGAATTTGAAGGTAAACTTTCTGTCTTTTAGAGAGAAGAATATCGAGTCTTTTAACAGTTGAATAGATTTCCCTCCATGCATTGATTAACACTAAATCTTTTAAATCTATTTCAGCTTCATTGTTCCCCTGCCATTTGAATTGCTGGCCCAGAAACAAATAATTCAAACAGAATTCAATTGAGAACTGCACTATAAATAATATCCTCACCAGACAGAAAAGTGAGTATTATATAGGTATTATTTTAACCAAACTAGAAGATGCCTGACTGTGCATTACCTCCTATTTTGTGCTGCAGTGTTAACACTGGGAATGATACTTAGGATGCAGCTGGAAGTAATGGAATCTGGAACTTCAAGAAAAAGTTTGCTATCTAGTTTGAACATCGCTACCACATACATTTGAAGAAAATTACCAGCAAATAATACAAACTTGATAATTTGAAGACCAGTTTAAATCTTCCTACTATTTTTCTTTTCTGAAACTATAGAGTGAAATTTTCAGTTCCAGTGGATCTGTCAGTTGCCCAGTTAAGGGCATTTTGTGAGGAAACAGAAACATCTCATGTACTGTATGAAAAAAAAAGGAAATAGGATTAAGTAGTTTTCTTTGATAAACTCTTAGGCCAAACTGTAGTTCTAATCTGGTCACCCAGAGGCATTTTAAAGCTGTGTGAAGCACTTCTCTTTCTGAAAGTAGATGATTTTTCTGACAAGTTGATAATATGAAACTGGACTATGTCATAAGAGGAGAGAAGCTTGAATTGACTTGCTCAGGACATCTGTATTATCCAATGTAGTCAGAATATAGTTATAAAAACATGATAGGAATTATCACATTGAAAGTTCAAAGAAACAAGCACATTTTTTAAAAAGTCTTGAGCTTCTCCATAGTTGCTCTAATTTTACTTTGGTTAATTTCAGTTTTTCAAATTATGATTACTATCTTTAAATTTTTAGTAATGTATTTTGAATATGATAATTTTAATTTGAGATGTTTGGACACCTTGAGAATCCTTTGATGAAACAGAGAAATAACCCTTACTGGGTTATATTACCCTTCTCCCTCAAATCCCCTCCCCCCAGCCAAATTTGTTTTGTTTTGGTTTTGTATTGGGTGTAGAACACAATGAGAAATTGATTGTTATACTTCTGGTTACTGCTATACCATGGGTTTAAAAGTTGTAACTGTAATATACTGTCCTTTTTTTTCAGAAAAAGAAGGCACTATAGGTGATTTGCATTCATCTGTGAATGTTTGTCTTTCCATCACTTTTTTCTGGTTAGAACTACACCCAGCTAATGTATCATTCAGGGTGCTGGGTGCCTACCACCCAGGTTTCGTGGTGGTATCTTTTTATAGATAAGTTTTTCCTGCTGTGGAGGGAAGTTTCTCTCTTTCTATAAATTAGTTATGATGTAGAGTTTGTTCTTCAAGACCTTTCTGGAAATGGGCTGGAGGGCTTCAAAAGGTTTTGGTGAACTTCCACCTCCCTGCTGATCAACCTCTGGCTGATAGTCCAGGCTCGATTCTCAACCTCATTACTGCTTCCACTGAGCTGCATGGTGCTTGTTTCCAGAAGCCAGAAGAAGGAATTTTCTCCCCAAACAGGCTGTCTGACCTCCCTCCCTATGGCTCCCTCCTCCAGGCACATCTTGTCCTTTCTTGCAGCCTGTTCTTACCAGCATTCCTTGGTTATTTAGCTGCAGATGTTTGAGGCTTACATATTAGCCCCTTATCTTCTGGGCTTCTACATCTGAACAAACGAGATATTTTTGATATCATGGCTAAACTGAAAGAGAATAATCTGTGTAGGTTGCAGAAAGAAACTTGACTTAGATTTTTATTAATGTACAGATTGTGAGATTCTATTACTTTTTAAATTGTAAACTTTAGATTTCTTTTTGAGATAGTTATTCTACTTGTTACCATAGTAGTCTGTTAGTCAGAAAAAATAATAAGCCAGCGAAAGCAAGACTGTTGCCCCAGACGATAACCTACATTACATTAAAATACAGTCAAGATTTTATATATAATATCATGTATGATGAAGTGGAATAAAAAGGGAAATATTTGTTAAAACAAAAGTGTTTACAGTATTGGAAACCTTCTCTTTTAGCACAAATATATTCTGAAGCGTGCTGTACTCTCCCAATTACCTAAGGTTTCCAGCTTTTTAAAAATCAGGCTACAAAGGTAATCCTACTTTTATTATGATATGCAATCAAACTCTGATGTTGGTTAGACTGCATATTTTTGTGCATTTCATATAAACCACATTATTTTTACTCATTAAATACTTTTTAATTATTTTAATTCTAAGAAAATGATACTATTTATTGAATAAGGTGTAATACCTTGTAAGAAACATCAGAAAGTCCAGCCCTCAATTTTTCAGTAAAGTATTATTACTGGTCTTGTCTAGGTTTCTTTAAAATACCCATACAACACTTCTTCAAAGTTACCCTTCAGAATGACTAGCATAACTGTAATTTTGTAATAAGTCTTAGTCTCAAAATAGGCAGGATTGTGAGATGGGTTCAAAATGAGCAAATATCACAAATCTAATGCCTGGATTCTCCTGGCTATGCTGTTTAGTAGTGATTCCAGGTAGTCCATACTTCAAAGCAAACCCTTCCAATTAAGAAATCTGTCAGTTGATTTTATTATATTGTTGTTGCTCAGGTTGAATGTAGCCCATGGTCCAGGGAAAGTTCACTGAAATTACTTAAATATTTCAGTTAAAAAAATTATTTTGTGTTAAAAGATACGTCTTGAGATTAAAAATGGACATTAATATGAATAAAAAGTATTCCATTTACAAAATCTAAAACAGGATTTCACACTTATGAAAGGCTCTAGGAATCTGCTCTGAGTGACACTATCCATCAATAGCTGGGTGGTGCACCATGATGCAGGTGTGAAATAGTCTAATTTACTATTCACATGAATTCCTCCACCATCTTGTTCCCAGATAATGGAAATAAACTAAAATTTTGTTAGTGTGAGCATGAGAAGACACTTCTGTACCATAGTTCTTCCTATAGTTAGGTTGTTGGTTCAGATTATGTGCCACCTTCTATGCCATGTTTTTTTCCTTTTTCGCCTGTTGTAAAAAAACCTACCCATCCCTGAAGGAAACAAATCTCTCAAGCCTACAGGGATAGCAACATCTTCTAATATAAAGCAAGTTTTGCCAGCAAGACCTAACTTTTGAAAAAAGTGCAAATTGCTATTCCCAGCAAAAAATAAAAAAGAAAAATTTCCTTATAATATGCAGCATTCTCTATAAGAAATGTAATTAATTACAATTTCTAATATTAAGCCAAATTAGTCTGATAGTCCCTCACTTAAGCTGTTACTCCTGAAATTAGAACTCTTGTAGCAGAAGCCTTACCCATGAAATACTGACATTCTGGTGTTGTGTATAAATTGAAAAATCTCCAGTGTTTTTGATGTTCATTCAACACTTAATTCATATGAAACAGAAAGGTCATAAGCTCCCAGTTTCTCATGAGCACAGTGAAGTACACAAGATGGGCTCATTTTCATCAAGTACAGAAATGAGTTTGCCCCAAAAATATTTTACATTTATGAAATCCATGTAGTCTAGTTCCAAGTTTGGGTACTATAAACCCAGTATTTTGAAGTAATTTCTTTACAATTTAAGTCAACTTTAATTTTGTTTCTTACCTTTATATTACATTTATGCAGACTCCCAGAACAACTAGCTACTATTTCAATGAATAAAATGTTTCATAACCAAGACATTCTGTTTCAAATGTAACAGTAGTTACCTCTCTTTATTTTCACAGTTTCCACTATAACTAAACTTTGTTTTCAATAGTCAGGCTACCTGTATAAAGAGCAATATTGTATCATTTGCTGTCATGAAAATGAGCTTTTTTTTTCTGTCCAAAAGTAAGCAAGTAAAAGTTCTATAATTTCAGCCAAATTTATGGACTAAACAAATAAAGTATGAAGGGGCTGTCTCCCAAAAATATTTGAAAAGACAAAAAGAGAATAGTTCATAAATCATGTATTTCTGAATAAATCATTGAAAATAACTGAGATGGTGCTTGAAAGGCATAAAATAAGAAGGTGAAAAATTCAAGGTGTCCATGACAGCACTAACAAATGAGTTTATAAGAATTTAGCAGAAAGATCAGCAGAATTTCTTGAGTAGCTCTGTTTAATTTTAGCCTCAGTAGTTTCCTCTATTATAATTTTTATATGGTGCTTTGTAATATAATGACTGATGTTGATAAAGTAAACAACTTGCATAATTAAAGAATTATGCAAAGCATGAAATTTTTAATGCATTCTGTAAACAAACAGATCCTGTGAGAGTGGCAAGTAGTTATTGACTTATGCAGATTTGAATCATTCTCTGCTGAGGAGGAAGTTGTACCAAGGACCCCAGAAGAAAGAAGTTGTACCAAGGCAGACATCAGAAATAATTATTTTTACTTACATTCCTGGAGTTTTCAAGTTATAGCTAAGAAAATTTTCTTGAACTGAAGCAACCAAATGAATCTGTGCCTTAGAAGTACTAAACCTTCAATAAAATACAGATTTTTTTTTTAAGCAGAACAGACTGGGAACTTGAAAGTCCTAAATTTGCTGCTCTTGTATTTTTACTTCTACTTTAGCGTTATGGAGACGGTTAATACAATGAGGGTAAGAGTAGATGTTTTGCCTATGTGAGGGACCCAGAGAAGGATTTAGTAAATCCTTGTTCCCACCTTTTTTGTTGGTATTCAGTCATAGTATTAGTTTAATGTTTGGACTCGATGATCTTAGAGGATTTTTGACAAAAACTACAGAGACTTAATTATTTCTGTTATACTTGTTTTGGTTTTCACTTATTTGTAAGATTAAGATCTCTACAGAATAGAAGTGAATGTTTTTGGTCTATATGCTCATTTTCGGTACTTAAATTTTTGAGAAATATTTGTGAAGAAAAAATACTCAAAATCTTTCTGTGCAAAGGTATTAAGGGCTCCCGTAACCCATTCTCTGAGAAGTCGTAAGCATTTCACTCCGTCATCACCCAATCAATGCTTATTCATTTCAATGATGTATCTTTATGCACTCTAATAATGCAAGTACAGTTTCCTGTCACAGAAATACAAAATATTCCAGTGTACAAATAACGATCTCCCTTGGTCATCTTGTTAAAAGAAAACATTTAATTTTAAAAAATTCATTAAAATGCTGTACAAAAGCATCCAACTTACATGTGCTCAATTATCCTCTTGAGGATATTCACTGAGTATGGAACAAGCTTAAAAAAATCTAATCATAGAATTATGTAGTTTTAAGAATACCCATCTTCTTCTGAAGGTGAAGGAGTTTTTCATATTAAATGTATTTGCACATCCTTACTCTGTATTTTTTTTTCTATTTATACACCTGTCTTGGTTTGGGAAGACAGGTATCTGCCAGGTAAAAGCTGGAGTTTCCTTTGGAATGGAGAGTGCAAACCACTCCCCCCCCCCTTCTTTTTTTTCCAATTATAAATTTACAATCAGAGGCTCTTAGACAAAGATTTGGGAAATAGGAATAGCAGTTCTTTACTAGTATGTATTACAAAGCAAACAAAAAAACCCCAAACAACTACAACATTAATAACAAAGGAAAACAGTACCAAGAACCTTGAGGGCTTTGGTTCATAAAACCCAGGGCAGTTTGGTTTCGGTGCCCCTGCAGGATTTTCAGAGCACCAAGCTGAAACAGTGGAAAGTACCCTGCTGGTAGCTGGGATGGCAGGGTGCCCCGGCAGCGCAGGGGCAGGATGTCCCGGCAGTGCAGGAGGTGCAGGGTCCCACTGTAGCAAGAGGAGCAGCGCTGAAGAAGCCGAAGGTGAGGCAGAGCTGGCCCAGCTCCCGCGGGTGACAGAGAAGGCTCAGGCTTCAGGCCGAACTGGTGATAGTAGATTTCCCAGGATTGGATCCCTTTGGCCACAGTGAAACTCTTCCAGCCAGCAACAACCCAGCCGTTCTCTCTCCCCAAACGCCGAAAAAAGAAGAGCCTGCAGCTGCCTCAAGCTCTGTCTTTTGCCTGCATTATCTCCCCCTTCCATCTTTGTCCACCTCTTTGTTTCGGCTAAGTACTCTCAAGTATCCAACACTTGGTCTCCTTCGTAATTTATGGGGAAAAAATTCTTTAGAGAAAGAAGGAGCAAACCTAACCCCCAACAACACCTAAAAATCATTGACGCATCAGCATCTGAGAGACCAGTCATTCTTACTTTAAGGTTTATGTGGAACAAATGTCAGTGGGTGAAACCCACTGTAAAAGCCAAGTTTTACTGATGCCATAATCTAATTGAGCACTACTGTATATTGCTGAAATTCCAATAGCTTTTGTAGTGGGAACTTTGTCATTCTGACACTCTTTCCCTCCAACACATGGAGACCAGTAGTGGCATGTCTAAACCTATTTTTCACTGTAAGCCACTAAGTTACTGATCAGTAAAAACCTGACCCAAACATTTAATATCCAATAAGAATTAATGAACCAGGTAAGTCATACATTTACTACATTGCTTGTGGAGACAGCCATTTTAGCAGTTGCAAAGTTCACATGACCCCATCCATACAGCAATGTTTTCCTGATGAAAATACTTAGATGAGACTTTTCCGTGGGGAAAGCTGTAGTGTATATCTGAATGTTAATATGTCTATATATAGGTATATATTCTGCTCAAAAAGAGCATCTACTGAAACTCTGGAAATAGTATGGCCCTGAAAATATCTTCTGTTCTTGATGAAGTCATAAGATATGCTAAGAGAAACGGAGTAATCAGTGTTTAATGTAAGAATGCCTGTGTATTTTTAGGGATCATGGCTATAGGCCAGATAAACTGGGGGAGAAAGAAGCACAAAACAAGGAAATTTCAACCTGGCTGTAGCTACTTAATATTGGCTAATGCAATTCAGTAATGCTTGAAACAACCTTCCATTGTCTTATTTAAATAACAAGAGACCAGTTTAGGAAGCTATATTGGCATGGTGCATGGAATCTTTCTCTACAAGGCTAACTGTAGGGATTAGGAAAACATAGCTATTATAATATTGTAGAAATAATCTGTCAGTTAAATTGAACTTCAGAATGTGAAAGGTATACATCATGTAATCACAGTGTACATAAACTTGCAAATGAGCAAGTGCAAACAAAGTAGTTGAAACACCAAAAAAAAACCATTCATGTAAAGACTAGCGATTAAAACCCCATATATCTGCAGCCTAGAACTTTAATAGTTAATATTACACAATTCCATTCTACCTGTGCACTGAAAGTACTCTATAAAAGAGTACTAAAGTACCTCTATATTGTGCATCTAAAGTACTTAAAGTAAACTAGAAGTCATTTAATAAAATTTTAAAATTAACTAAACTTTAAGAATTGTGTTTAACTAGGTTTTCACATAGTAATTTTAGGCTATAAAAATATTCCCTTGGGACTAAAACTAAGAAAAGAGTTTCAATCATTTCTCTTTTCTCAGTACCCAGATGTGTTGCATTGTTAGTTCTCCATATTTTCAAAACTGGATATACATTAGCAAGCAGTATGATGCAACAACAGTGCGGGGACAAAACAAACCACTAGGAAGACCCAGCACAGAATATATCTGGTATGATCTGGCTGCTTTATTCTATCTATAGTATCATCCCATGGACTAAATAAACATTAATAAATAAATAAACATTACCAAGTATATCTGAAACACATGGTTTAGTTCCAGAAACCAAACTCAAATAAGGTAGCCTAACTGCAATGAAAACCAAAGGGAGGGATTACCTGAAGTCTCAATGAACTCTGTGATTTTCTTTTAGTTTCAGGTGAGAAGGGGGTTTTGATGCATGGACTGTAGAATGGATGGGCAGAAGCAAGACAATTAACAAACTACCATGATCACAGTTTGTTGCTGTGATCGCTTTTAACTGCTTTGGAGACAGAAAGTTACAATACTGAGAAACAACTTGACCAGATTTATGTGTCTACATCAAAATGAAGCTGTGAAAGCACCACTGAAAACACGGCATTTGTAGGGAATCATCTTAATAGTTCAATATAAGTAGGGGACAAATATTTTTTTTAATATCTTTAACCCTATATGGGTTTACAGAATGGAAAGTTTCCACATTCAACATAATAAACAAACAAAAACGGCTTAAATTTGTTAGCACGTTTGAATCTCTCAAATTTGCAGGACAATGTACACTGTGATTTAAACCTTAGTTAATGAGCTCATTAAGAAGCATCATAAACAAATTTGACAAGCAAGGGCTCAATCCCCTTTGTGCCCAGAACAGCCCAACACATTAATTCACTTATTATCCATTTAAGTCATAAGATTTCATTATTTATAACCTGTAACTTAATCCTGCACCTGTGAACAAAAGGTGAAATATTTTTGTTAGCTGATGTCGAGGGTGCTCCTTCTTTCTCCAACTCATTGTGGGTGTCCCCTGTTCCAAATGTATTTATCTCATTTGGAAGCAGGAAAGACTCAGTGAACAGGTGCCATTAGATCCACTTCAAAAGTGTTTTGGGTAAACCAGTTTTACACCCTGCAACTTGAAGAATTGATCAAGACCGTTTCCATACCCTGGTAAATTATGAGGAAACGAGAAGTAAAAAAAGATAATGGCTCCAGGAGACATCAATTTTCATGTGACCATGGACACATAATGGCCCTTCAGATCTTCCTGGCCACCCCTCCTACCTGCCTGGTGCTCTTGATTTGACCTAGTGGTGCAGCTTCCAGCATTCATCAGGCCTTGCATGAGCTGGGTTAGGGGGAGTTGAGTGAACAGTCGTGTTGGTGCAATAAAATGTTTGAAGAAATACTTTAATAGATGTAAAACTATTCTTTTAACCTTTTTAACTATACATGAAGGGCAGTTCAGGGTCAAAAGGGTATAAGACATTAAGTAGCACAGATATCCATTCTCCTTACAGCTATCAGTAAGATATATAAATTTCCTTTTGCAGTAGCTTAGTAGCAGTTAAGGACACCAAGTATTTTTATGCTTATTGTTCTGCATAATTCTCTGCCCATTTCATAGCAATATTGAACTTATGACACTTCTATTAGAAATCAAAGATCACAGTAAACAACTTTGATACTGTCTTGCTGCATAATACAGCAGTCAGACATCTGTGATCTGAAAAACTAGCTTGACATTTACCACATATATTCTTCAAAATAGACCTTTCTATAGTTTCACAATTTAAATAGATATGGCAGCCTTCAGGTACCTTGATAGCAGTAGAAATTATATTAGCTGGAGGCACTCTAAAGAAGAGCAAGGGAGAAAGATTATTCAAAGGGAAAGTTGCTTTATGAAAAAAGATTTAAATTTTTTGTATAGAATTCCTTTGACTCTTTCTTTCATCTAGATGATTTCACTAATCTAATTTGTAACATGTCATCGCAAACACCATTATCAACACAACTGACAGGATAGTCAATTACTTTGGGAGGGACAAGGGAAGCAGATAGGAAACAGAGAAACTGTAAGACTCTTAAACTAGCTTTGCAATATAGAATTTTACCCATGGTGTAAATCAATCAAATTGATCTCATGAATCACAGAATCACAGAATTGCTACGGTTGGAAGGGACTTCTGGAGATCATGTAGTCCAACCATGTTGCTAATGCAGGTTCACCTAGAGCCAGGTTACACAGGAACTTGTCCAAGTGAGTTTTGAACATCTGGTAGCATATGCTTTAGTAAAAAAGTAATTGTGAAGGTCCCAATTAAGTGATTCTAAAACAATCTACAGAAAAGTTTGAGTCCTACCAAGGCTCCACATAGCTCTGAAGAACCTTGTGAAAGATAAGCTTGTTGAGAACACATATCTGAAAATGAGTGGACCATAGCTGAGCTCTGATGTAAGAGAACTGATGTTGCAGTAGGAGACAACACACAGTTGAAGCCTTAGAGACAAGGCTATAGCTTGAGGAGACAACTGAAGGCACAACGGTGGGAAAAAAAACATGGTGTGTGACCTGGTCACAGACCCTTAGTTCAGATGATAAAAGTACTCTGGAAGATGATGTGGAGGAGTTTGAGCGGAGACCAATGTTTTCAGTAGTGCTGTGTCCAAGCTATAGTCATGGGTTTAATGTCATTGTAAAGGTTGTAAAATAAGAGAACCGTCATGTTTATGTGTACATCATTACAGGTGAAGGAAACACTTCCGCTTCCACTACTGCTAGTGCCACCACTGCTGCTTAAATGAATTCAACTGATGCTCATATGGTGTTCCTAGGGAGCAAGCCTGCATTAAGGAGGATAAAATTACTCTGAATACCTGTCTTTTGTTTACAACAAACATGCTTCTTAGAAATTTAGTCTTTCTATATATCTGTCTATATATATTTTATGAAAATCTTAAAAAGTTTTATAGTTTAGAAGCCAGCTCTCTACTTAGAATACATAATTCAGTTCTGTTATGAATTGAGCCTGTTCTTTACTTTTACTTTATGATTACTGCTTTAATTTTTCTCTTCCTTTTCTGCAACACTTATCTGTATTTTCAGTGCTTTATTAGTGAAAATGAAGCTTCCAAATGAAAGTTATATTTTCCCTATTCTGAGGCCTGTTTTCAGAAGGATATTAAAAATGTTGTTCTCATGGGAAAATAGACTTTTATCATTGTGTAAGTGATTGCTTTGAAAATCCAGAGATTATTCCACAAGTTTTAGCGCATACAGAAGTTACAGATCTTGCTGCTTCAGACAGGAAAAAAAGATGTTGAGGGTAGATTTTTTTTAACTCTCAGTTCCCAAGGGGCTTTTTAAAATGTATCTGCCAAATTTTAAAAGATTTTGCTTTAGGAAATTATAACAGCCTTGCATTTGATTTTAAATGCCATTATTTCAAATAAGTCCCAAGAAAGGTAGGGCTGCAAAGAATGAATAGAACAAAATCTTCTTTATCTTAGGAAAATATTACGTTTGCAGTAAAATAGTAAAAGCTGAAAAGAAATGCAAGCCATATGAAATCCATTTTATATTATGCCCCTGGGCTGACACTCTCTTCCAAACTGACGAGGACCAGACCAACAGAAAATCAAGGTTACTGAGCTAGAATATATATTCTGTCAAATATCTTTAGTAGAATTTGTGAAGGGGAACTTTTTTATAAGGAGAATAAAATTACACTTGTGCTACTTACAATTATTTGCTCCTTGAACAAGAATATAATTTTGAAATATATCTCAAACAAAAAATAGGAATTGAGAATTAAACTAATAGTAAATTTATGAGTGTGTTTTCTATTTTTTCCTAATGTGAACATTGTGCTAATCCAAAGACTATACAAAAGGATTGTTGCAACTCATGAAAAGGAAATTTCTAATGTTTTTCATTACAAACTACTGCAAATAAACCCCAAACAAACAAACAAATAAAAAACCAAACAAAAAAAAATAACCCACCCAAAAAAACCTGCAAAAGAAAAGTTTATATATATATATTGAATATCCATGATCAAGGTAATCTATTTGGATAGGCATCTTCTCTGACTAACTGCATCCAGCAAGGGCTTATGACCATAGACCTATTGTGAAGTAGTGGGTTGGGATTCAACTAATCTTAGTTGTTCTGACTAATGAAAACCTCTCCTTTTGAACTTGCTGGAAAGATATTTTGATCCAAGAGGTTAAGTCTTTAGTGTACCACTTTGTTATACATTTGAACTTATAATTTAAACATTGAAATCATAACCTGATAGTGTTAAAACTGTCGTGCTAGGCATGGCAACTATCATCCAGTATTCAAATCATCTGTGAATTTTCACTTAGCAAAGTTCATGCTCAGTCACTTTGTGGTTTATGTCATGTTTTGTGGTGTTGCTTGACACTGAAGTTCTGCCTCTAGTGTCTGCCTATTAACTTCTTCTTTAAAAAAGAAAAAAAAATACAAAAAGAGGAGAAAATCTTCATAATAAGAGAGGGGAGAATTAAATCTTTCATTTTCACAGAACACAGAAGTGAAGTTGATAATCACTGGTAACAATCAGTCCTTTATCTAACCCAATGCAGAAAAAGGACATCAGGGTGCATCTGGATGGGATCTGCTTCACATGCTGTGTCTCTTCTCTTTATTGCCAGTTGTTCAGGCATGAAGAAAAAACACTTCCAAAGAGCACATTCACACTTTGATGGAACATAAATTTTATCCCACTGTTTAGCAGTATGAACATTCAGGATGCAAGTCAACCTCAGGGCACCTAGCCTTTAATGCTTCTTTTTTTACTTTTTGCAAGAACATGTCTTGATGCTGAACTTCACATAATATTAAAGGACAAGCCAGCAGCTATGCTTGATACATTTTTTCATTCACACAAAATGAAAATTACACATGATTTATTTTGTTTTACACACGGTCAGTAAATACAGTCTAGAATTTAAAGAAATGAATTAACAATTTATTTCCTGTTGGGTAAGAATGTCTGCCTTCCAGTAGTCAAAAGCTCAAGTTCATTTTCCATCCTATTCACCAAAAAAACTTAAATGACCAAATGTAAGGCAGTCAGTGGGAATGTAGTTTTGTCCAAACTATCTCCATTCTACTATTGTGCAAGATGGCTGACACCAGGGTTACATCACTTTTTACACAGCTGTTTCTGAATTTTTTATTTGGGTCCAGAGGGAAGAAAAAAAAAGTCCAGGCCAATACACCACTCATGCCTCACTTCACTCAAAAGCTTTAACTCAAAAGTCAAGGGTACTTTGTAGTATTGGAACTGCCTGAACATCCAAGGGTCTTTGAAGACAGGGTCCCAAGTCCTTGTTGTAAAATATATTTCAATTATTTATCCTAGAGAATATGAAACATTTGGCAAAGAGATCTAACTAGTTTTGTGAACCAGATAGCAATCCATGAGAGCCCAAAATAATTTTAAAATAAATTTATTGAAATTTAACTAGGCACTGTTTCATTTAGCTTAGTGTTGTAATTTAAAGTGAATGCATAAATGACTTCACATAGGCTGTTGCCAGCTGAACAAGTAGGAAAATATATGCATTCCTCACAGTTTTGGGACATGCTCCAAGCCTCATCACTGCTTCCCTTGGAGCTAAATTCTAGCACACAAAATATCTGATGAGAGTTGTCACTCTAATAAAGATGCATTAGTTATAATGCAGATTACATCCAACAGAGAGAATTGCAAGTAGTATCTCACTGTCATTTTTCAGAGGAAAGCTGGAACAGATATGGGCAATATTTGAAAAACAGAGCTCTTTAGATTCCCACTGGTAACATCAAAACATTTGTAGAAATATTATCCCATAACCTTTTGAGCAGCTGCCAGAGGTTAGATGACTGGAAAATATCCAGCTATAACTGGGCATTTTTAAGAACTACTAGCTGATCTGGTCCAAATTTGGTGTAGGAGGGTGAAGAAAGAGAGAGGTAGAGAAATACTAGCAAGAAAATATTTCTGGCTAAACTGGAAGAGTATATAAGCTACTCACATCTCTGTGACGGAGACAAGTTTTTGTAAAAGATTTGATTGTTATCATAGAGATTTTGATATAGACTTAAATGTCATTTACATGTACATCAAGATCTTTTCACATTAAGAGGTGAGAAGGAAACAGGAACAGAAGTCAGATCTGTGAGGTTTAAATTGGAAGCATGATGGTAGGGAAGCTAATAGAAATCTAAGCAATTTGTAAGAGTGCAAGCAGAATGAAGCACTTATCTCAAGGGAAATGTTCCTGATCACAGTGTAAAATCCAATAAAAATATACATAAGGTTATTCTCAAAGACAGTGCTGGCAAAAATTATAAATTAACTGCAGGAGAAGAACTTAATCCCTTCCAACTCTTTGGTCCTAGTATATCAAAAGTCAATGCCAGATAAAGCAGTACCATACTCTGAATAACTTCCTAAATAGAGGAAAATAGCATAACAGCCTTATTTCCATTTTTCCTTTACCCTATTCACTGAAATATTACATTGCATTATGTGATCCTTCAAGAGCCTGATTTGTCTTCTCAGAAATTAAAATCTCAGGCCAAAGCAGAGATTAGTATTTTGTTGCCTAATTAATCAAAGTAAAGGTGGACTTCACGAATGTCATCTTCTTGATTGAGGAAGTTCTTCAATTTCCTTACTTTCTTTGGAAACTGGTTATGTTGGGGTTATGCAATAAGGTTTTGATAGAGGGGAGGGCTGCAGGAGTGACCTCTGTGAGAAGACAGCCTGTCTTGGACAAACTGAATTCCAGCAGCCTACAAATTGTACCCACCATGGGCTAAACCTGAGCCTATCAATAAAGTTAGTGGTACCTCTGTCAAAACAGATCTGAGAAAGGGTAAAAAACACATTGTAGTATCTGTAAAAGAGACAAATGAGAAAAAAATGAAACAATCCCACGGCCACCAAGGTCAGGGAGGCAGGAGGAGAAGGACATGCTTCAAGCACTGGAGCAGAGATTCCTCTGAAGCCTGTGAAGATGACCATGGGCAGGTGGTCTGCATGCAGGCCCTGGAGGACAGTGTCAGAGAAGATATCTACACTGCAGCCTGGGGAGGAACCCGTGCTGCAGCACATGGATACGGCCTGAAGGAAGCTGCATACTATGGTGAGCACACTCTGCATAGGGCTCCTGGAAGACACTATAGACTGTGGAGAGAAGCCTACACAGAATGACCATTTTTACTGGATTTAGGGTCCATGGGGGACCCACTCTGGAGCAATGTGTTCCTAAAAGATTGTCCCTTGAAAAGAACCCACGATGGAGCCACTCTTGGAGAACTGCAGCTCATGGGAAGGACAAGTTGTTGTAGATCGTAAAGGTCTGTATCCTTTTGGAGAGGGCCCCATGCTGGGGCAGGGGAAAAGTGTGAAGAGGAAGGAGCAGCAGAGATGTGGTGTTATGAACTAACTGCAACCACTAGTCTTCATCTGTCTGCACCACTGAAGGTGGGAGGGAGGGAGTTGAGCTTGGGAAGAAGTGGGTAGTAGGAAGAAGGTATCTTTAGCTTTATCTTGTTTCTAACCATCCTACTGTGCTGTTAGCTACTCGTAAATAAAATTGACATTTTGTAAATTTCATGTCCCTTTCTCTTGTGAGTGTAACTGGAGAATGATCTCCCCATATTTAACTCAATGGATGAGCCTTGAGCTTTTATTTTCTCTCTGAGAGAGAGAGAAAGCTGCTGGTGGTCTAATATCCAGGCTGGATAAAATAGCAAAAGTTAAAGACTTGTTCAATAAAATGAACACCAGAATAAATCATTGTGTACAGTGTTAAAATATGGATTAACAAATGCATTTAATGTTGTCATACTGTATATTCATGTTATATATTTTATGTATTATTTATTTATATTTGTATCTATTCTCCTCTCTGATGATATGTTAGGTGTTCATAATCTATGAGCTGAAAATAAAAGAAGGAAACAGAATTATTTAGGTTGGAAAAGAGCTTAAAGGTCACCAAGTCCAACCATAAACCCAAGACTACCAAACCCCATGAAACCATGTCCCTAAGTGCCACATCCACATATCTTTTAAATACCTCCAGGGATTGTGACTCCACCACCTTTCTGGGAAGCCTGTTCCAGTGCTTGAAAATTTTTTCAGTGAAGAAGAGTCCGAAGATTCAATCTACACTGCCCTGGTAAAACTTGAGTGTGCTTCCTCTTGTCTTATCCCTTGTTACATGGGAGAACAGGCCTCACCTGGCTACAACCACTTTCCAGGCAATTGTAAAGACCCATAAGGTCTCCTTTGAGCCTCCTTTTCCTCCAGGCTAAACAACCCCAGCTCCCTCAGCTTCTCCTCGTATGAACTGTCCCCCAGACATTTCCCCAGCTCTGTTGCCCTTTTCTGGACATGTTCCAGCACCTCAATGTCCTTCTTGTATTGAGGGGCCCAGAACCGGACACAGGATCGGAGGTGTGGCCTCACCAGTGCTGAGAACAGGGGGACAGTCACTGCCCTGGTCCAGCTGGTCACACTATTGTTGATACAGACCAGGATGCAGCAGGCCTTCTTGGCCACCTGGGAAAACTCCTAGCTTTTGTTCGGCTGCTGTTGACCAGCACCCCCAGGTCCTTGTCCACTGTGCCCCTTTCCAGCCGCTCTTTCCCCACCCTGTGGAGCTGCCTGGGGTTGTTGTGACTCAGGGGCAGGATCCAGCACTGGGCCTTGTTGAACCTCAGACCTTTGACCTCACCCCATCAATCCAGCCTGTCCAGAACCCTTTGCAGAGCCTTCCTGCCCTCCAGTAGATCAACGCTCTCACCCAACCTGGTGTCATCTGCAAACTGACTGAGTGTACACGGGATGCCCTCATCCAGGTCATCAGTAAAAATATCACCAGACCATTGATAAGACTATTAAACGGGTCTGGCACCAATACTGAGCCCTGGTGAACTGCACTTGTGACTGGCTGCTGGATGGATGTAACTCCATCCACCAACACTCTCTGGGTCTTGAAATACATACAGTTTTTTTGCCTGACAAGTGTACACCCACTCATACTATCAGAAAACAGTTTCTCCAGGAGTTGGTAGCCTGAAATACTGTAATAATGACACAAAAGGCCATGTCCTTAAATTATGTTCAGTTTTCTATCACATAGCATGAATTTTACTTAAACTAACTCAAGAACAGTTGTAACACAAACATACTTTTAATGTAAAAGATCTGCTCAGTCTGACAAAGCACTGGACAGACAACTTGGAGCAAGAAACCAGTCAGATTCAGGAGTTAATCTCAAGTAAAAGAGATATACTAAGTGATGTTATAGGTATATAGGTATTTACAGCTCTTGAGGGATGATTTATAAACCCTATTTCAGTGATAGCACAACAACCTGGTTTAGCTAAATAAAAGAAAGATACCTTTCATAGTAAAAGATAGAACTGTGTCAGGAATGCACTAAAAGACATTTCTTTGGTCAGTGTTCAGTAAAAAATTCTTCATGGCAGAATATAAGCCAGGAACGTATAAATGAACAATTATCAACAGCATGGGATTTAATGGACACAAGGAATCGCAACCAGAACAAAAAAATACTGCAAAGAAAATCCCCCTTTTTAATTATTTCTTGAAGTTCAAATTTCAGGAGGACATTCAGGCAAGAATTTTATAGGCTAAAAAAAATTAAAAATTATGCCATAGACAATGAACTTTTTTTCAACATTTTTCTGCATCCTGTTGAGCAATTAAAAAGACATGACTGAAATCTGAATCTGAATATTAGGATTTCCCCTGCCTATTCACAGAAACACAGAAATAGTATTTGATAGCATTAAGTGCTGAAACAGTGATAAAAATGGCAACATAGAAAAGAGACCATTTCTCTGTCAATGTTTCACCGTAACTAACGGGATGAAATAGAAGCAGGTGAAACACCGATGACAGCACAAGTAGAGAGAGGGAAACCTGTCCTCATAACACCCTGCTATGTGGTGTGTCAGTGTGATAACTCACATACCTGCATGTAGGAGTGGGGATAAAGGGAACCAAACACTCCTTAATGTCCCCATACTTGACATCTAAATATTCTGCTGTTAATATGCAAGTTGAATTTAAATTCTTAAAAAATCACAATTAAGTACACATGAAATTTTCTTCCCTCTCTCAGTAAATCTTTATCCACTGACACACAAGTTCCTCATGAGATATTACCTTCTGCTGCCTAAAAAAGAGAAAGTTGGTGGAAATGCTTAGACTGGAGACAGGAGCAGAAGAGAGGATTGCAACTCCCTAGGAATAGGTGAGCAGGCCTAAGTTCAATGACAATTTGGCACAAAAAGCAATGAAAAAAGGTGACCAACAAAGGTGTGTTGAAACACAAGTCAGATGAGAACAGACACATACAGGTGAAACTAAAACCAGCTACCAAATAGTAACCTTACACTGGCACACTAAAATATACTGAGCATGGACCAAAATAAGCACATCATTAAACCCTTAACTATTATTGATTTTGTAGAAGAAAGATCCAAAGAAACAATCAGGATAAATTAGAAGTGACACTGCAGTTATAATATCAGAATACTAGAAAAGACTTGGGACTCACTAAGACACATTCACTTGTTAAATAGCTGTAGCAGGAGCCAAACGTAACCTTTGTCTGTAACATCTCAGAAATGCTGCACAAAAGGTACAGTCCTAGTTATTGTTGGAGTTCATTTAGCAAGCATACAACCTGAAAAAGAAAGAACCCCACAGAAAAGAAGAATTTACAGAAGTTTCCAGGAAATTAATCTCCACTTTTCTGGAAGATTAAGTTTTGTTTTAGAAGTTTGTGTTTATCTTGAGTTGGTTGTCCCCACACAGTACACAAAACATTCTAGGAAGTAAAATATTGAACATACTGTTCAAAAGAGATTATGAAAAACAAGGATTAATGGAAAATGGAATTATTTCATCTGAACTGTAAGACGCACAGATGTGTATGTCTGAAGTGTCCTAAATATTTGGTATTTAATTAGTTGTCATATTGTAGGTTCTGATGGCATGAGCACTTCAGTAATTTTTTTTTTTTAATTAATACCTTCATTCTTTTTGGTGGTGAACGAATATTTAAACACAGTTTAGACGCAATTACTAAGATAGCTATAATTTAGACTTTGTTATAGATTGTGTCTATGGATATTTAGGCAGATATAATGTCTTTCTTATTTATCTACCTAATATATATTAAAAAAAAGAGATCTGCATGATTTAGTTCATGTCAGGAAGGTAACTAATGAACACAGAGCAAAAGGGAGGTTAAGTAAAGGAGTGGAAGAAAAGAAGGTCATGGCTTTTTCAGGAAGAACACAGGAAGGTAATGTATGTTCATACTGTTTGTTACTTTGCCTAAATATTAGGGTATCCTGTAACTGTTTGCAAACAGTGACAGATGAAACTGAGATTACATGGCTATCATCATTTCACAGGCTGAGGAAACGATGGTGATGCTAACATGTTAGATTTCAAGAGTTTTCCCTTCTTGGAGAATAGGGATTTGATCTAACTGTCCTGTCTTTCCATCGTACATGAGATAACATAGCTATCACTTAGAGTCAAAATCAGAAGGTTTTTAAAGGGTCAGTTTCCTCAGTACAGAATAGAAATTCTTCACTTCTTTTTTGCACAAACCGTATTTTCTGTCCTTAAATAGAGGATCTACAAACCACTGTGAATATGATTACCTATGAATGACCGATTCATATGAATGACTGATACATATGAATGACTGATTATATTATATCAGTTTCAGACATTAATACAGCATACATGAACATTTAATTTGGATGACTGAGGCTTTAACAGGCATATGCTTAAATAGGATAATAACACTTCCTGACATGCTTATTCTTGTCTTCCAAGGCATGTCAGTCTTTGATCAGCTCTATAGGAAATACATTGGCCTAGAAAGTACACAACCATAGAGCATGCAGCAATCTTTCTGGTAAAACAAGACATGCTGTGGTCTCATAAAAACATGCCAGAACCATTTAATTCATGTAACAAATTCAACTACTTATTTATGGCAGATATGCCAATGCCTGACAAATAGCAAGAATTCATATGAGTTCAAAAGGTGAAAAAAAGTTGAAAAGACCTCACAATTCAGAAACAGTTTGTCATATTTTTTCCTTTCCCTTTTTTAATATTAAAAACCCCCTATACAAGACATTGTACCAGGGCTGTTTTGATTCACAGGTCTCTTACTAGTAATTTTTTTATATTACATATTATTTAGTCAACTTAATGCTGATACTGTCATTTGGTCTGTTCTATTCAATACCCAATACTTCCTTGACACTGCAAGAAATCTCATGAATTACCTTCTACCATGCATAGTTTATTGTTCCATGTTCTTCAAAGATCTTTGTTTCTATCAGCTTTTATTTATTTATATATATATCTGTATATATATGTGTGTGTAATAGTTTTCTTAAAAAGGTATTAAATTAAAAAAAAAATAAAGCTTATTTCACATATTTAAGATATGCAGCTGTTTCAAAGATGGAATGCAATTGCTGAAAAAGACCAAATGGCAATTGCATTACAGGTAACTGGGAGTTAGGAGTATACTTTACCTGAAAATATTAATACCTGATTATTTATATGCAACCTAACATAAAAAACTAGGAAGTTATTTGTTCAATCTTACTATAACATATTTTTATTGTGTATGTGATGGAAATTTTTTAGCAATTATTCATGAGTTCATAATGGTGACCACAATTTCTCATTAAATGAGATTGAACTGCAGCTGCAGACAGCTGCTTGAATATGGAGACAGACATATGAAACTAGATAAGACAATTGCTCTCCATGTAAGTTGCCACCCACCTTTTATGATTTTCAGCTACAGTACTTACAAAAAGCATTTTGTGGGTTTCATTTTAAAAATTATTTACTATGCTCCACAGAAATATTGCTGTGCTTTTCTATTGCAAGTTCTTGGATCAAGAACACTACTATCTGTTTTAAGCATTATATATACCATGGTATTTTTTAGCAATAGAAGCAAACATGTCTTCAGGTCTCAATTTTTACCACTATGTGACTCAAAAATAATAATAATAATAATAAAGAAGTCTCTGATCTGGAGTGCACTGATATTTAGTTCATAATCTTTGAGATAATGAAAAAACATTTATGAGTATTACCTTTCATAATCTAGCTCATCCTTGGAAATTTCCTCCATTATTACTATCCAGGCTTAACCTTGATTAGTTTGCCAGGTCTGATAGAAACAGAGCACAAATGGTTGTTATTGTCTTTCAAGGCATTCTGCACCACATTTCTTTAGTGCTTCACCAGTTTGGTTTTGAACTGGCAGATTAGGCATTGTTAAAATGAGGTAGGTGGTCAGAGATCAAGGGTAGATGAACCTAACATAGGCTAGATCTGATGCTAAGTACTTAAGATCAGCACAGTGAAATCCAGCTGTGAGAGTAAAAGAAAAAAGAAAACTGAAGCGTTGATTTAAACTTCAACATGAGAACAAATGCATTCCATATATTGTTATTACCTGCATAGAATGTGCTATCAAAAAATAAGAAGGATTTTCATTATTTTTTTGAGGCAGAACAAATGAATAATGTAGTTACTGTTACACTTGTCTGGAAATAACAAAAAAAGTCCTCTTTGCTAAGGTGGCACAAGATGATGTCTTTCCAATGGACACGCACAACATGAGGAAAGAGACTGTAGTAGCCGACATATTGCTAAAATTTTGGGAGAACTTTCTTATTGAAGTTGGAACACTTTGATATGATTGCTGCTCCTATGAAACCAGCATAAAACTACAGTAACAAAACGAAGGCATTAATTGTAAAAATTCTATCATTATGAGTTAATTAGATTTAGTATCTCCTGTGTATTTAAATGCATATTTCAGAGGCAGTATTGCTGTACTCAAATTGATTTCCCTCAGAGTAGTACATGATGTGGTATTTGATGCCCTTCAAAGGACACTATTAGCCAAGCTGTAAAGTGTCTGATTTTATTAGCTTTGCTGGATTTTATCAGTTTGTAAATGTGTTATTTTCCCCATTTATTGTGCCTATGGGATCTAGAGATAGAGTGAGCTTCAACTTAATATGTTGTTGGAAGGTAGCAGTGGTCTCACTTTAGCACTCTGCGCTGTGATGCAATGACATTGAAGGTAGAGTCATGAAAACGTTAATGTCAGGGCCATTTATCAAGGCAATTCCTCACTGCTATAAAACTCTGCTGTGACATTGAATTCAACAGTAGGTTTTTGTCTTAAATAGAGTTGTCCTGTGTTGTATAACTACCAAACCCCAATAATAGAATAAGATGTAGTTAATAATAAGGAAGGAAGTCACAGATGTCTGACAAAGGAGAGAAAGTAAGTTGTTAGCATGGAATTCTAGGATTTAGGAGCTTCAGGAAAGGTTCAGTTATCATCACCTTTATTTAAGATCTGGGGGGTGATATACTTCAGCAGAATCCAATTTTCCTTATAACCCTTATAAATAGCACAAGTATTTACTAGGGTGATCATCAGAAGTCATCTTTTTTTGCAATATGCTGGTGAAAAGGGCCCACATAGGACAATTTAATATCATGCCCAGTGTTTTTCAAAGTCCTCTTAAAGTAGTTGCCAAATGAAAATATAATTATGTACCACATCTTTTGTGCATTCCTATTCTCACATCAGTCTGTCTTCACATTCTATTCTGATTGCTAGATAGGTCATATTTACAAGAATATGTATTTTAGAAGATATTCTTATGCACTAAAGATTTTACCTGAAAACCAAGGCAGATACCACTTGAACATCCCACAAAAAATGGAAAGCCCAGAACTCTGAGGTATGTTCACAAGTTTTGATTAGAAATTTTCTTCATAACTGTAAAAAAGAAATACAAAGGAAATTAGAATAAATATAAGAGGAAGAAGATGCCTATAAGGTATTACATGAAGTATATACTGTAGACTTTTAAAGGGTCCTTTAATGTACTTGCATATATATACAATATTATATATTTTAATACACTGTTTATCTCAGTAGCTTTTAATGACAGTAATTTCTTTCATTTAAATAAGTATTTCCAGTTGTTTTAGGTACTTTCATTTATTCCTCTGTTTAACTAGAGGAAAAAAATTCAGAAATAGGAGTATTGATGCAACAGTAAGACATATTCAAAAGATGAGCTATGAGAGTGAATAATTTATTATTTTGAAGTTAAAAGCCATAGAATGGACATTTTAAACAGTAAAGTCTCCAAGAGAAAAGGTTGCATAACACATGAATGGATTTAGAAAAATTGTTAGAACAAGGTAGAAACCATGAATACAAAAAATATTTAAGGCCATGAAAATTCAATATACTGAGCTTCTATTACATTCATCAGTGTACAATGCAAAAAATGAAAATGCATGAATACAGGTATAGGAATTATTAATGCTGCTGGTTTCTCATCCCAAAACAGCTTTTATTTTTAAGTAATATCAAATTTGTAGAAACAAAAGTGTATCTATTTACCATCCCTAAAAAAAGAGTTTTTCCAGCTTGTTGCTATACTAGCATAATCTTAGCATTCATAAGGCTCCTTCACCAGCAAAATATAGATGGATAGTATTAAATGGCAAAACCACTCACTGTCAGAAATAAAGGGATGAGGTATAGACTGAGATTCTCTAATCATTCTCAGGTCTTTGTGTGCAGGTGTGAATACACTGAGGAGCTCTCTCAGTCTTTACTGGATCATTCTTTAAATGACAGACATAACTGTTTTACCTATTTTTACACATAAGTGCCACAGAGTAGCCTTCAATTTTTAAGGTGTGATATATTCTTCCAGTCTGGCAGATTTGGCATTTGCTCTGAGATCTGTTTTGGATCTACGACCAAGTCAAAAAAAGAAAAGGGCAAAAAATATTCTTGAAAATACTTTTTCATGTAATTAGCTATAACATTACTATAAGCTGACTATATTAGGTTAAAGATGTCAAGGATGTGTCTAATGCTGTCTTGTGCAGGCAGCCCTGAAGTACAAGAGGCCAAACAATATGGGCTACATCTTATATGTGTAATATTCAGACATCTAACTTTTCCAATAAGGCCATTCAGCTTGGGTCACAAGATGACTGTTACTCATTACGAAATTCCTTTGCTTAAAAGATTCAGCTTGGTCTTTTGCACTCTGTTTTGTGTAGGTTGCAAAGGAGTAGCATGTATAGCAGATGAGAAAATGAGGTCAAATTTTAATTGTTTTTTAAATTTCCAACGGAACAATACAGGAACTTAGCAAGGAGGGATAAAGACATAGAGGGGGGGAAAAGTCTCAGAGACCATTGAACTGCTAGAAATGGTGAAAAGTAGACTTTGTGGTAGAATTCTGGAAAGACAGACTGGTTGCTAAGAGTGGAAGAGGATCTTTTTCTGAGACAGCCTTTTCCAGCAGCAGCACTTATTATCACCAAGATTTCCCACATTTCACTCCTCCTTTACTCCACCCAGTGGAAATAGGACTAGTGCTCCAGATGCAGCCTGACAAATGCAGGAGAGGCACAATCATCTCCTTTGACCAGCCATGAGCACAGGTGAACACATACATGCTTTATTTATGTATGGCACTGAAACATGACAAAAGAGATTGTAGTGCAATTCCTTATTCCTCACACAGCAGCCTGTAACAATGTCTTTTTTCTAGGAGTAGCTCCCAGGATCTCATTCCACTTTAAGGAAGGAGAGTAAACTTTTCATTTGTTATACAGCTTCTCTTCAATTGGACTCCATAGGAGGAATTTAGAATTCTGAATAAGCTGGTATTATTCTCAGGAAAAATATCATACTTCCAATCTGATTTGTTTTGTTTGTTTTTTTTTCCCCAAATAAGAGCAATGGACTAGAATTTTCTTTCATAAACAGATTTTTTTAAACCATTGGGGAAAACAATGATCAGCCAACCAAATCAGTCAGCAGAATGCATTCTGGAATTATAAAATAGTAATAAAAGTTAGAATTCATAACTGCACATGATAATGTGTTTCGTGAGAACCTCAATTTATTTTCATATATTGACATATCATGAAAATAACTTGTAGCTAGGTATATCAAATCAGTAATGTTATATATGTATAAGATTAATATTTTCTTGGTAGTTGAAAAAGGCTGCTTTTCTTTTTTCATTTTTTCAGATTACCAGTTGCTTCAGAGTACCCTAAGATTTACAACCCCTAGCAAAATACAAGTGATCAAGTTAAACTACCTATGAGAAGTTACTCTGAAGAAATTACTGCCGTTAGAAAATCCTAGTCTTAAAAATTTCTAAACATCAGCAAATTTTATATAAGTTTTTTATACAATTTATGAGATCAAAATGTTTTATAGGACTTTTTTGTAATTCATTTGTATGCATTTTTTTCATATAAATTTATGTTAATCTAAAAAATTTGCAAAAAGTTTTAAAAAGTCTACTTTATTTTGTTTAAATAAAATTGCATCTTTTTCCACCCACAAATATTCTTTCATTTGAAAAGGAAAACAATGTAATTTTGATAGAAGATCCAGTATGCATCTGATCTCATTAAAAAAACCCCTAAATTTAACATTCTGTATTTTTCATTAACTGGTCATAAAGGGAAGGACCTTGCAACAGTGATCCTCTCTCCCCAGGATCCTGCTTCATGATTCACTCCTTTATGCTCCCCAAGGTTCCTCCTCCATGATGATTCTCCCCTTACCAGCTAACCCCCTCTTATCTCACTCACCCTTGATGGATATAGCTGTTACTTATTAGGGGTGAGGCTGTACTGGGTAATTAACACAGCTGTTACTTACCAGGGAAGAGGTCATCTCTATTCCGTTCTCCTACACTTTACTGTGACACTGGGGAGATGCTGGGACAGGTTGCCCAGAGAAGTGGGTTGCCTTTCTATAACTTTGTGATTGTATGACTGTTACAAATAAAATACGCTTCTTCTTTGTAAAGAAGTAAAAAACATAACTGATCACCTCAGCAACTAAAACTTGAGATATGTTAACAATGTTGTACTTTGAGGATAGTGCAAAACCAACATTATTGGTATCTTGTGCAGGAGATGATTGTGAAATCTTATATCAATGTGTTAAATGGAATTGATAGTGTGGGGTAACAGCAGCTTCGGACATGTTTCTGTATAGGATTGGTCATACACACTGTAAAGATTACTGTTTCCATTCTGCAAGCTGCTTTTGTAGAATCTACAAGTTACCAAGTGTTGATATCAGATGTTAATGTCTGCTGATAATTAGTTTTTGTCTCAGTCAGTAAAGAATGCATCTGTACTGCCAGGGGTCAGTCTTCTTTACCCTGTGACAGGATCCCTAAACAACTCAAGGATTATGGCACTCCCAGGTATGTGGTAATTTGCAATGGTAATTTGGCATTGTAGTTGGTTAATATATGATTGTAGAATTGTATACCTCATTGTGAGCAAACAGTTCAAAAAATAATTGGGAAATTTAATTTCACCTATGTGTCTGGGTGTTTTGGTTTTGGGTGCCTCAGTCAAGCTACTGTGGTTGTGTTTTATATGCTGTGATTTCCTCCTTGTTTCTTTTAACAAAAGAACAAAGTTGAGGCAATAGTTTGTTGATGTTTCTCTTACCATAGTCTGTGGTCTTCTAGTCTTCTGCATGCAAATGGGAACATGTTTAAGGGTATTGAATAGCTATGAAATACAAGCCACCATACTTAAATTAAAAATGTAATTATTGGTGACAAAATTGTGGCTTAATTATGAATTATATTTAAGCTATTAATAAGCTATTAATTTTGTATAACCCTCCTATTATTTGTGATTCTGAGGATAGAAGTTGCTTGCTGGTAGACATGATAAAGCTGTAGCAGAAGCATAGTCTAAAATAATTTTTTTTAATTAAGAAAAAGAAGACTTCTTATTGAGTTTTAATACTTTTCCTTTTGCTATATCTGTAGTTAAATCCTTTTTCTTGAGGTTATATTAGAGGGGATAATCCAGCGGGCACACTACCAACGTACATGATTAAAGTTCCATGAAACTGAAATTGCCTAACGTTGTCCTTGACCAATGAAACGATCGGATATTTACTTATTTTTATTACCATATTCTTTATACAGCCATATTTGTATTTTCTCAAGATCGGTCTGCCTTTATGTGCTTCTATCAAACATGGTTCTTCTGCAATGCTATCTAAAATCAATGTAAGATAATCCATTTTAGAAGAGGAATAAAGATTCAAGCTGTCAAATTTCAAAATAAATTTTGTTGGTGGTTCTCAGTAACCATTTGGAAGTTAATCATAAAAGCGGTGAGCTTGAGGTAGTTATTGCTTGAGATAAATAATACTTGGCAGGTTTATCTTAGTTTTCTGCCTACAGGCCTACCATTCTGCCACTGTCTGTTTGCCTTGATGTCTGTCATCTGGTTTTGATCTCTTCCCCATTAGTGTGCAAAATAGATCAAAACTAGGCAATAAGCCATTTGGACTCTGTAAGGTCAAACGTTTTCACTGCAAAGGATATGAAGGCAACTGCTTGCCAATAATTTTAACAAAATGTGAGAGAATTCAGAGCAAGTACATCTTCAACTGGATTTTAGCCATGAAAGCACATAATCTCCACTATAGTGTTGTAAAATTTGGAAACAGATACCTAACAGAAGGCTATCTTGAGATTAAGAAGAGACAACTGTTTGGCTCATTATAAAGTCAGATGTATTCTATGGCATTTGAGTGGACAGCAGAGACCCTGACCTTACGCATGGTCCATTAGAAGTGAATTTGAGTTTGGCGATTATATTTGCATAAACAAAATAGTTAATATACGTGTGGATCATCCTGAAAGTACCGTGCCACCTCTTTAATATGTAAAGTCATAATTTGAAATTAAAGTACTATCTATTTCACTTTGCAATTAGAAAAAAAGATACTGACTGAAAAAAAGCAGGAATAGAAAAGGTGTAACATGAGGGAAAAGATACCTGTTTCAGTCCCTTATGTCTGATGATGCATCCACTCGTTAGCCCTTTCCTTGTCTTGCCATAGCTACAATGACAATCAGCACAGCAAAGTGCTATCATTATAGTATCACACTTAGTGCATCATAGGTAATTAAGGGTGATGTATCTTTTACAAAGTTTGGTATTATACTTTTGCTATTCTAGTTTGCATTTTTCTGCAGCCTGCCATCCTGGACTATGGTGAAATATTAGCCACACTGGGATCAGTGGAAAACTCCCCCTGATATCAGTATGGCGGAAGTTTCAATCAGGATTTTTGCAATAATGTCTCTTTTAGCTAGTCAAATATTCCTGTTTTATGCTTGATGGAAGAACAGTCCAAAATGTTTATGTGATACTTCGATTGATTTGACTGATGGAGTGTTTGTTTTTAATAAGGAAGGGAAATTCAGCCACTGGACCATGTATACAAGCATAGATCTATTACTTCTGGTAGCAAGTACCTGCTGCCTATCAGATCACGTCACACATGATCAAAAGTGAATGACTAATTTTTGCTTGTTGGTTAGACATGTGGATAAATAAATATAAAGTACTAATATATTCAGATTAATTGTCAGCAATTATTTTTCTAGTAACCTGTTATAACGTTACTTCTTGTAGATTTGCACAGTGGCATTGCCAAGGAGGAAATACTGTTGACTACCTAAAATATTCCAGTGCATGCATGTCAATGATTCATTCAAGAGATTTTCTCATAAATGTGTGCTATGAATGCTAAGGGATTTCTGCCTGTAGTGGAGTTTTATCAGCATTTTCATTCTCTTTTGTTCACTAGTCTTGCTCACCTTGGCATTCAATAGCTGTGAAACACTATGTCATTTTTAGACTAGGGATTTTCTTGGAATTTAAAGATTAATCTGTTTTACTGAGCAATTCCTGATAAATAGTACTGACAACTGCTAATGTATATCAAGAAAAAAAATTGCAAATACTACAGATTAAATTAGAAATTAGCCCTGCTACTAAACATAGCAATTATTTACTCTGGTCTCAGCATAATATGAGACAGGGGTTGTATTGCAGAGTTTATTTATTCATTAATTGATACAAAGTTGTTTGGCCAAAGTAATTCAATGACCAAACTGGAGACATTATTCCTGAAAGATACCAACATGAAAGGATATGATATTTTACAAAAGGAAAAGGCTAGAAAAAGAAACCTTGATAGCAACTAAGGAGTAGCTCATGCTAGAGCTTTTTATTTATATTTATATCCAGACAATAAGTATTGCAAAGTTTTACTGAGCTGTTGCCTTAAGACTATATAAAATCATTTCTGTTTAGAAAGACTGAAGGTCTTTCACAAGTTTTGAGCTGCCTCAGGAAGGTAAGAGTTTAATCCAAATTGGATAAAAAAAAGTACAATTCAACGTTTAGGACTGTCTTTCAAAAATGTTTTACATCTTTCAATGCTGTGTAGGACAAACCAGTGTGTTGAAATACTTAATCTGTTTCCCATGAAAGGATGGAATCCATATAGATCAAGTGAATACAATTCTCACTAAGAATTCAATTTACTGAGATACAGTTAAGGCTTTTAGTGGATAACGTATTAACAATTTCTTATCAAATTAGCATAAAGTTTACCAAAATATAATTTTAAGTGGTTTCCTTCCTTGAAATAGAAATACTTACTTGCTCAAAAAAAAAAAAAAAATCCCTCTAAATCTCTATCTATGAAGTTAAGTAATTATATAGTTTTATATCCCAGAAGTCTTTAGAATATTCTTGTCCACACAGACTTTTAGTTCAGTGATTTTGCTTTTGTGGTAGTAGCACTGAAATACTTTTCAATAGTGTTGAAAAATAGTATTGTTTTTTCTCAAAATTTTCAATATTGAAACCAATGTTATTACATATTCTTTAACAATTACTTGTGTCTTTTAAATCCTTTGTCACATTTTTACTAAATGAATTTAATTGTGTTCTAATTCTGAAGGAGCAAAAATGATTAGAAATGCAACATTTTTCCTATTCTAATGTGGGAAGTGCAAAATGTCTGTTGGAAATGTTAAAATCCCTTTCTTTATTGCCTGTATTCATTAAAATTTTGTAAGTAAAATCAATTAAAAGTGAGTTTAGAAACCTTTTTTTCTTTAAATGGATGAAGTTTAGAAATGATTACACAGCTCCTAGACAATTAATTTGCCAACTATTTTATGTTTAATCAACATTTCCCATTTTTGAAACATTCATTTTTAATAGCGCCCTGCAGTTTTCCACTTTATTTAGTTTTAATTTTATTTTCAAGACACAAACCCGAAGAAGGCACTTTCGTGCCTGAGAAAAATTATGCAATAATTAAGTGTACCTAAGACGAACTCAAACAAAATTTGAATTTATGCTATGTTATATAATGAAGTATGCATGACATTACTATACTTTGACATGAGGCTGTTATATTTCTGCAAGTACTACTGTTCAGGCATTTACATGCACAATCCATTTTATGGGAAGCTGAAAAATAAATCTTTTTCAGCAACTTAAATACAGTTTACAGAAAAGACATAATGACTGGACAGAAACAAGTAAGTAATGATATTTATTAAAAGCACAAAAAAATGTTGTGAACTTGGCTGTGAGAGGAGGTGCCCAACATAGGGAACAGCATTTTCCCTATTGATTTCTTTCTCTACTTTGTATTCTCTCTCTTAAAATAAAAGAAGGAAGAAAAAAAATATGTAAGAGTGAGAACAACTTTGAAATATATGTTTTCATTAGGCTTAAAATTCCCTCGGTAACCTGTAGATTTTAGTCACCTCTAAATTTATGGCTGTGGTTTATTAAATTTTAGAACATATTTAATAAATGCAAAAATGCTAGTATGCATTGTTAAAGTGTTACTAAGTTGATACAGCCTATTACTTTGCTGGTAATGAGACATGACAAGGAAGGAATGCAGTTGTAGCCATCAGCAAAATTTGGGCATAAGTCAGACATACAACAAAGTGCCTCCAGCATTTCAAAAGGGTGTACTTTTTAGTGGTAATAAAGGCCAATCTTGAGGTAACTGTTGGAACTTAAGAGAAATCTCCAGAATTACAGTACTTCAGTGCAGTCCAGAGGCTGACCCACAGCACACAACATAAAGCTCTAGCAACACCAGTCAATCAGTGGGTATTGGTTGGGATAATGGCAGGTAGCATTTACTGAAAAACAGCTGAGGATTTTTGAGTTTGTTTCCTTTCTCAGCAGTTCTTTTTATTCTCCCTTGCAACATCCTATTAGCTGTTTTTATAAAATGGGATAAAACCTACTTGTCTCACTCAGAAGTAGAGAAAAAAAACCTTGAATCTGTTAAAATTGATGTAACCTTTTTTATATAAAATATTTTGGGGGCCTGTCTAGCACAAAAACGTGAAGGGTGAGATCCATACTCACTCCAACTCTAACTAGAAGTGCAAAAAGGAAAGATATCAGTCAATCTCTAAAATTCATTGGATTGAAATATCTCAGAAAATTAAAGAGGTACCATAGAGAACATCACTTCAAAAATGTGCAAGAACAATGAATTTTTTGTGTTTCGTTGTCACTTTTCTTGTAATGTATCAATCTGCTCTGATAATAGGAACATTATAAGGTAGAGGTCATCAGGAAATATGTACTGGTGTTTGTCTAGGAAGACAGCTGCTCTAGTTGCTTACAGTTTTCATCCTGCGGACATTGTTTATCTTAGCAGCCATTTCATTACAGCTCATGAACAGATCACATCAAAGCTAGTCATAAGAAAGACCTGCATTTCTATGCCAGCCTAGCTGAGACCAACACTGCACCCTGTGATTTGAAAATGAGGTATTCCAAAATGCTTTAAGGATCAGAATTGAATTTAAGCCATCTATAAGGTCAATTACACAGCCTTGGGGAGAGTAATGTTCCTTATGAAGTGGGGAAATAGGCAGGAGAAGGCAGTTGTACCAAATGTATGGGGAAAGTATCTATTTAATATTTGTGGGTTTTATAAAAAAGTATTCACTGTTGTATTTTGCACATGATTTGATTCAGAGAACAGTTGCAGCATCAAAATCTTTAATGTATTCAAAACTACTTACTTTATAGATCCCTGTCAGCTTTTATCAGAGTATTGTGGTTTTTTTCTAACTCCTCTGGCTACACATACAGCCAGAATTCAAGGTGCCCAAGAATTTCAGGGTGAAAAGGTGTTGCTTATTAATGCAGGAATTTACAGGAGAGTTATAAAGGTCAGAATTTTCTTCTTAGTTACCTTTGCAGGAAGAACAAATCTTTTTTAGTTAGTCTCTAAATAAAAAGAATTGTAACATATGTCTAAAATTACAAAAATTTATAAAACAAGTAAAGGTTTTCCTTGCTCTTCTGTTAGATATGGGTGCTCGTGAGCAGATTTTAACAAACATGACAAAATTTTTTTTTTTGTCCCTATCTAATTTAATCACAGAATGACTTAGATTGGGAGGACCCTTAAGTTCATCTAGTTCTAACCCCACCCATCAGGGGCAGGGACACCACTTAGTGGATCACATTCCTCAGGGCTCCATCCCAACTGTACTCAACACTTCCAAGTATGGTCCACCCACACCTTTGGGCAACCTGCTCTAGTGTTGTAAGGACTTTAACAATACAATTTCTTGTCTTGAAACGCTGTCAAGGACACAGAAGGAACGTGACATAAGACAACACAGTGGGAATTTGAGATAAGCATAGAATATGCAACTAGTTTGTGATCTGAAAAAGGCTGCTTGTTTGTTGCTGCCCTTAAAGCAGCACAAAAGGAGAGATTAGTTACTCAGAAATCTGAAGATAAAATAATACTAACTTTACAAGATTTGGTGAAAGAATTGTACTACTATTTAAATGAGGAAAAGGAGAAGAGGCTGCAGCCAGTGTGATTGCCTTGGAATGCCCCAGGCAGAGCTTTGGGATGTGCATGCGAGAAAGAATCTTATAGGAAGAATTGCAGGGTATGGAACACTTCTGTAACATTTTTAGAAACACAGTCTTATAACTCAGATTTTTTGTGTCCAGTGGAGGATTTTGGAGAAGGTGAACTGATCTGTTGTTCTGATAAAGAGCGAGACGTAGCATTTGCATTAACATCTGCAGATGAGGAAGTTTGCACTGACATCTGATAATGAGGAAGTAACATTACAACCCTTTAATTTAAACTAAATCCACAAATGATTGTCTAGGTCAGCAAACTGCTATTAAAACAGTGTCAATATGCAGCTACCAAGACATCAAAGTTTGGCCATAAATCGGTTGAGACTGATATCCAGTCAGTATTAATGCAGTGGGATGCTGGGAAGCTGGGTGTATTACCCAGATGGCGAAGAGTTAAAATCATTGGAGTAAGTAGAGCAAGTGTTATCTGCCAAACTGATAAGGTTAATTTATGGCTCCAGGGTGAGAAGCAGATGTCTGCTAATCTTAACCCTAAAAGAAATCCAGAGACTGCAGTGCACTTGCTCTGAGCAGCACTTACAGTCTCTAAAATAAAGAATTGCTGGTGTATCATAGTGCTGAATTTTTGCTGCAGCAGAAAATGGATTTTCTGAAGTTACAGATGATTTGTCTCCACTAAGAGCTTCAGCACCCGACATCGCAAACCTAACAGCCACAATACAAGCAACTGTGTACTTGGACATTTTTGGGTGGTTTCACATTACCTTTCTAATTCTCTCATCTGACCAGTTTATTGCAGGCGATTGAATGATAATGCTGCACCTTTAACCACTGCTGTGCTAAATTTTCTGGAACTGGTAACTCAAACACAGATAGCTGCAACCTTAGATGTAAAAGATATATCTTTTATTATTCCAAGCCAGAAACATGACAAGGCTCAATTGGCGCTTATCTGGAAGGGAGAACAATACTTAACATATGTCCTCAGAGGTATAAGCATTTACCCCACACAGCACAGGTCGAACTTCTACAAGTATTCTCACTCCCTCCAGACATGAAATTAGCCAGAGATACCCTGAAAAGGTAGGGGAAGTAACAACAGCAGTGTGCAAGCATTTAATGAACTAGAATTTCAGAGTCCACCTGAGAAATGTGAAGTCCAAGCTGTTAAACAATTTGAGCCACTAAGGGGTGGCCTGTCCAGGGACCAACCGCTTTGAGACTTGCATTGTTTTCTTTTTCCAGGAATAATGCCAGCACACCTCCACTGAAGGAACCAATTCAGAATGGGGCAACTGCCAGTGGATTTACATGAGAAGGCTCACAGGAAACAGATGGGGAGATGTGATAATGACTCTTCCTGGAAGCCCTTTTAACTTTTTGGTTACTTTAGTAGTAGACACAGGAACTCAACCAACACTTAATGGGTTGTTACTTCTTTTTAATAATTGGTGTATAGTAGACTGAAATTTCACTTTTCTTTTTACAGAAATCTGCTAACAGATGAGATCAAGTTGCATGGAAATACAAAGTCTGATGCAAATAACTCATTAAGTACCTCAGCCTTCTCCATGTCTGTTGCCACCCGTTCTCCCTTCTCATTTATCAGTGACCTTTCTTGTTCCTGACCTTTCTTTTCTGACCTATATACTTATAGAATATCTCCTTATTATTCTTCACGTCCTTTGCCAAGATCCATTCCATCTGTGCCTTGTCTGTCCTTATCCCACCATTTCACATCCAGACTACCTTCCTCTATTCTCTTCAGGTCACCTGTCCCTGCTTCCATTGACAGTATTTCCTTCTTATTACTTCTGCTTGAGGAGCAGATCCTTTCTTAGCCAGGCTGGTTTCCAGCCTGCACTACTTGATTCCCTACCCATCAGGATGGAGAACTCTTACTCTAAGAAAAGTGGCCTTAAAAGAGCTGGCAACTCAGGTCATCTTCTCTGTCTATAAGGGCAGTTTCACAGGAGATTTCATTCACCATCACCTTCAACAGCTAGTATTTGCTCTTCCAAATTTCACAGTCCTGATTTTGTTCCTTGTCCAGCCAAGGTTCTTCCAGGTCACAGACTCAGCCATGGGTGGTTGATACAGCCAAGGCTGTCTCTGATCTTTCCAATGAGCTCATTCACACTGATAAGCACAATGACCGGTAACTCTTCTGCTCTGGGATAGTTTCTCCAATACCTGGACCAGAAGTTCAGATGCTCTGCAGGAGTCTCCTGAATTGCCTACAGTCTGCTGTATGGCTTTTCCAGCAGCTATCTGGGTGGTTGCAATCCCCCACTGGGACTAAAGCCTGTGAGCACCATGATTCCTGTAGTTGAAAGAGGAGGCCTTGTCAATGCTCTGCCCCTGATCAGGCAGGCTATGACTAACACCAAACACAAGGCGTCCCTTGTTGCTCCTGTCCTTGATTTTTACCCACAGGCTCTCAGTGTGTTTATGGCTCTTATTCAGAATCAGTTCTTTCTGATTTGACCATTCCTGAAAAGAGAGCAACACGCCCCTGCCCCTTCTATGAAGCCTAGAATCTGCTGCGTTGGAAGGGACCCAAGAGGATCACCTCACCCAACTTGTGGCCATGTGTGGGACAATCAAGGACATTTGGACAAGAGGGCTCAACTCCTGGCCCCTGCATAGGACACTTCTTCACAGAATCTCTTCTCTTAAAGTTTCTACTTTCTCCGTTTATATTCTGACTGTAACAGAAGCATTATTTTCAAGGTTATTTTCAAAATATGCTATGGGATTTAAGCAGAGAGCTTGTAATAAAATTAACAAAAAAATGTGTATCTAAAATACCTAGATTGCTTAACATCATCTTACTGAGAAAGGTTTATATGCGGTGATATAAGTAGCTGTGATATTCTTTTAACATTAAATTCTTTAGTATTTCTGGCATCTGCTCTAATTTATATGTGCTTGGTTCTATATAAATGAATATATACTGGTCTAAAGAAGTTAATGCACTTTATGACTGCATTGACCTGTAGATTGTATAAAGTATAATAGTGAGTGAGTACATGCATGCTTTATTATGGCTGCAGAATATTCAGAATTATGGTGTTTTTCCCTAAATAAGAGCATCACAGCATTTCCACCATACAAAGCAAACCAAGTTCAGATTCTGTAAACCTATCAACACTGCTTTCTCTATGTGTACTGCTCACCAGAGTGGAGTGTCATGATCATGACTGGATAAACTCTTGGGTGAAGTATAACAGGCCTGGTAGGTTACTAAGTTCAGAGAATTCACAGTGCATACTGCTTGTAGCACCAATATAATGATTGTGGGTGGCAGTAAGGGAAATTATGATTGTACTGGTACCTCTAACATCAGTTTTTTTATACACATATCTGGTAAGTCACTCTGGTAAGGAATATGAACTTGAGATCAGTGAAGCTTCCTCCTGAATGGAATGGTCTGTATTTGTGTCCAACAAATAGGAAAATGCTATATATCTTTTTAAATTGCTTATTCTTAATGCAACTTCACTAGGTTTATTCTGCTAAATAACAGCACTTATTGATATAGATTTTAAAGTGTCATAGAAGAATTCAAGTCTAAATCCTGGTATTTAATTTAAGACTTCTCTTTTGTATCCTGGCATCTTAGGAGATTGGGAGACATGCAGTTTTTATTTTCTGACTTTTTTATCAGTTAAAGCTTCTGGCCAGAACTCATAACTGATGGTCTGATAGACAGGATGGACTGATTAAGACTCTTACAGAATTAAATTCCAAGAATCTCCTGCAGATTCTTCTTGACAAAAAAATTTGAAACTGTATTGAGCTTCATTATTTACCACATACATTTCCATCTGCTACTGATGAGTGTTTCCACAAGTTGCTTCACTGTATTAGCAGGGAACACTCACCTCAAAGGTGACCTTACTGGCCCAGGATAATCATCTAGCTAGTCACAGTGTCAGACAGTGAATGGAATCTATTCCTATAATGAGTGCACCAGGGATGGTACTTCACGATAAATGGATACAGCTCTGAAATGGTGTCCAGGCTATAGCCAGAAGGGAGGGCTTCTATTAAAATTAATAGCTTGCTTGCTCTGTTTTTATCAATGTATTACTGAAATGGTGTTCTTTCAAGGTTGCACAGCTGGTTTAATGCTGATTATGTTTTAAGCTGGAGTGAATCATTAAAAAGGATAGAAATGAGTGTAGGGTTATTCATAACAGAAAAAGATGCCAAGAACTATACAACCAAAGCATTTATCAATAAAACAAAAAATCCAAAGATAAATTTACTGCAAAACCATTTGCTTCTGGGCTCAGTTTCTTCTTCTGTAGAAGAAAAAAAGCTGTCTTAAAACATTTTCAACACATTAAAACAAGTCTCAAATTGTTACTTCTGTTGCAGAAAGTCTTACATGAAGACAAGAAAGCAAAATGCCATAAGTTCCCTAATTTTATGAATTTAAAGCTAGCACTAATTCAAGAGAATATATCTTCTCAGTCCACCCCAGATCATACAATTTAGATCATACAATTGACCATACAATTAACAAACACATAAATTCTGAAAGAAATTGTGCTATTACGAAGTTTGTATAATAGACTATAAATTTTCACGTTATAAAGTTTCTTTTCATTAATTGGTTCATTCCAGGGAATGGAGATTTACTGCATATACTGAATGCTAAGTCTCATTAACACATCTGCAGTAATATTTGACCACACTAGTCCTACGAGTTTGGTCAGGAAAGTCTGTTTCCTCAGTTTCTTCCACAACCTTTTGGAAGTAGTAAGAAACTAATTTTATGATTTCACTGGAATGCTGCCCAGAGAGATCAAGAGGTGTTACCTTCATAATTTTCAATGAAATCTGCTTTGGTTCCTCTGTTTTCAAATTAAAGGAAAATTGCCTTGTTCCAAATGTTTTAATCCTTTTTTTATTCAAAGATGAGACAAGTTAAGCTGTTTAGATGGTTACCATTTCAGAAGGGTTTATGAGAGACCACTGTACACACACAAAACAATGTGATGGCATGCGAATCTGTAAAATAACCTGAGACAAACTATTTCAGAATTGATGGTTTTAATAAATGGTCTGATACAAAATGTATTTCTGTGAGTCAGTGTCTGCACATAACGTTGTATAAGTATCTGCAGCCGCTACATTTTGTGGAAGTAAAATATGCAGTCAATGGTGCCCTTCAGCAAGCATCTTATGTTGTCTCATTTCATCAGATGAGGCGTGAGCAATGTAGAATCAATGTACAGAAAATATTGTTTCACAGCAGAGAACAGACATGGATAGAATTATGCTTTTTAAAAAGCCATTTTATAGCTTATGTAATTGTCTAAAAGCAAAATTAGTTCCACAATATTTTGCTGACCAGCTTACTGGTTATTCACACTGTCATAATATATAAAATGTCATTACTGTTATACCACTGCATCAGCTTTTCTAAGGTACTGCAAAGCAGACACAATTAAGAAATAACTAATGTCCTCAGATTCTACTTCTGTCTCAAGAACTCTTTTGAGAAAAACAGATTTTTCTCCTTTAAGCCAGGATATTATGTGTTTTTAAGCACATTTTCCAAATCCTCCTTATTTAAGATTTCACATTCATTACAAACTTTCAAGTGGATGAAAATTATTTTGTCTGAACATCATCCATTTAATATCTGTAGTTATTTGCCTCAGGCTCTATCTCTGGAGAGGGAATACAATCCAAACAGAAAAAAAAATTATCAAGAAATATTTTTTGGATAATAACAGGATAGAATAAACTGGTATGGAGTAGAATTGAGGTTTCTGAGATCTAGAACTCAAGCACAGTTGACATTCTTTCTTCTTCCTGGAGTTTACCATTCCTGAGAATGGTTCAAAGCTGCATTCAGAGAAGGTTCTGATGACGTTAGGAAAAGTATTTCTACTGAGAACGTGGCCAAACAGGCTTCCTGGAGAGGTGGCTGAGGCCTCAAGACTCTTAGACTCTCAGTTTTTAAGAGGCATTTTGCCAATCTCTTAAAAATATGCTTTGACTTTTTTGTCAGCCCTGAATTGGTAAGGTAAGTGGACTATATTTGTATTTGTATATTGTAGGTCCCTTCTAATAGAAAATATTCTATTCTATGTGTAGAAGTATTTATATATACTATATATACTTTAGCAATATGATACGTGGTGCACTTCCTAGATTAACTGTTCCAGTGTAAAAAAAGCCTAATGCTTTTAGTCTTCAGGCAAGCAGTAATCACAAATTAGTTGTTACAACAAAAAATGTAAATAACAACTATGGTTTTTAACATTTCTCAGCATGTGAATATAGCCTTTGGGAATCTCATTTATTACCTTCTGTTTACATAGTGACTCTTACAGGAATTTTAAGTGGAAGTTGGTCTAAAGCCTTACTGTATTAAACAAATAAGACACTTATGACTTCACTTTACCCTGAAAGACTGTTTCCCTGTCAGATAAAGAAAAATATTGAATCTATTGCTTAATTTTTCCCAATTTATGTCATATTTAGGACTTTTTAAAATCTTTTAGTGATTTGTTCTTGACTTCATTTATACTATATTTATTACTTGAACCAATTCTCTCACAAGAAAGATGTGGATGTGCTAGAATGGATCAAAAGGAGGGCCATGAACATGATGAGAGGGCTGGAGCATCTCTCCTACAAAAGCTCAGAGAGTTGGGGTTGTTCAGCCTGCAAAAAATAAGTATTTGGGGAGGTCTTACAGAACCTTCCAGTGCCTAAAGTGAGCTTACCAAAAAAGGGTAGAGAACTTTAACAAGGGCAGATAGTGATAGGATCAGGGGGAGTGATTTCAAACTTTAAGAGGAAAGATGTAGGTTAAAGGTCAGGCAGGAATTCTTTACTGTGAGGGTGATGAGACACTGGAATGTGTTGCCCAGCCTCGGGTGGCCTATCCTTGGAAGTGATCAAGGCCAGGTTGGAAGGAGCCCTGAACAACGTGGTCTGCTGGGTGGTGTCCCTGCCTGTGGTGGTTGTGGTTGGAGTGGGATGGTCTTTAAGGTCCCTCCCAACTCAAGACATTCTATGATTCTTTGATTCTATGAAGAAGTGAAAAAAGAGGTAACAAACACAGATGGAGATGCCAGGAGATCTGGGATCATAAAAACACTGCCAAACTGAAAAACAACACAGTTGAACAAACAATCACAATAGACAAAATGGATTGGAAGATATATTAAGAAGATTATTATATGTAAGGCAGAGGATATCATTTTAGTTGGGGCCTGTGTGTTAAATGATATAATTGCAAACACTAACAGTGAAAATAATAGAATAGAAGAACATGACTGATAAATAAAAATCCAAGGAACTAAAATAATTTCCTTTTTGGAAAAAAAAAAAGAGAAAAGAAAAAAAAGCTCCAAATAAAAAGGTCTGCAGGGGATTTAATATGAATTTTCAAATATGTATGGTTTGGTTTATTTACCCGCTGATGATTTTGCCTCTTTCCGTTGTCCTTCTGTTGCAATTAATGCTTTAAGAAACTGTAGAGCATATGACAAAGCACAAGTCAATATTTACTGGTTCCAAATATTCGGATTTTTTATATAAAAAAAAAAAATCCAGAAGTTTGTTCACTATACCCACTGAGGACAAACAAAATCAGCTCAATTTGAAGATTAAAAGATTCAGTTTAGACATTTACAAAAATATACTTTCATACTATAAAAGAAATTAAGTACTGTCACGAGAATTTAAAAAAAATATATAAAATCTAAATTTTTTAGAAAAAATTCATAAAACTTTCACAAACCAGAACTTTTATTTTTCAAGTAAATATTTGAGTCATGTCATGTTTCAGTTTGGTACCTGAACTATGACTTCTATGCATAGCCTGAACTCTTATTCCACTGGAGTCAGCCAGCTATATCACATACAAACAAACATTTGCTTCTGCACTCTGCAGTAGATTTTCTCTGAACTGCTCTGAGGTTACAAGAGGAAGAGAAACTACCCTCACCTTCAAGGCAGATTCTGTCCATCCCTTACTCCCTATAGGGGAATTAAGAGCTTTGGTCAGGGGACAGAGCATCAAGAGGATGGCTGGAGTTCAGCAGTAGCTGGTGTCATGAAAAGATGTTGAACTAGGGCACAGTGGATGAACTGGCTTGCGGTGAAAGTGGGGCAACCTTTTGTGAAATTGCTGAGATGCCTTCAGCAGAAAACATCTTGCATTCCTTTGTTTTTCTCCTGTATGAAATGAGAAAAATACTGAAAAATATCAAGTGCTTGTTCTGAAGTGCAAAAAAATAAGCATGCATTGATAATCACATTACTTTGTGATGCTGTTTTAGAAATATTCAAATAATACTAATCATTACTGAATTGGTTTGCAAAAAAGACAGTCAAATAATTTATTGTAGCTCTGCAAATAAACAGGTATGGACTTTTCTATATAAATCACGCTCCCTGTTCTGCCTAATACTATGTTTTTCCTTATTCTCTCCCTGCTCCTGAGATGAACCTCGCTGCAGGAATGTGAAGAAGTTTGTGAAGTCTTTCTCTAATGTACACAAACACTTGGAAAAAAAAAAAAAACAGGGATAAGAAAGCTGAAGGAGTGTTTCAGGAATCAGCAAAGTCTGGGAGAATAGGGAAGCTGACAAACAGTAACCATGTCTTGAGTTATATCTGTGACTACATACAGTAACAAGCCCATACAGTAGTGTTCCTTTGGACTTGGGTGCAGCATCCTGTATTACTGCAGTGCTTCTCCAGCAGCTAACATGTAGAGCTTCTCAGCATATTGAATTAGTTGAGGTATGCTCTCACAAGTTTATAGTTTCCAGTTCCAGAGTCATTCTGTTTGGAAATAGTTTGGATACCTCTGAACAGGATGGGACTCTTGCATAGAGCTATACCTCAAGAGCTTTATCACTGTCAAAGTTTTCTGGTGATATATGAACTGTTTTTATATGGTTACCACCAAAATCAAACTCAGGTTCCATCATGTAATTTAAAGATTATGATGCAGCAAATAAGGGCATACAAAATTAGATTTTAATTGCAACCTGTGACATTTTCTGCACAAAGCCTATACATTTATTTCCTCCAAACCAGACTGTAAAATAACATAACTCATCAAATAAGCATGGTTTCATCATTACTTGTTCATTTTGCTTTAATATTCCAGAAGATTAATAAAATGTTCTTTAAAATCTTACTGAATGAAAAGGTCAATTAGTGTATATTTCTAGTATTCCGGAATTCAGAAGAGATGTATCAAACCCTTCTGCACCCAAGAAAGAATCAGATCAACATCATTGGTATTCAGCTTATTGTCTGACAACTTGCCAAGTGTTTTAGCAATAGATTGCACAAATACTTCAAAGTGCTGGAAATCTACAGTAGAATATACACATGTGCAATACAGAATTCAAAGTAACTGATTGGGTACCTCCTTAGATTAGATTTAAGGGTCTCTCCACTGATGCAGAAAGAAGGCATAGCAGATGTAGTATAGCAACATTAAGGAGCATTCCTATTGTTACAAGAAACCTGAAGTTTCTGAATTCTTCATTATATTGCTGGGAGATGAGATTTATCCTAAGAGAGTTGGCAACTGCAGAAAAGAATCTATGTGCACAGCATTTCAAATCTTGAAAGTAAATTTCAGTGTCTGCTTTGTTTAGCCACAGCTTGCAGTGTAAGGCTTGGTTTCCAAAACAGTTCTGCACACACCTAACACAGCTGTGGATGCAGAAATGAAATGGAGAAATGTGTTTATGTAACAGACAGGAACCTCTGTCCTTGAGGTTCATTTCTGCTACATTTGTACTGCAAGTTATAGGGGGGAACAGCAGGTGTCACATGATATCTACTGACTTCTGATATCCAGTGACTACTGATTATCCAAAAGCACTTAGATCTTTATGTTTTATGTTTTCCTCAAAGAAAAAATATTGTTTAAAACATTATGAAATACATGTTAATATATATTGTAGAATGAATTGTGATTTATGTAATATTCAAATATTACAAAAGATATAATTTAGTAAAGTTGCTCTAATGCATTCAATACATTCTTCTGAATTCAATAACACATTCTTCTAAAATTAGAAAAGAAAGGTTTGTTAAACCATGATGTGACAAAACTGGTCCAAGACCTTCTATTTCAAATACTACCAAAGGAAAGACAGTATATTTTTTTTGTCCAGCAGACCTTATTTTTCCTGGATTCAAAATGTGGTCTCCTTTCTCAATAACAGTTATTTATGTTAGCTCCCTTCTAAGTTGCAAATGGAAAAAAAAGGAAAGAAATTAGATTCAGGTGTGAATGCTGTCAGTGCAATCCTTAATGAAGCCTTAACTGCAGTGCCCAAAATTATTTCTGCTAAAATTTTTCAGTATAGATAATTTCTTTTGCACATAGAGAGAGAGAATTTGTTATTGGTATGAAAAAAAATGTGCTGAAGATTTGCTTTTAAACTCCAAGATGAATGAGTTCAGAAATTCCTTCAAAACAAACCGCTTTTTTTTTCATGCCTGGCATATGAGTGCAAGTTCAGGGGTTTTTTTTAATTAAGAATTTGTTTTGAAAACACTGATACATTGGCCAGTGAAATCTCTCAATAGTATTTTCATATGATTATTATTCAGAATAACATGTGGAAGGTTGTGACTAATGGTTTCTACTGCATCTTGAGAAAGATACAGCTAATTCGCAAAGCATGTCTGGTACACAATCAGCCACAGCATCCACTTAGGCCGCGTGCAATTTGTTAATACATTTTTACTTTGGGAAAAGGCAACTGAAAACTGAAGAAAAACGCTCCAGCCACAGTATATTATGCTGTCTGCATTAAATTTTTGTACTTTATGTGCTTTATGTGCATGCTTCCATTACAGAAACTGGACTCCAGTATACTCATACGTTATGAAAATCTTACACTGAGAGCTGGAAGCCGAGTTTCCTAACCAACGTTGGGCTGGCAACAGAAATGGCTGAAGTATGGGGTCATGCTGCAGAACAAATGTTCTCTGGAGTGGGAAGCAGATAATGACTTTTCTGATGCGTTTGTGAGTTTCTTCTCTAGTATGCATTTCTGTATGATTTATTAACTATTTTGGAAAACCCAGCCTGAAATTCTCTTCTTACTTCTTTCCAATCCACAAGCCAGACTCAAAAGAATGCAAAGTTTGATTTTCATTAGTAAGTTCTGGTTTGACTAAAGAAGTTGCAAAGGCCACAGAGGTTTAAGTCTCTTGCTTTGTGTGTTAAACTGAGTCACAGTTATACACTAAAATTGTGTCTTTTCTTTGATGCTTTTGGAATGATGGATGACTCACATCGATATTAAACTCATTAAGTATGTCTTTTGGGAGAAAAACAACTACAAAACAGGTTTCATTTTAATTCCCCCATTCTTCAAAATGCTTATTAAAATAGAATATAATCTGAGTCTCTGAGAAAATGGTAATAAAACGTCTTAATTGAAAGCTGTATTCCTTATCTTTAATAAACAATATTTCTCTGCTAGTAGACAACACTATTTGCTTATAATCTAGGAAAAGGTCACTTATATTTCTTTTGTTTCTATATTTTTGACACCAATGTGGATTTTTTCATTGTTTGGACTATTTACTTACCACTTCTCTAATACAAACTCCTTTGGCATTTACTGGACTCTTTTCCCTGTAGTCTGAAGTTCTCTTCCGTTTTAATTAGATTGACCTTTTGGTTCTCTTTGTTGCCCTCAAAGTGACTGAGAATGACTTCTCTTCTGGAAGACAAGTTGAAATCAGCACGGAGAGACTGAAAACAGTCATGTGAAATAAAAATATTTTATGCAGCTATCCCAGCATTATAACTGCATAATCATTATATTCATAGCCTCTAACACCAAGAAATACTGGCCTCTGCAAATTTTGTGACATTTTAATGATGACAGTTTCTTTCTCATCTTCTTGAATGAATGCTTTTATACTGCACTTTATGAGTAATATTTTCAGAGTATATTTTTACTGTCCCATAATGATTTGCCTTTTTACCCTTCGAAGTTACAAAGGGTAAGCTTTAATTACAAAGTATAAGTTCGTTTGCCATTGTTTATTGCATAAAGTCTATTTCTCTTCTTTCTACCACCATCATAGAAAGAAATTACTGTATAAGTTACTTTTTCTAGGTTAAAGACTGAAATAAATGGATTTTTTATTTTTAATTCTGAGGGTGATTAGACATCATTCAAGTAGTTTAGAAGAAATAAGAAGAGATACATTTACAGGCTTATATAATTGCCCTAAAAATTTATTAGGTGAAGGACAAACTCTTTTTCATTTTCCACTAGGAAGACAATAATCAGCAAAATTCACATTTCAATTTACAGCAGTTACAGCTGAAGCTAGGGAGTGAAGAACATGTTTCTTGGTCTTTTGGGAAGTGAGAAGAAATTTGTATCTTATCTCTCCACTCAGTTGAAGGTTCTCTAGTTTATAAATGAATATTGGGTTGGCAAAATTTCATTCCCAGTCAGGTAACACAGCAGAGTTTCCAATAATAATTGAAAGGCATCTGAAAAATTAAGTATGAGTTACTCAACCAATATTAAATTAATATATAATGGCTTTAGACTGTTTGAAAAATCTGTGAGAAAAACCTGTCTTTTTGGTACTTCTGCATAGAAACAGAAAAAAATTATCTTTCTGCATGTGAGTTGCATTCTCTTATTTTCAGGGGCTTGGTTGATTTTCAAGAAAAGTGACTAGAGTGGCTGATCCAGCTAACCATTGAATACTGTCATACTTCCACAATGTGGCCCCTTGTGTCTTTCCTGCCTGTTTAGGAGCTACAAATCAGGCCAGCTCTGTGCCTAGGAACAAGGTGCCCAGCTACCTGTGTTTAACTGCCACAAGCAGTTGCTGGTGGTTTCACTTTTTTCTCCTGGTGCTGACCTTTAAAACCAATAGTTCAGTGAGAAACATTGCTATTTTTGGAGCAGTAGAATCACCATCTGTACTTTTTGTTGTTGGTTTGTTTCTGCTTCTGTAAAGCCACACGTGGCTCTTATATTCATTGATCAGCCTCTATCTTTATGCAATGGAAGTTTCCCAGATTCTCTTAGAAACACTTCAGTTAATATCCCACTTCTATTATAACCTTTCAGAATGTCCACTTCATCCATTTTAAACAATAATAAGCACTGTTATTTTCAGGATTACACCAAGACATTTTAGTTCTTGTATATAATAATCTAGAACTACTACCATCAAGCCTGATCGTTGTTGCCCTATAAGGAAGCAAAAACATTTCCCTTACTTTGTTTCTCAGTCTTGTTGCTCTAATCCAGAGTATTTTTCTGTTTAAAACAACCTCAGAGAATCTTAGCTATGTGATACAAAGAATTTGTCTTAAAATAAATTTTTACACCTCTTTAAGCAGACAATTAATATGCTCTTACAGTTGGGTTTTTATCCCAGCTGTTTCTGACCAGTTACCTAGCTGCAGCTGAAGAAACAACTGTGCTATCATTAGGGCATTTATTAGGCAGTGTAGAATTTATACTTCCACCATGCTTTCTGTGGAATTTTGTGTAATGAGGAGTTTGTTGTTGAAGAATTTTTTAGAGTGCATGTTCCTTTTGTTAGTCTAGTGAAATTCAGATTGTTGTGGAAAATGTTTATCTAAATACTTTTGTAAATGAATAAAGTGAGTTTTATTCTTTTCAGAGGAAAGGGAAAAGCCCTTCATCTTCTCAAAGATTAGCTAGGTGTAGCTTAAATAGACAAAAGGGAGTAGCAGATCATGTCCTACACTTTCAGCGATGGCAAGTGAAAAAGATGAACAAAATTAATAGCTCTTAGGACAAATTGTGTTCTGAAGAAGTTTTGTGTCATTTTAAAGAATGAATAAAGATTTAGTGTTCTAAAGTGCAACAAAGTTTATGGAAGATAATCCATCCAACCTTAAGGCACTAATTAAGTAAAATATTAATAAAACTTTTCACATAACTGAAAGTAATCACTGCTTCATTCCTTGAGGACCCAGACAAATTATTAATTATCAGCCAAGTATAATATTTTCTCAAAAGCTCTGAGACTTTTCATAGCAAAACAAAATTACATTTTGATCCATAATTCTTGCCAAAACAATTTTTAAGAAAAACAACTGTATTTTTGAATGCTGTTATAAATGAAGAAGATTGTCTTATATGTTTTAATTATTTTCTATATGTGTCTATTTTCACATTATAGAAGAAACTGGACCTACTTTTCTAATAATTCCTGAAAACCATACTAAGACATACCTTAAATACATTAAGAAAAATCTTACTTCCTAAACCTCCACAGTATGCTGTTCCTACCACACGGTGCAATGTAGCAGAATTCAAATGTAAGATATGATTTCTCATGAATTTAAGACTTATTATTTCTATTACCTGTAGAACTGTTTTCTGCTTCATCACTACTGTGACTTAGTTGAAAATAAGTGTTTCTCAATGCACATTTTTGAAATGGTTTTCTTTAATATCCTTAGGGATTTGATGAAGGATTTTTTAGAACACAACTGAATTATTTTAAAGACTTTCAGCATATTGTAATATGTTTATGTATTTTACATTGGTTAGTCCTCATAGATACAGAAAAATGTGAATTTACAGCACTTTATATAAAGCTATGACTTCACAATTTCCCAATACTTTGCTTAAAATGTATTTTTATGATTTATTAAAAGGATTTATTTTTATACTAAAAAGATTTATTTTTTGGTAGACGCACATGTAAATATTACAGCCTCACTCCTCTCTGACACTCTCCTAGAGGCAGAATGAGGCTCATTGAATAAACTTCTTTAATGGAGAAAAGCTCAGAGGAGATGGACAAGCATCCCTGTGAAACACAGGGAAGAATATAGGATGTCTGATCACAGCTGTTGCAAAAAAATGGCTTTATTTCCCCACAAAGGGGAGAGGAAGATGCCCTTAATTTTAACATCTATCAAAAGCTGAGTAGATAATGTGGTGGTATAGATTCTTCTCCCTGAGTTCATTAAAAGTGTGTGACAACACGCTTGAGCTGGCTTCAACCCACATATGCCTTCCCACACAATGAGGGGACAATCAAAGTTTATACAAACATTTCCAGCCATTATGAAATCTATCTTTTACGTAAGTGTACATGCTCAGCATCATGTCTGAGTACTTTTAATTCTCATATCCCCAAAATCTTACCATAATAATGACAGATTTCTTGGCAGCAACCCTCTCACACAACGGACAAAGAATTTGCAGGAGGGAATTCCAACTGGACTTATTGAGACCATTATTAAACCTTTAATTTAGTTAATTCCCTTAGATATTGTTTTTTAGTTTTCTAGGACTTGTTTCCACTGAAAATTTTTAATTTTTTCAAACTTAAGTAAACTTCTTACAAACTTTGCCACGCATATATAAAGACAGATGATTAAAAGCAGAAGACAACATTAAGGATAAGTTTAAAATTAATGTTGTTAAGTGTGCATCAATACATTACTTTACAATCACAATTGAATTATTTAATAATACTATTAGAATGGGTATGACTCTTAATCCTAAAAGTAGTAAAGAAAGTTGGATGATTCAGAGACATGGATGTTTTCAGAAGAGCTTTATTGTTACTATCTCCAGGAGTTAGTGTGCATGGAGTTCTGAGTTGTTTGTCACATTAATAATAGAGACTTTGTGATTGTCTTTATGATTAGCATACAACTGGTATTCTGGGAGCTTCTGAAATTCCAGAAGCACAAGTAAAAGCACATGTTTCCATTCAATAAAGATGGAAATGTCATTGCCAAAGAGAAATAACTTTTTAAAGTTTGTTTAACTTTTTAAAGTCTGTTTAATTCTCGAAATTTCTATATTTAGAAAATACCTGGTATTGAATATTCACAGGATTATGGTACGTAAATACACTGAAAGATGAGCAAGAAGTGCTAAACCTACTGGATCTTGTGCAGCATTTACCAGTACACTCACTGTACTTCTACAATCTCATAATCTTCCACCATACAGAAATGCAACGGAAACGACACTGGGTTCTTGGATTCGGTTTCAAATTTTCCTTCATTTCACTGTAATGGCACTTAAAAATGTACTGTATATATCTTTGGACAACATAATGTGGTTTTTCAGAAATGTTTTTTTCTTGTTCATCAAATGGATGATGAAAGGCTTGGTGATCTGGATGTTCATATGAACTATCACACACACACTTAAAATTGTATTCTTTCATCCCAGAGATAAAAATCTTGCCATTCTGGCATAATGAGAGATTATTATGACCCATATCAATAAAGTTCCAAAAAGAATTCTGGGAATTCCCATTGTTGGTATGTCCAGATTCAATTTAAGAATGTCGCTTGTTTATCATCTTTGGGAATGATTCACAGCAAACTTATATTCTGTGAAATTTGCCTTTATTGCTTTATCAATCTCATTAAAATCAAGGAATCCCACAGGTTTATAAATTTAAACTGGATGCACTCAAAATACAAAATGCAAGGCTATGACAAAAACATATCTCTACATATTATCAATTCAAGACAGCATGCAACAATAATCATGTCATTCTGCTTCCAATAATACTAGTAAGGAAGGAAAATTACCTCTTAGATTTTTTTTTTTGTTGAAAATGAATACAGAATAAATGAATGCAGAACAAAAGTTTTCCCAGACCAAATTTTTTTTCCTCTGTGAAGTGATAGAAGGGAAAATGCCTGGTTTGTGCAACTCTATCAAATAATCTCTTTTAGTACTTTGTAGTTGGTTAAGCAAATACTGACAGAATTGTAGACAATAATGAAATTTAAGTACCTTAAATTTAAATTCTGGATTTTAGATTTTTAAAAAGATATGTTTTTTAGAATGCATTTTTGAAAAACAATACTGACAGAATTTGGAAAATAATTTGTCACTGGTGTAACAATATCCATTTATTGCTGCTAATGTGTTGGCTTTTTACTAATATTTTAGGGTATTAAGAGTAATATACTGCTTTATCACTTTGTTATAGAGGTGGAGAAAAACTCCATTTGCAATTATGCCCTAGTAGAATTATTCTCAAAATAGGGGGATAGCAGGGAGGGATCAAAGAAACTGTTGCAGTGCCTTCATCAGAGATTTCAAACAGGGGTATGCAATTTCACAGAAAAAGGGCAGGGAGTTGCAGAATTAAGATCTAAATTAGTAGTATTTATAAGTGGTTTATATAGACAAAATCTGCACAAAGTTTAGGAGAGTGAAAAATGATGATAATCACTTTATAGTGCAATCACCTTCCAGGTTACCACTTTATAGGATATAAACTTGATCTGTTCTTATTACTTTTAAAACAAGGTTTAACAGGAAATGCATAGATTGGTTAATATATCTGTGGAAAACATCTTAGTTTTTGTTATCCCGGTTACAGCTTCACAAGACCAAAGCCATATTGTGGGAAAAACTAACTGGAAAACCATCTTTTCATTTATAACACCTTCACAGTTGCACTTTAGCAAGATTTTAGCAAGATCTTTTTATAATACTTTACTTCTCTAATATTTGACAATAGAACAGACGATCATTTGGAGCAAATCTATTTTTTGAAATCTTATTCAATTAAGTCTCTTTACTATTGCTGTTTGGAAGTTTAATTCTCCAATATGGTCCTACTTCAAAACAGTGATTCAGGAAAAATGGTTGGGTCATAAAAAGAACTTAGGAAATGTCCCCCTTGAAGTATCAACCCCACTGTGCCTGAACTCTCAGGGCCAGCATCTCACTCAGCATTAAGCAGTCAACTAAACCCCCAGATAATCCTCAAATGATAGGAACAAAGAGCAATTTATGCCATGAAAGCACTGAACTATCTCCTTTGATTTGGTGGCTTTTTCAGTTGACTGTATGGAGAGTTGGCATAACTTTTTTCTTATATTTTGTCTAGAATTATGTGGTAAGGATTCATAAGAAGCATTAAAGTAGTGGAGGGGAATGGTCTAGTGCGGTTCTGCTCTGCCCAGTCGTACGACCCTGTGTCTGACTGGATCACTCTGTCTACAGGAGGTAACAGCTCACTTCAGGGACCAATCACTGCTTTTGTAAATGAGGAAATGTCCATAGTAATTTAGCTTATCAATCAAGAAATTTAAACTAATCTCTGCTTCAGGAAATTAAACATTTTCTTGCATTTTTTATCATCCTTAAAAAAAAAAAAAAAAGATGGATTTGTAGAGATGTTTGATATTTCATTGGAAGTATACAGCTCTACAGAGCATGGTTACAAAACTCACAGGAACAGGAACCGTGCAGATGAAACTGATTAAGTGCTATTGAATTTCATTGATTTATCATGCAAAGGCCAGGAGTATATGGTGGGAGAAACTCTAAGCTTGAATAAGCTCCCTGGACGCTTGATAAGGGTATGTTTAAAAGGGAGAGAGAAAACTATTTAGATAAGACCTTATTCTATGAGACTAGAATGTGATTATTTGTCTGATATTCAGAGGCATTATAAAAATTATGCAGAACTGGCATTTGGAAGGATGACCAGATTAAGTAAAAATGGGAGCTTTTGTAAGGCAATCTCTCTGTCTACAGATTTTTATTTTCAATTTTAATTTAAATTCAGTGTATGAGAAAGAAGCAATACAAAATACAGGCAAAAATTTCACTTCAGATTTCAGCCTATTCTGCTACAGGAAAAGAAAACTGGAAAAGAACAGAATTAAATAAACATTGCCCTAAAGACCAGCAAAAAACATTAATAATAATAATACAAATTATATTCCTGACGTATTTGATCCATTTTACAACAATTATTTATCAGTATTGAATTCAGTTTTGGATATGCAAGATTCTGTGACTGAATTTCTCAGTGATTCATAATAGATTAAGAGAAATTGCTCTCAGGGAATCCCTAAAGGCATGATGAGACTTCACACTTTCCAAACTTTCCTTAGTTATACAGTATGCATGGTTTTTTGTGTGTTTGATACTGTTCTGAACATTGTGCATGGGATGAAAGGGAAATGCAGGTCTTGGCACAGTATTTTGTAAGTAAAGGATTTTGAAGTAAATGCCCCTGTGTAGTTGTGTATCACACTTCTCATAAAAGGCAACAGCTGCACTGCATCATCACTGCAGTTCAAGATGTTCAGCAATGACAGAGTTTTCTTTTTTCATTACATATCAATGATGTAATGCTTGATAATGCATGTCTTGCAGACAGGAAAAGAGAGCACATTAATTTGATGAATGTTTCAGATAGATAACAGCTGCATGTTTTGAAAGGTCATCCTCAGATGTCATTCACATAGTACTTGCTCCCAGAAAAGAAAAGAAAAGAAAACAAATAATTCTCTATCATACACACTATTTTAAACTAAATCATCTTTCCTAAATCATTACTAAATTTTTTAAGTCCATCTTTATCAGGAATGATTTTGAAGCTGCAAATGACATTTAACAGATGACTCCATAGTAGTAAATGTTAACAGACAACAGATGTGATTTCGATTGAGTTGTGTCATAAGTATCTCAGCAACTAATATCTTTGTCCTAGGGTGACAGTCTTGTAAAGAATAACATAAAACTAAGGTCTTGATTTCAATCTTTTAGCACTGTTAGTACTGAACATTAGCTCAGTTATTGACAGACCCTCTTTTATTTCCAGTAAGTCATAGTTTGCAACATCATGTAAGGCATCCTTTAGTCTTTTCTGCAGAAATAATGTTTTTATATTAAAAATAAAAGAATGCTCATTAATCTTTGCTTCAAATTCTTCAAAATTCCTCAAGAAACCCTTTATATTTCAGTAGCAAATCCTTCAAACATACACCTGCTAAAAATATAAGGTAACATGATGATTTTTCAACATAAATATGCCATTTTTTGAGTTGCTAAAAGAAAAAAAGCAAATTTATAATAGTAGCTGATGTTTAATCCCTAGGTACTCCTATTATTCAGGTACCTGTCTTGTATACAGGAGTGACCATGAAACATCTCTGTTTTTAAGAGGAAGTAATAGTGTCAGTCATGAAAACGAAAGCAAAGGATGCCCGTAAGGCATGATTTGGGTGTATTATATATGTTTTAATAGATAGATTAAATAATGATGGTAGATTTTTTTTTTTTTTTTGGTATATATAATTCCTTCTTCAGGTGTGAAATAGAGCCAGCTAACATTGGATTTCAAATAGAACAATGGATCTGAGTGTTACCCAGTTATGACCATAATTTAAGCTTCTGGGGGAAAAAGGGGTGTGGTACTCGGGGAACACAGGGGAGATAATGTCACTATCCATGAAATAAAAGAGAGACAAATGTCACATTTGGGACACTGAGAAATGAAGTAGGAGGAAATTAATTTCTAATGAAGTCACTACTTTTGCTGAGATAATAATTTCCATAGCCATTGCTGCTACAAATTGTAGCTTTCAGGCTCAACACTTTGAAATATCCCTTAGGTTCAGGACTGAAGTCAGAGGTGTAAAGATATTCCACCAAGATATGCTCTATCAGTAAGCAGATGTTCCTGGTTTTTATTGATCAAATGTGTTCATTATAGGAGGTATCAACTGTGTCAGTTACTAACAAAGGTGTACCAACTAAAGTCTAAATTAAAATGTGACTGCTAAATAAAAAAAAATGAAGAATTGAGACTATTAATTTTGTACCAAGCTCACCCCGAAATGATTTACTGAGTCAAAATGTGCTTCATTTTCTCAGGAGAATAAAACATTAGTAGGAAAATAAAATGATCTAGTAATAACAATTAAAAAACCCAAAAAAATGAACCAAGAGCAACAACAACAAAAAACCCAAACCTGAAAAACAAACCCCCAAGCCAGTCATAAGAAAAGTAGAGAAACAAGCTGTTGCAGCTGTTACTTAGTGACCATTACTGCTACAAATAAAATAAAAGAGTAGAAGAAGAATCTGAGACAACTGGAAATATGCTATTAAAAATATCTTTTGTCTTGCACTTGAATTGCTCTCAGGACATGCAGCAAAGACAGAATCATATTATAATATACTGTGCTTCTGTTTCTGCTATTATTGCATTTTCTCAGTTGGGGAAATCTCAGCTATCTCACTAAAAGCTCAACAAAATATTTAAGGCTGTTTCTAACTTTTAGTAAGAGCTCCATTAAAGCATAATCCTTGAAGTAACTTACTGAATTTAGATATGAAAACTTGCTCCAGACAATAGTAAGTGGTAAAATTTTTAAAATATTTTTATAGGGCTTAACCTAAAATAAAAAGGCTTTGACCTTGCTAAAAAATGCATCCTACTGAGGATACTTTTTCACATGAATATTTAATTTACCTACATTTTGGCTTTCATGTTTGATTTCTAAAAAAAAGTAGTTCTTTCATTTTAAGTAAAAAAGTGAAATTTATGCTATTCAAAACAAAATCCAAAATGAATATGAACAGTGATCCCACAGCTGTAAAAAATGCTTTATACAACATTAATCAGATACATATGTATGTGTGTGTGTGTGTGTGTACGTGCAATTCAGTCAGACAGCACATAAAAAGCCACATTATGTAACTAGACAATCCAACAGCTTTATATTTTTAAAAAGAAAAATTGATCAGAAAAAAAGCACCAAGAGAAATAGCAACATTAATTTCAAGATGTGTTTTATAATGTAGCTGCTTCTGAAGATACTGTGATTTTTTGTGATTTTTTCAAATTAATTAATTGCTAGAAGCATGATTATTTCTCAATATGAAATACATAGTCCTTTTTGTTGACGTAATTGAAACATGCAGAAACTCCAACTTATGTGTCGTGAAACAAATACATATCTCCTTTTCAACATATTCCAGTACAGTTATCAAAGTGAAATGTCCACCATGAATTTGTCAAATTATTCTCCAAAAGTATTACAATAAATATATAATAAATAACTTTTTTATGCTTGAAGTTGAGTTTAAAGTATTCATAAATAAAATCCTATCATAAATCAAAAACTTCTCATTATCTTTAAGACAGTCAAATAATATCATATTGAAACTATGTAAAAAAACCATATTGGAAGAATTCCTGTATGACTTCTGGATATTGATGTTAACTAGATTTATACTTTTATTTATGTCATCTCAATGCCCTAAATGTGAAACAGAGACATAACACCAAAGTGTTTTCTGTGGCCCTCAACAAAGTATAATTTCCCTGACAATTTAATCTTAATAAGACCATGTTTGCAATCAGAGTACACTGGGCATGACATAGCATCATAAGAACATCCAGATGTAATCTGTGATACAGTTTCAAAGAAAAGTTTTCTGGATGATTTTGTTGTGTTGCTAGACTGCTTATCGGTATGTGGAACAATTCTTGTTAGAAGTCATCAAGTCGAAAAATGAGCATGTTAGGAATATAAGGTTTATGTTTAGGAACCAACTTCAACAGGCCTTTTCAAGTTATGGTTCACCATTTTATGTTGCCAATAATTTCAGCTGCTTACATGTAACTTTCAAGACAGTGATGTATAGAAATGGTCTGTGAAGTTGGTCATGAGCAAATGTAGCAATTTGCCAGTGCTTCAGTACTTACCAACAGGTACTAAGCAACAGTAACTTGGCTTGGGGATTTTTATGGAAGTCATACATACATCTTGGTGTACAGTTGTCTTTCAAATATAATTTTAATATATAAATCCAAGAATCTTTGAGGTGTTCAAACACCTCACAACCACTTATGGGTTCTATAAAGAGTCTGTTTTTATCTACAATAGGATATTCCCAAATAATTTCTGAGAATGAGATTTGAATTTCTTTTTCCTGAAACACTGTCAAAAATGGTGCCTCCTCACGTAATAACAGCTAATCACACACTGAGAGTTCTAATGAAAAAGCAAGTTCATATGAGAAACAACAGAAAACATTGTTAATAGTATGTTGATGAGTTTGTGTAGAAAAGATTAAAATTGTATTTGACTCACTGAAATGCTGACATTCTAATACTTATTGTACCTAATGAAAATGCTACCACTCCTTTTATCTGATTGTTTAGGAGTGATACAGAAAATGTATCTTTCTAATCTCATCCTGTAGATGAAACTTACTGAAAAAGCCCACAATTGGCCAACCAACCTCCTACCAAAAAAAGATAATTGAAAAACTTTCAAATTATTCTGATAATATATTTTTATTGATATAATTCCTTTATTAATATGAACCATAATATTTCTTTTCATAATACATTAAAAAGCAAGGGATAAAGAAAATACTATTCTATATATGGAATCTCAGAATCACAGAATCAATAGGGTTTGAAAGGGTCTCTAAGATCAAGTCCAACACTTAAGATAACACTACAAGTCCACCAGTAAACTATGTTCCTAAATGCCACATCCACATATTTTTTGACCATTTTCAGGAATGTTGATTCCATTACTCCCTTCTTAGCCTGTTCCAATTCTTGATAATGCTTTTAATGTAGGCATTTTTCCTAACATTCAAACTACATATCCCTTGGAAGAAATTGAAGGTGTTTCCCTTTTCCTATCACCAGTGGAATGGGAGAAATGATGGACTTCCACATCCTAAAACCACCTTTCAGGTACTTGTGGGGACTAATAAGGTCTTTGAGCCTCATTTCCTACAGGCTAAACACCCTCAGCTGCTCCTCATAAGACTTTTGCTCCAGGTGCTTCCCCAGCTCTGTTGCCCTTCTCTGGACACACTCCAGCATCACAACGTCTTTCTTGTATTGAGGAGCCCAGAACTGGACACAGGGTTTGAGGTGTGGCCTCACCAAGGCTGAGTATGGGGGACCCTCTCCTGGTCCTGCTGGTCACAGCATTGTTGATACAGACCAGGATGCAGCAGGCCTTCTTGGCCACCTGGACACACAATGGCTTGTGTTTATCCATGTGACAAACAGCACCCCCAGGTTCTTCTTCACTGTGCCTCTTTCCAGCCGCCCTTCCCTCACCCTGTGGAGCTGCCTGGGGTTGTTGTGACTCAGGGGCAGAACCCAACACTGGGCCTTGTTGAACTTTACACCGTTGGCCTTGGCCCATGGATCCAGCCTGTCCAGATGCCTCTGCAGAGTCTTCCTGCCCTCCAGCAGATCAACACACCCACCCAACCTGGTGTCATCTGCAAACTGACTGAGCGTACACGGGATGCCCTCATCCAAATCATCAGTAAAAATATTACCAGGTCACTGATAAGAATATTAAACAGGTCTGGCCCCAATACTGAGTGCTGGTGAGCTGCACTTGTGACCAGCTGCCTGCTGGATGTAACCCAATTCACCAGCACTCTCCAGGCCTTGCCAATCGGTTACTTATGAAGTGAACAGTGGACTAGCTCAAGCCATGACCTGCCAGTTTCTCCAAGAGAAACAGAATTTATTTGATAATAATGTAGGAGACTATAAGGAGGTTGTTATTTATTTATTATTATTTAATAATTATTAGGACTTTTTTATAATAGATTTTTGCATAACTGATTTCATTTGGTTTAATTAGATTCTGAAATGTTTTCAGGCAAAAGATATTGATGGCTTCTTCCTAATTACCAGTTATGGCCCTTACACTATTTTAGTGCTACTTGACCTTTCTGCAGCATTTAATAATGGGAACTGCGGGATATATTTTTGAGTGCTACAATAGCTCTGGTTTTTTTTTTTTTCTTTTGCAGTTTGTGTCTCCCTCCACTTTACTACTTATCTAGAGTTTGACAAAAAGGTTTTTTGTGCCTCCCATTTTATAACTATTTAACTGAAGTTCTGCACTTGGATTAAGGTTTCTTATAAAATACCGCATCTGATTTTGTCACCTTTTGGTTCCTATCAGCCTACATGCACAGTAAAAAATTGGTGTAATTGTGAAGTTCATTCAACTGACTTTTAACCCTCTAAACAAGGTTCAGAAAGATTCAGGGAAAAGGAATATCATCATTTTAAGACTAGAAAGTTATGCAATTCATAAAATCCTGAAGATTACATATTTGGTTCTGTTTTACTCAATAAAACGAAACTGAAATGCAATAAAAGATGATGTAGGTAAAGGGTGAAATTTGCCCATGTACAACAGCCTCTTTTGTCTTGTTGTCACAGCGAGCTGGTCCTATGCACTGAAGTAAATTTTGTCACTTAAAGCTAAGGCAGATGTTCACCAAGAGAACATGGAATAATGAATACCCTTTATTCCCCACCTTACAATATAAGCCAATACCGTGCAATCTATGCCTGCTTCTCTTCTGAGTATTAAAAATTTATTTCAGCCTATTGACAACATGACTTTCATCTGTGTATGTGTTTCTATAAATTTGGGGTGATGTACAAAAGTTGATTTTGAAAGAGGCTCTAACAATGGCAGTAATAAATGACTGATGAAACTGAAATAGAAGCTGATAGGACTCTAGAGGGACTTGAGCATTGGATATTGAGCTAGGTTATATATTGACATTTAGGAAGGGTTGATACTTAAAAGTAGCAGGGTCTTTAGGTGTCTTCACAAGCACAAACTGAAAAAAGCATAATCTGAGAAGTCATCTGTTCACAAGAAGTAAAAAAAGATATTGATAACCAAATTTCCCCTGACAAGCTCTCTCTCTCTTTTTTTTTTTTTTTTTTTTTTTTTTTTTTTTTTTTTTTTTTCATTTGGAGTGTATTTTTAACTCTTCAGAAGACATTAGATTAGAAACCAACTTACATCAAGTTTATCAAGTTTGTGTTTACTGATAGCCAGGATGGTATAGCTTTTTCTGACCACCCACGGAGGAAATCAAAATTTTCTTGGCTAGAGACAAGCTGATGCTTGTCTAGATGTTCTCATGCAATAGCTGAGAGATACTTTATTCACATTTCTCTTTCATGGTTTTTGTGGGTTAACTCTGGTAGGCAGCTAAGTCACACACAGCTGATCACTCTCTCTTCCTCCTGAGGGATGGGAAAGAAAATCAAAAGTGTGAGCAATCTCATGCGTCGAAATAAAGACAGTTTAATAGGAAAAGCAAAAGCTGCACATGCAGGCAAAGAAAAGAGAAGAATTGATTCAGTACTTCCCATTAGCAGACAGATGTTTAGTCCCTTTCCTGGAGAGCAGGGCTTCATTATGATTAGCAGATATTGGAAGACAAACTCCACAACTCCAAACATCCCCACTTTCTCCCTCTTTGTCCAATTTTTATTGCTGAGCATAATGTACTATGACATGGGATGTCCCTTTTTTCAGTTAGGGTCAATGTGTCCCTTTCCAGTTTCTTGTGTACTTCCAGCCATTTAGCTGGTAAAGCAACATGAGAAGCAGAAAAGGTCTTGAAACTGTGTGAACACTGGGCAGCAAACTCCAAATATAGTACTAAATACCTTGTCATTCTTATGAGATGGCTATGGCAATAAAGACAATGAGCTGTTTTGATGATACTGCAATCCTAAATTGACAAAGCTTGGCAGAAGACAATGTATGGGAGTGAGTGAAACAGAAACAGCTTACTTATAGGACAGAGCATTCTTGTGGATATTGTATAGAACAGACAGAAAACTGACTGTTTCTAAAGCCTTTAAAAATTACTTTTGTGTTCAGCTTAGTCTATTTTGTTTAGAGCTTTGATTATGCAATGGAGATATGCCAACATAACATGGCCTTTAGCTCCTGTTTATCATATTTAAAAGATTATCTCAGCCAAAACCGGCACACTTCTCTTACAGAATATATATCTTATGATGCAGTGAATAAAATTATGTACTTATGATAGCGCAGCTGTACACGGGGGCAGTATGCCTTGCAGTTACTCATTGAGTCTCATTTGTTATGCATTGGTAATAATGCCAGTCTCATTCCTGTAATATTAATGGAAAGAACATGCTGGCATTTTAAATAAAGCCTCTGATTTGTGGTGTTATTCAGCTGAATAACTATTTAAAGCTTGCACACAGAAATATTTGCTGTACAGCACAATTACTGAGGTGCATTATCAGCATGAGAGTGTTATAAGATCTGTGGATTCTGAACTTTAAAGATGGAAAATGTAAAATTCCTCTTGAAGTGAAAATATTACCAGGCAATGTGTGTTGGCAGCAATGGTGATACATAGATAAACGCACCAAAGAAATTTAAGGGTTTTTTTAAAATTATTAGCTTTTGCCGTAAAGTGTACCTTGAAAATGTTGAAAATACTCAGATAAAGGAGGCAATTGTAGAAAAGATTTCACAAGTTGATAAGAAACATACTGAAAATTTGCATGAGCAGTGAAAAATTCCTGACATAAACCTGGAGAAAAATTATTGTAATAAAAACATCTGTCAAGAATTATCTTTTAATTCTGTGACAAATATAATGGGAACTTATGAGGAGACTATTAATATACTTTTTAGAATTACCTTTACTATGCCTTATCCTATTTTTGAAAGATGATAAAGTTGACATAATTTGCCTTTACAGTTTTTAATGAAAAATAAATATGCAAATGTACTTCGGGGTTTTAATTTTACTAGTATTTTATATCCCTAAAATATATGCTTCATGTCAAATAGATTATCTAATATATATAGGACTGTCAGAGTAAATTAATCACATATCCTGCAACTATAAAATATCAACACATTAAACATCTTAGCTATTATTGCAGTAGGAAGCAGATATTTCTGTTTTTCAGCATTGTAGTTCTCAAGACTTACTGTGTATAAAATATACTGTGTTCTCTAGAATTCTGAGTTAACTTCTATGCTAGAATTCTAAGTATATATTACTTTGAATATGATTACTATATTACAATATTTTGTTATCATTTATGATATAAAAACAAATATATTACTATCATAATAAATAAATTATAACAGCTGAATTAATTTCTTTTGGTTTCGTTTTGTCTTCAGGAAGTACTCTGCAATCATCCCTCATTTTGACAAACTGACATAAGGTAATATAATCTAAACATCAAGGTATTTTAATACTAACCTCGGCTCTAGATATTGATATTATTGTCAGTTCACTTTAGTTTCTGTCTCCTAGTTTAAAATTCAGAGTTAGGCTCTTTACTTTCTTAGAACTTGTGCTTCTTTATGTAACTCCTATTTGGGTCAGTCATTCAGCACAGATCCATCCGACTGTTTCATTAACGTATTTTTTGACCAAATCTCTTAATGCAGCTACTGACAAATTTCCTAATGTCAGCTACTTACTGGCCATAATGTCTACTTATGGCCACTACAGCAGAATAACAAAAGGAAATTAGTCTTATTTCATATGTATTTAAATCCATTTATCATTTTAACTTAAAAGAAAATGTTCTGTTCTCAGATTTAGAGATGGCTGACTAATGTAATTCATTAATTAATAGTTTTCAACTAGTATCTCTTTATTCCATGAATCCAGGGATTAAAAAAGCAATATATGTAAACAGTAATCTGGCACAACCATTCTGGTCAAAATGGCAGCCTTAGAATGTAAGGAATATTATCTCAATTTACTTTGTGTTGCTAATTCTGCAAGGGTGATTTGCAAGGGGAAGCTTCCAGAGACAGAGTCAGACTTCCAGACTTCCATGATCATTGTACCAGTGGCGCTGGGACTGAAAATAAGTTTCCTCTAGTCATCTGAATAATTTATCGCATTATCAAAGTTGTATGTCTTGTTCCCACTTTTCCACCTACAGTGTCCACATTGTCTTTGTTGCTTCCCTTAATCCAAAACTAAAAATATTTTCAAACAGAATGTGCAACATTAGCACATTTTGGATTGAAAATGTAATGAAAAAAAGTTGCTCTAATTGATATTTTTGTTGTAAATTTTATTAGAGATATTCAAGAAGGAAATGGCAAAAATGGACATCAGATGAGCAATCTCTTTGGTTTATCTTAGTATAGAGCTGATAAACTGAAAGATAAATTAAAAGTCATAAAACAGAGCTGAATGGCTAGTCTAGAGCTGAGATAGCCAGACCTGAGATACCAGCAGTCTGACAATATTCCCTGCAGGACAAAAATTCCATCAGTCTGGCAGCAATGAATTTTTTTAAGGAGGGGCTCATGATATGTGTCTGATTTCTGTGGCATGCATATGTAATTTGTTTGCTCTTGGCTAACAACTTTTTTTTTTTCCATTTTTTATTTTTTGTTCTTTCCACCTTATCTCAATCTTTCCTGAAACAGATGACTCTTAAAAAATAAACAAAAAATACTGGCAGCTTTCAAGCTACCTTTCCATCTTGAACTTAACAGACAAATGGTATGAAACTTGTAATCACAGTAGTCAAAGCTGCCTTTGCAATCTGTTGTTTGGCAATTTTCAATTAGGGGGTGGAAAGATTTAAATGTTTTAAGAGATGTAATTTTCCTATCGCAGCTCAGCACTTCAGCTATGATCTTCAAAGAAAGGAGTGGGAGAAGCCAGGGAGGAGTAGAGTTTTGGAGGTGGCCAAATGATCTTAGCACTTCTTTTAAATTTTGGCAGCCTTCATGCCCTGACTCTTGCAGATAGACCTCACAGACTGATTCAGGATTCCTGAGTGCAATATGTGGAAGGATCCTCTGGCAGGAGCTATAGCAAAATCAACATCTTAGTTACAAAGGAATTACACATCAGGTCTTGGCTCTGTAGAAATTTCACAGCACCTCTCTCTTACAACCTTAATTCTACAAGATGCTAGAGTATTGGATAATGGCACGAAAGCAACATAAACCAGATCTCTGTATTTAAAATCTGGGAAAATGTTGAGACTGAAGCCATATTTGGATATATTCTGTATTGAAAGCTATTTAAGTTATATTCAGCATAAGTAAATCAAACAAGGATTGTCAAAAAATAGCTCTCCAGATGGTCTTGTTAGGTCCTGCAGTTTTCATGCCCAGAGTGCCAGCTACTAGGGGAACCAACATGACTGGATTTAGTGCCACCAGCTGGAGTCAGAGGGGGGGCATAGAGAACTTTAGCCTATGGTGACGGTGACTGAAGAAAATGAGTGGCCTCAATGCCAGCTACTGGAATGGGTCAAAGTCTCTGATGCCAGATACTGGGACAGGCATGTTGTGTATCCTGAAAACCAGCTATTGGGGGTACTGGTGTGAATGAAGCTAGTGAGGAGGTCAGTGCTGGTGGCTGGAGTGGAACTGCAAGTTGCAACAACTGTGCCCTAGTGCCCCTCCACTTCCTGCTGGAGCAGTTCAAGTGTCTGTACCTGACCCAAAATGATGTGTGATGGGGTTTGTGTGCCTCATTCTCCAGCAAGCTTCAAGACTGACAAGCCGATGGGTAAATGGCCCTTGGTCCAGCATTGAGTATCAGAGCAAAGGGTCTGTGCTGGTAGTCAGGGGTGACTGTGAGACAAATGGGAATTCAGTGTTGTTTCGCTCCGATCCTCCCCGAGGGATCTCTTAATGAAAAGTTAAGTTATTCTGCCCCAGAGGTGAGTTGTAACACTTGTCCCTTCTCTTCTCCTAAAAGGAGGTTGCAGACTAAAATGATGTCTCCCCACAGCTTCCACCAGACTGAACAAACCAGTGATTTCAGTCATTCCTCATAAGGCTTCCCCTCCAGATCTTTTATCAACCTCCTATGGATGCTTTCTAATAGCTTAATGCCTTTTCTGTATTGTGGTGAGCAAAACTGCACATAATATTTAAGTTGAGGCTGCCCCAATGCAGAGAAGAGCAAGACAAGCCCCTCGCTTGCCCAGCAGTCCATGCTGTACTGATGTACCCCAGGACATGCTTGGCCCTCCTGGCTGCCAGGGCACTGCTGACTTATGTTCATTTTGCCATTGACCAGGACCCCCTGGGCCCCTTCCACAGTACTGCTCTCCAGTCTCATTCCCCAGTCCATACACACAACTAGGGTCCCCCTATCCCAGGTGCAGAATCCAGCTCTTTCCCTGGTTGAACTTCATAGAGGTGGTGATTGCACACCTCCCTGCAGGAGATCTCTCTCTGCAGGAAGGGAGGAAAATTGTGTATGTTTGCACTTATGTTGTATATAAATCCTATGTATAAGTGCTGTTGAAGGCAGCACCTTGGCTGTGATGGTTCATGCAGCTGGCCATGCATGGGACACATGCTGGGCTTTGCTGCTGGGTGAACCTGCAGTTTGGCACCTCCATGTCCCCAAGTGTCCAGGACTGGGCTCCAACTGTAGGGCATAAACAATTCCTGGGTAATTCCTGGGTGCTGATTTGCTAAAACCAGTGGCACTCCCAACATTCCTTAACAATTGAAATGCATTTTCTGTCAATCTGTGGAATAAATAATAATACTTTCTGAGTAATTAAAAAAGTAAACCAGTTACAAATTTTAACCATGCAGAGAATAAAGCAATTGTTTCTTCCTTTGTCACATAGAAGCAACAGTGACAGTAGCTGGAGAAAAAGCACTGAAAATAAGGAAGCAATTAATTCCAATTTTCAAAAGAATCTTTTATTCCAAATATTAGAAAAACTGGAATTTTTATCTAAAATATAAAATCTAGCAGAATAGTCCGAAGTGTTCAGTCCACATGATTGTACAGAATAAAGCTGTTTGGGACTTCAAAAGGTTTATAATTCTAATATTTTTCCGTGTGGGGAAAATTTAAAATGCTGAAAATAAAAAAGCTTATTTGTATGTCACAGTCAAGCTCACTGTGATCCCGAGTCTGGTCTGGCCGGGCCAGCGTGGCAGAAATAGGGCAGGGGGGAATGATGGAGTTGCCTGAAAAATAAATAACTTTAATAGCAAAAATAACAAACACAGACCACACGATTTGAGGGGCAAGATCCAACAACCAAGGGGCACGGCGAACTTTACAATATATAGGGGTATCTGAGGGCAGGGATCCAATCCCGAACGCAGGGCAGGAAAATGACCTTATATGTGGCAGGTCCTGAACCAACTGAGAACCAGAACGAGAAACATGGCCTATAATGGAATGATTCTATTCACATACTAACTTCCATCCTTACAGTATCCTGCCTCCCATGGTCTCAGATTGAAGCATCCTGCATGAGCCACCGAGGCTAAACCCCTACTCATCCCGGCCAGTTTGGTTCCCACATTTGTATTCCAAAGTGAACCTCTGATCCAAGAAAATCTAAGGTGAAATGGCATATACAGTAGTATAAACAATGTTTAATGCACTGTCCAGAGTTTTCCTTATTTTTATTCATCTGTGATGTCTTCCTTTGGGAAACTAGTCAGTTTTATATAAGAGTGAATGCTCTTGGTATTGACTGAGACTATTTTTAAGGGTGTGGCTTATTGTTCTCAGTATATACTAACTCACCGAGTGTGAGAAATCACTTAAAATTTTTCTTCAAAGTTCCAACCTCAAAATAATTATGTGCAGACGGAAGGGCCAGAATCAGACCTTGGTAAACAGAAAGACCCACAGAATGGATGTGGCTGCAGCTGATAATAAATCTGCTGGAAATCGAACATGGAATAAAGCAGAAGTGAGGAAGACATTTTAAACTTTTCCAAAGTGTATTTTATGCTTCCTCTTGCACCACTTTTGTGTGCAGAATCCTATCCTTAGAGGTAGTAAGATGATTCTGTGTGGAAAAGCTGAGAGGACAGGTGATCAGCCTGGAGAAAAGGCTATGGAGTGATCTTATTTTGCCCTTTCAGCACAGGAAGCAAGACTACAAGAAAGGTGGAGGAGTTACAAGGAGGGCATATGACAACAGGACAAAGGAGAAGGTCTTTAAACTGAAAGACAGTAGGCTGAGATTAAATACCAGGAAGAAATTCTCTGCTGTGTAGGTGGTCAGGCACTGGTACCAGCTGACCAGAGAAGCTGAGGGTGCCCCACCCCTGGAGGTGTTCAAGGGCAGGTTGAATGGGACTTTGAGCAACCTGATTGAGTAGAAGACAGCCCTGGCTGTGGTGTGGTGGTTGGAGCTGGATGCTCTTTAATATCCTATCTGAGCCAAACTATTCTACCGTTTTATTTCATAGCAGATCAGGACCAATAATGTGAAAAATACAAAATTAAAGCTATTTGTGTTATTGCTGATATGCATGTATAATCTAGCTTCAGTAATGTAGCTAGCACTAAAAATTTTCTCTGGCTTTCTGTTAGTAAGTGAATTATATAAAGTTATCTCCAAAAAATACAGACAGAAAAAAGTATAATTTACAGTTATAAAGTTCAGCTCTATTATTCTCTTTAATGATAACATTTTCCAGATTACTCATTAGCAACAAAACTGTTTAGATCCCTGTACTTGGATCCAGACATATAATTTATTAAAAAAGTTAACCAAATATAATTTATTCTTTCATAGTTTAATCACCATTTTTTTTCTGTAGAAGTTACAATGGCTAAGAATTTCAGCTCCTGTGTCTCCTATGCTACAAATATTTTTCAAAAACAGCAAAAAATGCTGACATAAGAGTATTAAATAATAAATTACTTACAAAGAAATATTCTGCCTTCCATATAATTCTGTATTTTTGTATTAAAACCTCTGAACTCACTAGCTGCAAATGATAAGTAGATATCTTCAAAGTATTTCACTCTGAGTACTTGATATTAAATTGGTATGGTCTGACCTACAGTAAAAACAAGCGATTATTTTCCTTACAAAAGTTTTTTCAGGAATTTCATTATTTGTTGAAACCCGTCCCCATTTGTCGAAGCACCTCCCCAGTAACTGCACCATGAAGTAAACTTTCATGAATATGAAATTTGTTTTGGAAAAATGAATCTTTCTACATAATTGAAAATTTAAAGCTATTGTGTACTAATATGTATAGTATATTTTTTTATGAGTGACATTGAGTTTAATTATTTGACCTTGCTCACCATTTTATCAATCTTGCCTTTTTTTTTCCATTTGATACCAGTGCAACCACATGAGAAAAAGTCTGAGCTGCAATGTCCATGATGCACGTAATTCTAGCCCACGAAAGTGAACAGACACAGCTCTGAACAGTGAAGAAGTTTATGACCAGTATGCACGATTATTCAGCATGCAACTACTTCATGAAAGACTAAATACTGGGAATAAACCTGTAATACAAATCAAATACAAACTATGAAAATGCAGGTATATACAAATTAGTAGCAAGTCAAAGTGAAGATTTCTGCAGCAAAATAAAGAAAAATTAAAGTAAAAAAAATATTAAATTATCAGAATCAAAACCCTTATATTTTAACCAGAAATTTCTGAATTAAGGTTTTGACAGGGAAAGTCCACATGACAGTATGGGAAGGAAGCTGCTGCAGAAATTCTTTATTTGGCACGAATTAAATTAAATGCATGCATTTTCTGCTAGATTTTTTTAAAACCCAATCATATTAAAATTATGAACATGACAAAATAGTTTATCTTTTTATGTGAAGATAAAGTCTTGCGTAATTGAAGAAAAGGACGTGAATATATCTGCTGTCTGCGACCTAAACTTAACCAGTTTTTAGTTAAAATCATTTTGAATTGTAGGCTGTTCCCACAAATAATACTTTAACATTCCTGAAGTGTTATGAAATTTCCAACATTTGCTGGTTGCCTTGGTTGCAGGCAGTAACAGATGTTTCAAAACATAAGCCAGGTCATGAGCTGCAGGACTGAGTAAACTTTAAAAAAATAAATAAATGAAATGCTATATTAATAATACTAGCAAAGTTGCAAAATTTCCACTGGCTTGACTCTTTCCTTTCTTCAGCTGTAAACAGAGCCAGAAACTTAGTCTGAGTCAGACAAGCCCCAGTTTACATTGTTCTGCCAAGTTACAGATGTCATTTATTCTCTGCCATTAAATTATAAACAGACTTTTAATTTACGTAATATTGAGAAGAGAGGAAGTATGGTCTGAAACATTTACTTTGGAGCCACAGGTTCTACAAAAGTTTGGGATTTCTAGTAACCTTTGATCTCTAGAGGAGAGGGACGAATAGTGTTTCAAAAGTGTATTTTGCTCTCAATTGTTCATAACATCATTTTTTTCATAAAAATAACCCATTCTCATGAGCTGCATCTTGGGTCATTCTTTTTTGGTTGGTTCCTTCTACACTTGCATATAAATGCTAATGGAAATATTGGAATAACAAGCACTACGCTTTTATTTTTCTCTGCTTTAACAGGTACCTTCTTAGTTCACAAAAAAGCTGCTATTTCTTTGGGAGTCTTACTAGAGATGAAGTTGTTTATTACTGATATTATATTTTAAACTCCCAGTGTTTCTACTGGGGAAGCAGAAATATATATGAGGTGCAGTGTTCAATTCAAAGTATTGTAAATTATTACAATATTTTTCATCAAGTGATTTTGATATTAAACCTTCTTTGTAATTTATTTCAGGTAGAGGATAAGGTCAATAGAAAATTATTTCATATATTCTCCTGTTATGTCTGTCTAAATTTGACAGAGAATAGTGTTGCAGAGAGTGAGATCAAAACATTTAGAGTGCTTCCCTCCTAATAATTGTTTTTTTCCTATTGATTTTGTTGAAATTTGGAGGAGAGTAGTGAATGCTACAGGTCTATAGACTTTGGAATAAAACCTAAATCTGCGTAAAAGAGACTCTTTGAATCCAGTTAAAACAGTTTTATCTGACTGTTCACCGATTTGTCTTCTCTGGTCACGAGCTGCCTGTGGCAAAGCAGTTCTCCTTGGGATTGTGAAGACGGCTCTCCACAGTGCTTCTTCCAACAGTGTGAATATTGACCTGCACTTATAAAGGTCAGGCAGCTCCTGCAGTTATTGGAGGGGAGAACACTAACTCCAACAATGCTCTCTGAGAAGAATTTAACCTTCAAATGACAAAAAATGTTCACAAGAGCCAGGACTTCAGCCAACTTGAAAGTTAACATTCTCTCCAAACACATATGTGGACTTCAGTGTTACCCCAGCAAAGGAAAAAGAAATAAATCAAGAAATTAAGTGGATAAAGAATCCAAGAGTTATGCGCCTCTCAGGCATTTTATTTTTCGTTTTAAGAGCTTGGTTGATGTATGGAAGGAGTAATTTTTGGACTTCTTAGCTTCCAAAACAAATAGTGTCTTCAACTTTTAAGAGAATTTTTTCAGAAAAAATAAGCATCCCATGCATTTCTTTTCACTGTTGTTCTGACATCAGATCAAAGAAGCTGATTCCCAGTGAGGCACAGAAACCCAGTTAGCTCACCTTTGAAAATTCTTCTTTATTAGCTCTCATGCAGAGTCAAGCTCAGAGCACATCTGAGGTAATTTAAGGTCTGTAGGCATCAGGCTGTTGCTGATCAGGTCCTGTGATACAAGGCAAGAAGGATGACAGTGTGGTGGCAGAACTGCAAATGAGAATGAAGGCTCACTTTTCATCTTGATGGAGTGTAAAAAATAATATTTTTAATTTTTAATGCAACACATTTATATTGTGTCAGTAGTGGCAGTAGGCTCATATTGCATATAAATGAAGATGATTATTTGGTTTGTAGGAGAGTAAAGAAGACATTATGATGAAGTGTATATCAGGAATGCAATAAAAAGGAAGAAATATGTGTAAGTCTTGGCTGTTTAGGAAAAGCATTGCTTTATGAATTTGGGCACTTTTTTAATGCATTATAAGTTTCACAGTTTCAAGTTTGATATCTGGCAGATTTGAGACTCTAAAAATCATTGTTAGTAGCCTTTCTGCTTCATCATTAGGGCCACCATTCAAGTAACAAAGTGCCAATCAGCTGCTCTTGTTTTCCTTTAGCTTCAAGATATTTCTGGAGAGCTTTTTGCAGAGATCATGATCTCTCTACTTGATATACCATATAATACAACTATAGTTAAAGTGCTTCAGGCTTATCCCTTATAACGTCCTAGTTTATTGAGCATTTTTTTTTTCTCTAGAATAAGACATAACTTGCTAAGTTTCATTCCCTCTTAACTATCCTCATTTTCCCTCACAGAACAGGTTTTATTATATCTGAAAGACAAGGAAAATAAAAAAAAATTAAAAAATACAACTGTGTAGTTTTATTCAGAATATGAAAATGAAAGAAGAACAAACAGGTTCTTTTAAGGTGTTTCTTTCTACTGCTGAAGATCTAATTAAATTGATTTTTTTAAAATTAAAATGAAATTTCATGGTCAATTAGTAAGTGAAATAAATCACTTCTTATGAAAAAAAAAAGAATATAGTATGAAATCAGAGAAATATGTGAATTATACACAGTTCTTATGCTGAATGAAGAAACTAACCAAGTTTGTTCCTCTTCTCTGGATGTTATTTCAATCATTCTGTCCCAGTTATCATTTATTTTTAGCTTATCAAGTTAATTCTGGTTAGTATAGTTTTACAGTGTACCGGATAATACAAGTATTTATTTCCAAAACGTGTGCCAAAAGGTTTAATTTGTTTCTGAAAATTACAATATTCTCTTGGTATAAAATCGAGCAAACACTGGTCTGATTTTCAGCCATTGCTGAAACATGGCAGTCATTACCGTAATAGACCAAGATAGTGCAGTTCACTGACACTTAAATTAAATGCATTAATCTTTATTATTTGTGATCATACTTGCTAATACTTAATTCATAGAAAAATAACATAATATTTAAGCTTTGCTTAAACTTAGGTTCCAGACTGCTTTTTGTATTTTATTTTAAAACTTGCCTTATAGTTTACAGAACAGAAGGATATGCTTTTTATATACTATTGTGAATAAAAATATCCTAATCAAACTTTTTAGTTACTTGAGTGTACACCAAAGAGAAACAAAATCATACTCTCAGAATAAATAATGAAATCTCTGAGTTAACTTTCTAAAGAACAAAAGAAAACCATTCTGCAATGTAGGACACTTCAATGCCAAAATTAAAAGTAATAGAAAAAAAGTACCTGCTTTCTTCTCTTATTTTAAGTTCCAAACTGTTCATTCCTAAATATTTTCATATTTAGGAGATTACACTGCAGATGAATATAATAACATTTTATTGGTCCACATGCAAACTCATTATCTGAACCACCTGCCATTCATATTCCTCATTTTGAAACCCAAGTTGCATCCAGGCTTCTTCACCTAAGCTGTGAATTGATTTGTATTAGGACATACACTAAGAATACATGATGTGAAGCATAGGAACTAAATTTCTTAAATACTAAGAGTTCTAATGCAAAAGAGTCAGCTTGGGATTCCATGAACTTTAAACTGCAAAATCCAACCGAGAAAGGAGTTGCATCTTTTGTTGAATCCTAATTTCAGCTACTTTGGTAGTTAATTGCAAAACCAGCCCTCCCCCATAATTATTACCTCATAATTATCAAGATGAATGGGAAGCACAAAGTGATCAGCTTTCCAAGAAAAAGGTAGAAAAACAGGCCTTCCTACCTTGAATGTCATTTTAAAAATTCACATACTTTTTTACCAGTTCTTCAACACATTGCTCTGACACTTCTTAGATTAACCTGATCGCTTCAAGCAGTGGTGCATAAAACTTTGCAGTCTGGTGTATCAAATGTACTTGAATTGATCAGGTAAACCATAGTGACTGAAGCAATTACTATCTTCTGTCAACTGACTTAGAAGAAGGTTTCAGAATTGGCTTTATCCTCTTGGACAGAAACAGCTCAGAAATTTCATTTGCAGGACTGTATTTCCTATTATATTATGTCTTTAAAGCACTCTTTAATTTTAGTTATATTTTTACATCATTAGTTAATAGTACATTAAATACATGTGATTTAGGAAAGATATATCTTAAAGTGTCATTGAAAACTTATGACTTCCTTCACTTTGAAATTAATTCTTAACTGATGAAAAAAAGGAGCAGTAATCTTATAGCAGAAATTGAATTGATATGCAGAGCTATGTCACACTACTGAGATTTCTGGCATAAGGCACTGCTGTTTAATAGATACTCTTGAAGTTATTAAGGAAGGATTAAATTGCAACCAAGTCACTTAAGTGTGGCTTTTAGATTCTTTAATATTAATAGTATTAGAAAACAAGTTATTGCTAACTATTATAAATAATTTTCTTGAAGCATTTTCTAGAGGATAAATCAGTATTTTTCCTCAGCCAGTAGACTTTGGTTCAAATCATAAACCTGGGGGCTGCTGTTTAAATAGAACATGTGAGGAAGATGGTTATAAGGACACCCTTAATAGAGGAGACCAGAAGTCCATCATGTTCAGTGGCCTCAGTCTGGCAGGGACCAGGAGCATATATTTATGGAAGGACTAGGAAAGCAGGTAAACATATGATAAAAATGCTTCAGAGGAAATACTTCACAGTTTTTATCAGTTTGCATTTGAGTTACATTCTGCATGCATGACTGTAGCTATGTGCTAACTAAAGCTGGCTGGATTATTTTTTTTCTTCAATTGATGTAATTTCTTGAACTTATCTTTTAGTTTTCACAATAGCTTAGAGTACTTTGCTCCAGTTTAGATACATAATATAAATAAAAAATAAATTATTGTACAATCAAAGAAATCCACTGGTCATTATCTTAATTTGATATTTCTTGGGATGTTTTATTATTAGAAATAAATAGAATCATAGAATATCCTGAGTTGGAAGAGATCCACAAAGATCATCAACTCCAGCTTGTGACTCTGCACACCATGTGTCTGAGTGTTGTCTAAATGCTTCTTGAACTGTTTCAGGGTTGGTGCTCTGGCCACCTCCCTGGGGAGGCTGTTCCAGTGCCCAGCCACCCTCTGGAAGATTTTCCTATTCATCTCTCTGCCTCAAAACTTTGTAGACCTCTAGCATAAAGTTATCTCATTGCAGTTGCATATTTCTATCCTTTTTGGGTTCCTAAAATTGTAGAATTTCAGTTTCTGTGAATATCTGGCCAATATCAATATCTTGAAGAGTTTATGCTGTCTTTACTGAAAGCATAGCTCTTCCAATTTTCTAAATAATCTATTTTTATCCATCAAAAAAGTCCTTTACTATGACACCAGGAATATTTTTGATTGCAGATACAAGTAAAAAACCTTAAGCATTTTGCAGACAGAATATATCTCATTTCTATGACAAAACTGTATTTTCATTTATGGAAACCACTCATTTACCAGTACTGGATTTAAAAATGCTGGTGATGAATTTTGTGTGCATTAGATATTTTCTCATCTGCTTCTTATATTTTTTAAAACTGTATTTAAAATTTGAAGCTTCTGATATAAAATACTCTTTACTCTCAGTTTTTTTTTTTCCTTTTGCTACTAACAATACTAATTATTAAAAAAAGTAACTTTAAGTATGAGAAAATGGCATTTGAGAGAGTACAGCCTTACTGATGCAAATATGTTTTCATTTCCTTTGGTTATTTTTCCCAAGTGGTAGTTACTAAGTGACTCACTAATAGCTACATTATGCCTTTCAACAGTACATTGATTTATTTCATTTGCAATGACAAGTTTATCCTTCATGTTTTTGGAGTTGTCTCCCCAACTTTTGGGTTCTGCCAGTTCAGCAAAACTTAACTTTTCCAGCAGCTACCCCAGCGGTTTTATTTTTTACAACAAATGAGTGGTCTTGTTGCACTAATAAAACAAGTTTAGATGGATCACATTTCAAAAGCTACCCAGCATAAAAGGCATTTTTTTAACTGACCAGAACATAAGATTTTAATATATCCACGATGTTTCCTTATATAAACCTTTTGTTTGCCTAAATGGATGGAGACATTGTAGTTTAAATGTTTAATTGCCCCTGTTCTCATTTATGGACCAGGTTCCTTTCTATGGCCAGGATCTCTTCCCTTGCTAAGTTATGATTTGATATTTTGGGAATCTCTGCACATAGAATTAAAGCTCAGGTGGGAACCTGGTCTGCATAGGCTATGGACACTTAAGACATAAAGACTGCAACTGTTACAAAAGTATTATTTTTCAATATGTAATCTATTCTTCTGAGGTAGTTTACTACAAAAACAAGTATTTTCCTAAGAAATTTGATTTTATTCCAACTAAGTTTCTTAATCTTAGAGATCCAGGCTTAGGCTCTTAAAACCTTTGTGCAACCTCATAGTGCATCTTTTGCAAAACAGTTCCTTTTTCCTTTTTTTTTTTTTTTTTTTTTTTAATGTCTGTAAATAAATAGTTTGAAAAGAATTCAGAATATTGTAAATTTTTTAAAGCTTCATTTTTATGTATTCTATTTCTCAGTACACATGTGATTGCACTAAACATTATATCACCTCTATGATGATATTCTATAACTGTTTGTCTACTGATCTGTGGACTTCTAAAATAAGAGTAGATTATCAGTTATTTGGTCTTTTTTATCAAGAAGACAAACTGTTTCTTCCAGTTGGAAGAAAATTTATTGGGGCAAGGGACAATGAGGGCAGAGATAGCAGGGAACAGAAATGAAAACACTTTCTCTCAGGTTTCTTTTTTACGTTGTTTAGTAGGAGGGTAATAGCTTGAAATCCTTCATTAGTTTTGTTGTCTCGAAGATCCCATACTCAGAGGAGAGAGGGATGATCATTTTGCGACAGTGCCAGCTGGAAGCAATATCATGAACAGGGCGTAAGCAGCTATCTAACACCCTAGGTTCTGAGCTGGAGCAGAGATTTTTATCTGTAGAAATTCTCAAAGAACACTGTTACTAAATGTTCAAACTCCCTCTGTGTTCCCTTAGGCCCATCTCTAATACAGGCCCAGCTGCTGAAGTTGAAAGGCAAGCACAAGGAAGATGTAACTGGCAGGAGCAGAATAACAACGCCGCAGCAGTGAGGAGGTGCTGTGGGGTTATTAAAGCTAAACTGAAACATGTGCCGACATCAGGTGGAGCAATCTGCCTCCTGTAGCATCCTAGAAATATGTATAAACGTAGATGCTTTTCTGTGACCACTAAAAAAAACCAACTTGGCTTAGTGAAAGCAAACACATTACATCAGAAAACATTATGTTACTCTTATAATATTATGTTACTCTCTATGCAAGATTGTACATGAGTGTTGATTCTGCAAAGAGGAATAGAAAACTAGAATTACAGGACTTTTTTGCTAAACAATGCTCAGTGACCAGAGGACATTCACCATTGTTAAACACTTTCTGCTTTCTGCGAATACTGGCTTCTTGATAGGCAGAGTCCTGTACAAATGCAAACTATAGAACTTTTGTTCTCATGTTACTCATTGTCTCAGAGGAATCTTGAATATGTTTTTCAGGTGAGCTAGATATTTTTTCTCTGCATTCCACTGTGGCTCCATAGATCCACAGTCCAACAATTATTAGCATTATTCTGTCCCCCTCACATGGAATATGTCTTTACAGTAACCACTGTCTGTTGTATTTCTACTTTTATTCTGTTTAAATTAACATTCAAGCTTTCCTTGTCTGGAGGACAACCAGTGGTCCAGAGGACACAGGACTGAACAGTGGATTTGTTCCTCTGCTGTGGGGGATTGAGATGTGACCACATGCAACTCAGTTAACTGCAGCGTTCTGCTGCAGTCATCACCTCTTGTGAAACAAAGATCATAAGAACCTTGTAGGATGAGAAAGGATGTATCTTAACACTGATTAAATGCTTTCACTACAGCCTTTGTTTCACACTGAGGAGTCTTAACTGTGTCTTGAATAACACAGATTCACATACTGGTAAAATCCAGGCCTTGTAGCCTCTGTGATGACTGATTCAGCTTCGTTTATTCTGACGCCAGGTATTACTAACTGGCCAGTGGAGCCCTCACAAGCTTTATAAGTCCCACTGAGAAAGATTCCTCAGCTGTACTCAGAAATCTCAGTCCTGTGGTGTTTTGTTGTACAATTTAAACATGCACTTCTAACTAATGCTTTATTTTCAGAAATATGTGATTTATTTTTCTATTTGTTTTGTATGTGGAACTTCCATTTTAAGGTAACAACATAAAAAAGCTCTATTACAGAATTTAATACAAATTATTACAGTGGTCTGAATACCAGTGTCACTGTGTTCAGAAACCTACCTGTTCCAAATAAATCTAAGATTCTCTTAGGTCAGTAGAAGAGTCGAAAGCTCTGCCAGATAGATCCTCAGTGAATATAAGACCCTAGTTCACTACCATAGAGAGGATATTTGCACCACACCAGGTGCAGGACTGCAGGAAGGAGGAAACAATGCTCTCTTGTGGAATTAGAGAGAGAAATAGTCTCCTATCTCCCACTATTTGTTCTCTGCCAAGAAGACACACTTGTACTGGGACCAAAGTGCTAAAACCAGAGGCACAGAGGTCAGAAGTATAACAGAGAAACAGAATTTCAAAAAGGGTTGTTTTTTTCTTGCATTAGAAAGCCTAGAAGTGTGGAATTGGCTTTTCTACTGATAAAGACCCATCCAGAAACATAATTTACAATGTTATTGTGAGGCATAATTCAGGAAGAGATAAGAAAAAGACTTGCAGGGCCTGCCACTAAAATGGAAATCACACAGAGATTGATAATTCTGAGATCTAGTTATCAAATCCTCGCAGAAAGAAAAGTTGTAAGAACTCACACTAATTTCCATTGCAGCAACATTGCAAAATTTATGGTTAGATCTTCTCTTTGGCAGCCACTAGAGGACAACCTGATCACATACTTTTAAGTTAGTCTGACGTTTATGCCCACAGCAGTACTTGGCACCAGTAGCCTTTAATTACTGCCCCTTCTCTCTGACAAAGCTGAATTCTAAATGTTACAAAACGCCAAAATTTTTAAACATATGAAAAAACATGTATCTCTCAGGTCTGTGTGAGAATCTGTATGAACCTGATCCATAAGTTTTGATCGGTAAAGAAATGTAGAGTTTTTCACAGCTGTCAGGAAACAAAGCAAAGGAATTTTCATGAAGGTAAATAAATAGGAAGTATGAAATAATTTGACCTCTGATTTGGTTGTCCTGAACTGATTCAGGTATTTTGAAGTACCTTCATCTTACGTTTTTAATAGCATTTTAAATAACTACCATAACTAGTCTCCTGGAACATATATATTACAGTATTACCAAAAGGCCTCAATTTACCACATGTAGCAATAATGTACCGCGAGAGCTTCTTGTCTAGAAGCCCTACAGTCTGAGCAGTCAAGGCAGAAAGGGTGATAAAAGAAAAAGGGAGGGGGTGGGGGGAAAGGGTTCAGTGCCTTGCACCAGCAGAAACAAGGGGATGAAAAGACAGACAGAAACAGGATCTGTTCATGCACCTGGTACCTCAGACGTGTCAGTGCAAAGAATAGGAAAAAGTTTCCCCCTGTTGAGATTTCTCTTAACTTTAAGAATAGGGTATTAATGATTTCTGCCTTTAAGGAAAACAAGAACTTTTAATTGTGCTGGGTTTTTTTCTTTTTCTTTTTTTTTTTTTTTCCTTGAAATCACTCATTTATATAGTTATACAAATGTGCCTGGATTTTTATTCTCATGCCCATTAGAGATGCTGGCAGAAGGAAAATTACCCATTTTTCTAACATCCCTTTCTCCTGTGTACTAAGAGATATTTCTTTTCTGACTGCAGGTATCTACAAGCTTCTTTTATACACTAGGACAGTCTGCACATATTTATTTATGTAAAGCACATTGTGCAGCCTGGAACTTCCCTATCTCAAATATATTTCCCTCTTCTTCCCATCTTTGTCAGACTTTCCCCTGTAATAACTCTCATTACATCCAATTTCCATCTGTCCATAGTTTGCAAAATGGGATCTAAAAAGGGCTTGTGTTTTACCTCATTTTACATTGGATCAGATTTTTCTACAAAAATCAGGGCTTCTAGCCCTTAAAGGGTTAGTTAGTAACTAAATGTACACTGAAAGCTCACTGGGGTGGGAGCAGCAAAGGCACAAAGCATTAAGTCAGAACAGCAACAGGGAAACAATGTCAGCACAAGGACAATAAACACTGTTATTCTTAGTGCTCCAGGAATAACAGTGATTATTGTTCTGGTTTAAACATCATGTTGTTTTCATAATTTTTCTGGACAACAGCATGGTGTAAGAGGAAGCGCTGAGGTGACCTATAAGGAGATTTTAAAACTATAAAAGGAAGAGGGAGAGAAATGTTGTTTTGCTCATTTTAATTTTGCATTGGTGGAACTTTAAGAATACTGAAACCATAACACCTAGACAGATGTGCATACATATTTATTCATTTTTTCTTGACAATAACTGCTTCTGAATTACCACGGCACACAAACAGCTATGTGTATAGCCCCATAAAGGATCCCTTTCCTCTCCTTCATCTGCCTCCTTGGTGATACATCACTCTCTTATACTTGCCTTTCAATGAGATTTTAAGATTTTGAAAGGAAGATCCTGTCCATAAATGATGCACCAAGCTAGTTGAAAGCTGTTAAATAAAGCAACATATTGATAATGTATCACTATTCCCCACATGAACACAGGTATTGAACAGGTACCAGTGAGATATCTGCCTTTTACCTGTATTTCTATATTTACATTCACTGCCACTAAATGGATGCTGTGAATCACTATAAAATTTGTCTACACTGACACTAGCTCACATTGTAAAATACTTGCAATGCCTTCATAGTTAGACTGCATCCAATAATGCCTTCCTGCTGCTCAAAGACTGCCTCAGCATTCTAAGGGAACTTGCAAATGGCAGTACTTTGTCTGAGGTGTCCATTGTGCCACACTGCACTGTCATTGGAGACATAACAACACAGTTTATAGTGTATAGCAACTGAAAAGTAACAGCTCACTTTTCCCAGTGCTATTCCAGAATGCTCCAACTCACATTTCAGCAACAGTTTGGACAGCTGAGAGCCAAATGCCAGCTGTAGAAAACACCAGTTTTAGGCCTGAAAGCATAGGTCAGCACAGCTCAGGCCTCTAATTTTCCTTAGTGTCTTTTTGAAACAATTTTGTTAATGCCTGGTTCTATCAAACAACCTTCCACAGATTTAATTCCTGAAATACTAAGACAGATCTCCCGAGAAACATATCAAAAAAGTTTTATAAAATGAATATCTAAAATATTTTTTTTCATTTTTTTCGTGAATTTTTCCAAGTTACTAAACCAACACCACAAAATAGGACAATTAGCTCAATTTACTATGTCATATTGGGATGTGTGTTTCTCTTATTCTCTTGAAAAATATCTCTCAAAAAATAGGCACAGGTATGAAGTCATAATGTATTCATGCCAAAGGCTACTGTGCTTCTTCCTTCTTTCCAGAAAGCCCAGATTACTCCTACTATCTCATAGTCTTCTACAAATGCTTTGTCTTTGTCCCTTTTGATTTCACTTACAGCAGACTTAAAGAAAAGACATAGCATGGACTGAATTATATTGAGGGAACTTTCACCTCCAGAAGTATTTCAGCTTCACAGCACAGTCCCTCCTATTTAAAGTCCTTGTCAGTAATCATATGAAAGGAAAGTGTAACATCTAAGGCCACGACCAAGCAAGAGAAAGAGGAATCAAGAAGAGAAAAGCACAAACAATATAGACTACACAAGCTTGATGAGAAAGAACAAAAAGAAACTACTTAAAAAATAATTCAAACAAAAATCAAACTATTTTTTTCACATGAAGCACTTAGACAATCTAAAAAAGGGATAGTTACACAACCCTACCCTACCCTAAGCAGTGTGGTCATTGCCATTCGCAAGTCATGGAAAAAATCTTTGTGCAGGCCATACTGTTTCAAATTATGCAATAAAGGAAATAGAGATGCAACAGGAGATTTCATTTTAAAGGCACTTTACACTTATGCTGGGAAGCAGTGCAAGGCATTGCAGGGGAAGCATGAATCTGAAAGGACATTTAATCTACAGTAGATCAGGCTTTTTGCATTGGTGCTAAGCTGGACTGTGCACAAGAGGCAAATAACTTTTTTAGCTGATAAAACTGCCTTCTCCAATACTTAACTTTTATAGGTGAATCACCTACAGAAAGAGTAGAAAAAAAATAGTGAAACTAACAGGAAATAAGTTTTGCCATACAGTAGTTTACTTCAAAATCATGAACACTGAGCTCAATCACATAATGTTTGTGAATACAGGACTCAAAAAGCACCTACCAAAAGAAACTTTGGAGGACAAGGTCCTGTCTCCTTCAAGGCAACTACATGCTTGTGAATGTAACTGCCTGTTTGAGACAGATGTTCACAGAGAAGTGGTCAAGCATATAGGTGTTTCTAACATTTCCGTGACTGGAAAACACACAGCAGACTATATTGCCAGAAAGAGTATGACTTTGCAGTTCATATAAAGCAATCTAAGCTGGTACTAGAGTGTTAGACTTCAATACCATTTAAATCATAACACATAGTGAATCCAGCAACATAAATATTTACCCCATGGTCTGATGCCAGTATTTCAGCTGTCTTTATAGTTTTCTGTACCCTGACTCTGATACATTTACACAACCGCACCCTGACAACCCTGAAGGCCTTCCAGCAGTTTCTGTATAGGCTTCAAAAAAGTTTACGATTCTCAATTCACTCAAATTAAAGCATTTCAAAAACTGTTCCCCAATTTGTACAGTCAATAACCTTTACATAATTTCTGGAGACTGGCAGAAGTTAGCAAAGGCTGACTTTTCATTTAGCATTTCCATTAGGTTGTGCCCATCTCTTGTGATTAACTTTGGTAAGGTTGGCCAGACCCTGCCAGCAATCATATGAATGAGATAATTATAGACACAAAGGGATTTTACAGTGTTGGCTCTGTTGGCCAAATTAGCTGTTGGTGGTGAGGGCTGCAAGACATCTGTTATTCTTTCACTTCCTAAAAGCAATTTGTCAAAACCAGTAGTGTTTATGGGTATAAAATGAAACACTGGAATAAATTCTTGATTTCAAACAGTCCAGGCATATTAAATTATTCTGCGCCTACTTAACATCTGTTTAGAAATGAATAAATGGGAGTAAAAAAATATTTCTATAAATACAAGTCACTTAATGTTTCTCGCAAAGAAAATGCAGGAGTACGCATTTTAGTAATGGAGAAAGAACAGAATGGAAGTAGAAAAGCAGACAAAGAGAAAAGAAAGTAAGAGCAATACTACAAGAAAAAGCAAGAGTAATTGATTTTAAAATCAAATAAACTCTGGAAAAATTCCAAATGAAACTGCTGCACAGAAACACAAAAGTGTGAAAAAAAATTGCAAATGTTTCAGAAGTGGCTGCAATAGCCCCACTGGATTTTATGTTTCAGATGTCATTAAGCCACCTGAGTAAATGGCATTATTTCTCAGTTTTTCCATTGCTTATTTGGTTTGCTGCTCTTTTTCATCCCAGTCTTAGAACAGTCATTTTGGACAACTATCAGAGTAGGACTTAGGTAGTGTCAGCTAAAATTTTAACTTTAAATCAGTTATGGACTATATCAGCAGGATCTCCAATTCTAAGTTTTTGGTTTTTTTTTTTTTTTTCCCTGAATCCAGTACTTTTCAGTAGATTTCCTCCTGAAGTGTGGGTGGAGAGGTCAGAGTGTGCTTTTTGACTGGGTTGTCTTTACTCAGTTAACTGTAACAGAGAATGCATCAGTGCTTTCATATGTAGGTAGATTCCCACTAGATTTTTTTTCTTTTTCTGTTTCCTTTTTGGTTTTGGTTTGGGTTTTTTTTGGGGTTTTGTTTGTTTGTTTGTTTGTTTGTTTTTTGTGGGGTTTTTTGTTTGGGTTTTTTTTTGTGGGAAATTACTGTTTGTTACATTACTTTCTTTCACTTAGATGCAGTAACAAAAAAGGTCTCATCTGACTTTGAACTATTCTACAGATGACGCTTGGAAGAATTCTACAGATGACCCTTGGAAACATTTCTTGTCAGGCTCACTTAGCATTTCCAACCAAAGACTGAACTACATGCTGAGTTTGATGGGTTGTTATTACTAGTGGTATCAGACCAGCTTCCCTGCTGTATATCGAGTTCATGTATCTAACTTCCCTCCCAATGGCAGTTTTTCCCTTAACTAAGCATGAGCCTGTTTGTCCCTACAGACTCCTTTTGGACATATAGCGCTTTCTTGGTTTCACACAGAATGAAAAACTAGACCTTGGAGGCATCCTAATTTATATGCCTTATCTGAAAGTATCCCTCCAGCAGAAATCACTTTGTGAAAGTGTCACCATGGCATCATATAAACATACTCCCAATACAATTTTTTCATTCCATTATTCATTTACTCATCAAAACAATTTTTATCTCCTTTCTCCTTAATTCCTATTCCAGTTCTAGTACGGCAAAGATAAAATCAACATGCATCTGATTTATTTTTTTAATGTGCTAAGTCCTTTTAAGTAACTTTGATGCCAACTGAAAAATTGTTTCCCAGCTGCACATAGAGCGATGTTTATAGTTTGATACCTCAAGGGGTTTTTGCTCTGCAGTGAGTTTCATTTGATTTTGTCAGATTTAGTGAAACAGGTAATTATTTTCCTGAAGGCAAAACAGGTTTTTTTGAAGACTTAATAAATGTTCAGAGTTTTAAAGTTCAGAAATATTTAGATTAGGTATGAAGAATTAGCAAATACTTCTAAATACAAAATATCTGTGCAGGGAAGGAATTTTCATTGCCCCCTGTCCATTAAATCCCATGTTCATCCAGGCAGAGAGAAAATAGGGAATCCACCATGTCATGCATTCTTGTATCTATTGGCCCTATCATACTGTCTCAGGGAATGTAGGGTGTGATTTCAGTAGGCAACTCTCTCATCCTCCCTTATATTCATCAATCTACTGTTCTCCTGAAACTCTGTCACTAAGCAGGGGGATTCCTCTACCTGGACACCAATAGCACAACCTCATAATACCCTGTACAAAATGATATGATTAGATTAAGCTTAACTCATGGATGTTTTTGTTTTGCTAGACATGAGTAATGAACTTTCCCTAAGTTTGATCTTTTTGTGTTTTTGATAAAAAGTTCAAGTACTGAGCACTTTCAGAAACTATTGTGGAGTTCAAAGTGTAAATGAGATCTACCATATAAAATTTGAAGTATTTTGAACTAAAAAATTCGCATGACTGATTAGCTCACAGCAAGAGTGGTACTTACTAAAAGTACTAGGAAAATAACGCAATGAAAGAAAGATTATGTGCTTTAGAGTTTTTTTGATTTGTCTTATTCTTTTTTAAGGAGAAAACTGATCACAGAACAAAATGTGGAAATTGAAAATAAAGAAAGTATATATCTAGAGCTGATTTCCTTGGGCTAAAAATACCTGAGGCTTATATCTTTGCAGTTTCCAATGTTAATTAGAGATAATAGCTGTGAAAGGAAAATCCAGATTCAAACAACATTAACTAGCACAGAATATAAATTCTTATCAGACATTAAGTTTTCAGCAGGTATAAATCTAAATCTGTTCAAATGATAACATTTGAAGCCTTGAAATGCTTTTCTTCTCATCCTTTACTTCTACTGTAGAGTGCCCTACACTTTTTGTATTTCAGCATACCCTTAAGAGTTATCAGTTGAATCTCTTTAATTTTTCCATCGAGTGTCAGTATAGAATTTTAAAAGAACTTTCCAGCATTTTCTGATTTGCTTTATTTGTTTTGCAGAAGAGGCTAAATACTAAACTACATATCTTAACTAATTTGTTTTTCAATTTGATTACAGTAAACTTTTCCTTCTGTCTCAATCCCTTCTTTTCATACAAATTCAATGGATTATCTGAATCAAATGAGGAAATGAATAAATAATAATAAAAAATCTGCCAAAAATCCCTCCTCTGCTTTCACAAGCAGATGTCATTCCCACAAGTTCTTCCACGAAAGTACTCCTTTTTTTTTTTCTCTCTTTTTTTTTTCCTTTTGCACCATTAGTATTTTTAAATACTCAAAAATATATGCAGACCTCAACATTCTAATATACCTACAGGCTGTGGTAGTTCTTGCTTGGCAATGAAATATCATCCCTGCCATGTTTGGAAAAATGCAACCTAACCCTGAACTTCAAGGCAAAATAGTGTTGAGCCATGAAGTCACTAATCCAGTGATTGCCAAAGCCTTCTCTTTTGCTCATTTGTAGTGGCTCAACCTTGGCTGGTTGCCACTAAGACACTCCATCACTCCCCAGAGGAATGGAAGAAAGAAAATAAAATGGAAAACAACTAGTAGACTGAGATAAAGCAGTTGCTCCAGAGGGGAAACCATGTAAAATAGCAAACCTCCCCCCTTAGCTTTTGTATCTGAGCTTTTATATTCATGAGGTTTGGAATATTCCTTTGGATAATTTGGGTTAGCTGGCCTGGTTGTGTCCCCTCCCAAGATCCTGCCTGCCCCCAGCCCCTAGATGGGATGAATGTTGAGAGATGATATTCTGCCAGCCCTGCTCACCAGTAGTCAAAACACTGGTGTGTTATCAACACCTTTCTAGCTACCAGTGCAAAGCACAGCACTGTGAGTCTGCTGTGGGGAAATGAACTCCATCTCAGCCAGGTCCAATACAGTGTCATAGCTGTAAAAGGTGTTTTGGGACCTTCCAGCTACCCAGCACCCACATTTTGTTTTCAGCATATTTAACATTAATGATGCCTCCTGTGTCTCATGAGCATAAAAATTACTGCTAATTTCCTGAAAACTGGAAAGGGATAGTTTGAACAACTCCCTGCACTTATAAGGTTTCTGTTTGTGTCACAGCTGAAAGAGGAAAATTTACCAAGGGTGTGGACTATGGAGTCTAGATGAGTATCTTGTCTGGTTATTTCCTTGTGTGTCAGTTCAGAGAGCAATACATGCACTGTGAACACTTTTTTTCTTATTTGTTGTATAATTTCGTATGATAGATACAAACATTCATTTACCCTGTTTTGTTATATTTAGTAAAATTATGAAAATGATTGCTATAGAAATAACAGCTGCTTACAAAAATAAATAATGATCTCTGTGTCTAAATAATTATTTATCAACATGAATTTGCCCCCAAAGCTAATGTAAACAAAAGTAGATTTAACATTCAGTGTTAATCAGAGAGACACCATGATTAACTTCTAACAAACCATTGACAAATACAGATGGGAAACGGTCAATGCATTTGTATTCCTAGCTGTTATTTGGACAGATGGTCAGTCACTGCAGCTGAAATCTTTCCCCCCTAATTTAAAATTAATGAAGTACAAGAGATCCACTAAATTATTTTATTTTTTTAAAATATTTCCTGGGGGAAATAAATGTATTGCTGTCTTTTGCCTCTCTCCTCCTACAAGCAGCATTTTTGTTTCACTCTGAAGCTGCTGCTTAGAAAATTAACAAGTGCAGCTCTCACCTACATGATTCTAAGAAAAACACAGAATACAAAATGTTACCATCATTTTTACAGTGAAAAAAAGATCTCTCTAATTTGGTGGGGTTTTAGGTGGTTTGGGGTATTTTTTGTTTATATGTAGGGTTTTAGTATTGTATGCATGCATGTTGTTTAGACTTGGTTTTGACAGAGTAGCTTTGGCCTAAGTGTAACTGGGAAGAAACTTCCAGATTTTTAAATGAACTTATAGTTTTTTGGATCTGTTATTCTCTGAGAAAAAAAGTTACATTTTAAAAATTCTCTACTTAATGTAATGTTTCAGCCAGAACTGTTACCTCAGAAAGCCTATTCCCAGAACTAGGTGAACATCATTGATGATGTAATCACAGATGCTTTTGACAAATAAAATTACAGTCATAAACAAATAAGTCACATTGGCTGGGGACCAGGAAGAAACAGGGGAAAACCAATGTTTATTGGAATGGAAATAACCAAACTGGACAAGAAAGAAATGTTTCTAAGAGGATGGTTAAAAAGAGTGAAGAGAACAGAACAAATATCAAAAGTTCAAATACTCCAGGATATCATAACTTCAGAACTTAGGAAAAATGCGAATTTGAATATTGACATATCAAACCTGTCTCAAGCCATATTTTACCTAAGTTCTAGTAATAACTCTTAAGTACTTGGTCCTTATCAGTCAGTATTTTTTCCATATGATACAGTGATGTTATTTTACTGGCTACAGGTGATAACCATTTAGCTGAAAATCAATAAGCTCTTTTCTCTGGCAATACTACCTTTGGCTTTGCCCTCCATCTTAGTTCCAGTTAAACTGAGCAGAGCTATCATCTCTAATAAACAGTAGCAGTATGGTTGCTATATTCATGTTAGATGGCTCCATGCTAGGTGTGCAGTGCATGGAACATTTCTGCTACTGGATAGGCAACTTAAGTGAACATGTGTAAGATTCCTCTGAGAGAGATGTGTAACACCACTTTCTCCGAGTGGATGAAACAAAAAAATGATATTCTGGAAATAATAATGTTCCATTTTTTTTCAAGGCAAACCTACTCTGCATTCCTTCTTTACCTGGCATAAAAGTAAACAAAAAATCAGAGGGAAAACTTTTTTTTTTTTAAAGACATCTCTGCCTATTAGTGTGCTGAAGTGATTGAAATAATTGTTCTCAGGTTGAGCTGGTTGATGCTCAAAGGAAAGTCCCAACTACGTAATCAGAATAGCTGAATATTTTAGACTAAACATGATAACAGATGAAGAACATGATGCAACAGTTTATCAGTCTAGAAGTTATGCCTCTGCCCACAAAACAGCAGCAGGAACATAGTTATGTCCCTACTAGGTTGTTGAGCAACAGTTAATGCAAGACAGCAAGCTCAGTTTGAGCTTAGTGTGTTGACACAGCTGCAGACTATGACAATAAAATTAAGCTAAGGGAAGGTGGCTTTTTGCCATGATAACTTTGGGGTGGAAGCAGGCTTCCCAAGGTACCTCTGTATGTCACTGTTAGATGAGTAAGATCACTGGCAGATATTTTCAGCAAACACAACTTCATGCAGTACAGTAAGCAATAAAACTTATTTGAATTTGTCTTCTGTTCTTACTGACAGATGAGTGCATGTGATGGACACTGTGTGTAGTAGGATATCCAAAGATTTGTTTGGGACCTTGTGTATGTTGATATGAAATTCTGTAGGTGGCTGACAATCAAGAAGTGCTCAGTAGCTATTACAGGAATGAAAGGTTGCGTTATGAAAGAGGCAAGCTTTTGCAAGGACCAGAGTTGTAGCAAAGAGTGAAAGTAATGATGTTTTCTTCTTTAAATAAGGGAGGCATTATACTGATTATAGAGTACTTTCTCACAGGTAGCAGCACTTCTGCCTCAAGTGGTGAGAGAGGTACTTGCACCATGGATCAAAATGTTCAGTATCAATATACTGCTGAGAATCAGAAACTATACAGAGACCTTTTCTTTTTTTAATTGCTGAGATATATGGGCTTTTTTTCAATATTTGAAAAGTGTAAAGAAATTTAGAGCTTTGAGAACAGTTTAATAATGAAGCATATTTGTAAGAATTGTAGCAATGGTGCTTTTTCATTTTCTTTGCCACAAACCAAAAAAGAATGAACAAGTTACATTTATTTGTGTTGAGAGTCAAAGCTAATTGCAAGTACAAACTTTTCTATATTGTCCAAATAATAAATCCAAGTTTGTGTAAGTTTGTAACTAGCCCTGTTTACCCATCACTTTCACAAGGTCTGAAATTGCAATGTTGAGGCACAGATTAAAAACTGAGCGTGTGCATATAAGTTTTATGATACTACGTTGATCTCAAGGATTGTGGATAGAATCTCTGCTTCTCAACTGCAGCATTTTTCCAAACAATACTCTGAAAGCCACATTATTTTCAGCAGGACAGAAGGCTGAGTGGTACAACTTATACCTTCTAATTGTTTGTAAATAGAACCCCAAGGCAGTTATTTCTTTTGTGAAATCTCTTCATATTAAAAAATTTCTAATCCAAAGCCCATTTCAAGCCATCCTTCAGTGGGATATATGGAAGCCAGTCGACTCCATGATCTTATTATAGTCATAATTATTATGATTTATTTATATACATATATATGAAATACTATAATTTCTTGGTAAGGAAGAAACTGGAACAGAGAGCTTCAGTCTGTGTTACAAGCATTAATCTACTTGCAGTGCTACCTTCAACAAAATACTTCCTGCCTACCACCAAATAATTCTGCTCCTCTCTAACTTCAACTTTCCAAAAAATGAAGTGTAGGCATCTCTCAAGGCGGAAACTAATTTGTTCAGAGTTAAAATGCAGCATTAAGATGGATACTTTCTTTTCTTTTTCCTTTCCCCTTATTAATCTGAAGCTTTGAGTATGCACATGGAAATGTGCACACATGCAATCAGTAGTTAGTTACACATCCCATAACATACACAAGTTCCTACCCAGTCAGAGGAACATGAAAAATAACTAAATTATCTGTACTTTATTTAACCGTCCAGTTGAGCAGGTGAAGAAAACTAGGATTTTACATATTCATTTATCTTTTCTCATTACACAATTTTTACATTCACATTGTTAACTAAACGAACCAATAGAAATACATTTTATAAAATGCATCTTTACATGATACTGAAGTGCAACTCTATTTACTGCAGATTTTATAAATCTCTAGTTAATGAGGTAGAATATACTTTCAAAAGGCAAAAAAAATCCTTGAAGTTTTCTTCCAATTAAATGACAAATGACCTTTTGAGAGAAATCTCATCACCTCCTAATATTTTTAAATGAAGAAGCAGAAACATAGCTAAATTTTCCCATTATCATGCACATTTATGTTAATTCTTTGGAAACCATGGACAAAAATTGCAATACCGGAGTCATGGTTACATGAAGAAACTTTCCAAAGCCCTTTCCAAAAAGTTTCTCTGATTAGTTTAGATGTGTGCAGCACACTTTGCTGCTCAAATTGGAACAGGATACATAAGGAAAACACTTAGGGCTGAGGCTGGATCTATAATGTTCTCTTAAAAGTCTCTATTACAGAGACTTTAGGAGTAAAATTTTTGGGTTTTTTTCTGTTTGATTTTCTCTTGAAGAACCCTTGAAGCTCTAACTAGAGAAGCTAACCCTCATGAAAAGATCATCCAGGATTATTCAGCCTCACACACTTCTGAGGCTCTCTGGTTATGGCTAATATTCAAGGATATCCCTCCTGGAAAGAGAGAACAGACTTCCAGTAGCTTACTGAGGTGGAGAATAGATCACCTTAGGTTCCACTATATTTCTTTAAAAGTTCCAATCCTGTAATTTACTGGCCTTTCTTTCCTGAAATGATAGAAATATAATAGGGTTGCAAGAAAGATGCCCTCTGTATCACAACCAACTGATACATTACCTCTCCTGGGGTTCAGTTCCCAGCTGTCCCAACCCACACGTCTTTCATCATGTCTCTAATTTATCCCTATCTTTTCATAGTCTTAAGAAACAATGCTAGCAGCAAAGAAAAAGGTATTTGACCTTTGCAATGGATAAAGATATAAAATGTCTTCAGTGCTTATCTAGCTTTGCTTTTTTATTTTTTTTTTTTTTTCAGAGAGTTGTCTCCTTTAAAACTGTGTCCCTAGAGCCCAGAAAAGTGTTCAGCAACCCTTGCCAGGGTAACCTGGGACAGCACAGACCAGTTAAAATGTAATTTTTTTGGCCACTGCTGTCCACCTGAGCATCCATAAAACTCCTTCAATAGCTGTTAAATATGGAGATGGTCAATGCTCTAGATGTCTTTTCCTTCTGTGATTTATGCTGACTTTTCCTTCAGTACTATTTTGAGCAGGGAAATGAAAACAATGTTCATGATTATAGGTTGCCATGTAGACAAAAGTCCAAGAGGCCTGAGTTTTGATCTCTATTAGGAATAAAATTATCACTGTGCTTTACAGATTTTGCTTTCTTTGCCTATCAATTTCCTGCTCTTCTTCATCCCCCTCTCATGCAGCAGAAGCGAGCAGAGTAGATATTCCTCTTTGTTGAACAGATTGACAAACCCAGCCTCAGACTGGTGGACTTTCCAGTAGAACTATCACCTTTCCATTCATGCCATACATTTTCAATTCTTGATGAGAAACACCAGAGAAAAAGGTAATAGGCATTGATTTGGAAAATAACACCAGTACAGTAATCAGTATATAACTTTTCCACCAACCCCACTCCACCCGTGGCTCAAATATTAACACAACCTTTCAGTCACCACACCCCTGTCTTGAGCATTACTAGTTTTGTTTTGTTTAATTCATGTGATGGCGGTGTTCCTGGCAGAGACCTATCCACAGCTACTTACAGTCTGTTACTTCATCTGTAAATCTGGAATCATCCATTGGTTTAGTTTACTCTTCAGGCCTGGGAAGGCTGCATTTTGACAGAGTTTTCCTGCTTGTTCTACCAAGCAGTTTGACTACTGTTGTTTGATGGAGTCCAATTGTATGATTTTACCACCTACATGCTTACCCCCAGCAAAACTTCATTTTGTACAGAAGGTTTAAATATTTATTTAGAAAATAACTTTATTATGTGGCTTGGGGTATGCTTTCACACAAGGAATATATAAATTCAAAGCATACTTGGGTATCTTACTATGAAATAGGAAAAAGCCAATGTGAAATCTTTAAAGACAGCCTTCCTACTCAGTGATAAAACTTGCTTGAACTCTTTCACAGCACCATCCCTCCCCTCCGACTATCTTCCTGAAGGGGGTGTTTGTTTTGTATGCTATATGGTTTAACACTCCCTTATTACATCTGACTGTAGGATCCTACCTCACTCTCCTCCAGCTATACGAGAACACCTGGAAATTGAAAAGTAGTATGCTTGCAATGAAGTGCTTTTTCCTTTTCACAGGAAATGAGACTTTTGTTCTGAAAAGCCTATATGCAGACTGAAAAAATATTCAGACTCTTCCCAACACAGACATTGGATGGTAAAGAATCTGACTCCAAATGTCTAATGAAGTCATATGATGTAAGAAAATCAGAATCATAGAAAAGCAATTGTTGTAAAATAATTTGAAATACATACTGTTATTTTATAGGTGCTAATGAATTCTGAGCTATTTTATAATCCAAATATCTATCTATCTATCTATCTATCTATCTATCTATCTATCTATCTATATCTATATATATATCTGTTGACTTATTCCATAATACATAACAATATAAAGTATTAAGTACTACTTTTTTTTTACGTTACAGCATTAACTATGTTTCCACGTACATGTTGGATGTGCCTGTGCTTTAAGTCTTCTAAGTCTTTGGTCCATGGGTAATAGCCCCTGTTCATACTGAAACTCTACTATTTTTCTGTTAATTTTTTTTAATTCAGACAGATCTTCCTGAGTAATTTCCCTCTTCCCTTGTACAAGTTCCATGAATAGGTTTAGACAGTCAATTAAAAATAATACGAATCAAATAAAAATGTCTAAGTTTCTGTTAAGTTCAAGTACTACAGATAGAAGTTTCACTCCTACAAAACATGTAAACTTGTGCTTAATTTTTTTTTTTTTTTTTTTTTTTTTTTTTTTTTTTTTTGGTAAGATACAGTTCTGTTTCTGGTAGACTTCCCCAAAAATTTATGACTTTTTCTTCATCCATATTTTAGTAAAGCAGGCATTACTTTTCTGACCTAACAAATCCACTGCATTTTTTCAAACTCTAATTTAATTCTTGAAGCTGGACCTCTTTGATCATTAATTCAACTCTGATGTGGTATCCATCTAGGCTTCCAGCAAGTGTTAAATGTCTTCTTAGCTCATCTTTTCTGTGTATCTTTTACTCTTATTGAAGTCTTGCAGGTGGTCTTGACATGCTTACAAAAAATCTCAGCAGTAGTGAGAGCCATATAGTGGAAAAGATTTATACTTTCCAAATGTAGAAGAGAATGATATGTCAAGCAGACAGATGTTGGACCTGTGTATTATAATTTGAACCTTTGTATTATACTTTGAACCTCTGAATTATACTCCAGAGTCTGGACAGTAAACTTCTTCAGCTTTAAGAGGTTTTCCTTATAAAAATAATTATATAATTATTGCAGTGCCTAGTTTTTGTAGGTATGGCTTAAAACAAATAATAAATTATAAGCAAATAAATTTAATATATATTGACCCTACATCGAAATACGAGAAATAGAGAATGAAAGTGCAGAGAGGACATTCATATTTTACCTACAGACATGATTTAATATTAGATACACTTAGATTAGGAGTGGAAGACATACAAGTCTGGAAACCATGTTTGGAAACCTAGAGGGTGAAAGGAGATTAATGTAAATGGCAGAGAGGGTAGATGGTGTAAGACTGAGAAACATCAAGACAAAATATACCTCTGAGACTCTGGATAAATACTCATCACTAAAGATTCCCTCATCTATTATTCCACCTATTGGTATCAGGCACTCACAGACTTTTTCATATCAAGGACTGTTTTAGTGTGTGTCTGTCGTAAATAGTTGTGGTTTTAAAACCAGAGTGAAATCAGGCTTCTTTATAGCCTTGTTATTAGCTTTCAAATTTCTACAACAATGAAAACTGCTATTGAAAAGGAATTAAATTTAATAATCAGACTATTAACCAAGGATATTTGCTGCACATTACACAGAGACAAATAAAAAAGATTACAGAAAGCATCTGTTAAACAATGCCAAATTGATGATAAAGAAAATTGAGTTGCCTTTGCAGTTAAGTTTAATTCATCTGTACCTAGCATAAAAGAGCCATCAAAGACAACTATTCATTTGTTGTGACTTCAGAAATGTAATATCTGTGCATCCTTAAAACCTGAGACCTAACTTACTGCCTAGTTTTTCTTTTTCTGAATTGATGGAAACAAGGGTAGATGAGTTAAGCTCCTCCATCTAGAGGATAAAGCTATACCTTTATTGTCTGACACTATACAAAGATATGGAACCAGGTCTCATTTTGATTTGACTTCAAGTAAAGAAAAAAAAAAAAAGTTGTGGGGGAAAAAAACTCCAGCCAAACAAACAAAACACTGTAGCCCCAAAGAAAAAAAAGTAGGTGTAAGATTTCACACTGATGAACTATTATGTGTTTTTCAATCTTTTTTTCTTTTCTTTCTTTTTTTTTTTTTTGTGTGTGTGTGTGTGTGTGTGTGTGTGTGTGTGTTTTGTGGTTTTTTGGGGGGGTTTTTTTGTTGGTGTTTTTTTTTTTTGGTGTTTTGTGTTTTGTTTTTTTTTTTTCCTTTCTAAGAGGTGTTTTAATTTCTGGAAGTTGGTAAGTAAATAGTGCAGATCAATGAGAAGACATTGACAGAGTGAAAGTTGTAACTGAGATCTGTGTTCCTGCTATATGCATTTCATAAGGTTTGACTTTGGACCAGTTCTAATTCAGATTTGTAGATAGACTGCCTATTAGTAATTTAATGCAGAATTCTGATTTAGTTTTGTCCAAAAGAATTAGAACTGATAAGTTTGAAAAACAGTCTGCATTGTGTAACTAAATGCAGTGTCAGAGAATGACCAGGAAACTGTCCTCAGAGAATTACCCAAACAAAAAACACTGATAGGAAAAGGAATCCAGAATGAGTACTTAATGAAAAATTAGATGCTATTAGCTCATGCTGGTTCACACATTTCCCTACAAATAGAAACATTAATTTCACAGGTGCTGGGATGGAAAAATGAACCTAAATCTCCCCTCACTCCCCCTCCCTCCCCTTACTTTTTAGTTTGACACTTACAATTCAATTTGAAGACTTTCTGATCACCTTATAGCTCCTTTTCTTCAGTGAATTATTGTAGGATTTTTTTTTTAATGTGAACAACTTATTCCAGGTTTATGTACCTATTTAACCTATTCACTTGAGTAACAGAGAACAACTACCAAAAACTCTGGCAGTTTTACATGTTAGAATTATATTTGGTTTAAGTTGTTCTTTGAAGAAAGCATTTTTTAATAACAAACTCCTGCTTCTACTTACCAGTATCTAGAATAAGTAAATTTTAATTAACTTCTGAAGACATACTTTAGATCTTTATTAGACATCTATATGAGACATTGCCTCTTTTTTGATCTTGAAAAAATATTTTTTCATTAGCCTTTCCCATTTTCCCTTCCCAAAAATAATACCGATAAATTATATACTAACAAAAACTAAAATCTATAAATGGAAAAAATAAGAAAGAATTAAAATATTGAAGTAATGAGACACTATAGATCCCTAGCACTATAAGACAGTTCAGGCTGAAAGGGACTTCAGAAGGTCTATCACAGCAGAGTCAAGTAAGATACTGCCAGGCTGCCCAGGGCTTTGGCCAGTGTGGTCTTGAAAATCGCTGAGAATAAAGATGTCACAACCTCACTTGGCAACCTGCTTCACTGCTTGATGCCTTCACAGTGGAAGAGAAAATTTCTCTTAGGCTCACTTTGGACCTCTCTTGTTTTAACTGGCTCTGTATTGATGATCCTCTTGTAGGCAGTGGGAGGCTGATACCAGCTGCTTCTCTGAGCTGAACAAGCAAACTCCCCCAGACTCTTCTCACAGAGCAAGAACTTCAGCTCCCTGACCATTGTGGTAGTCCTCTACTGAACAAATACCAGTTTATTAATGCCTTTCTCATACTGGAGAAGCCCCAAATCTGGATGCACTCTTTTAGATTAAAAAAAAAAGCAAAATAGAGGAGAGCAATGATAGTCATGACTGTTAGCACATTCTCTCTTCTAGGAGCTTAGTTTTCTGAGTCCCACTGCTAACAGCCACTGTGGCAAAAGGTAGAAGTGAGGATCTGTCCCATGGAAGTTCCATCTCAGCCAGAGGTCTTCCACCTAAGAAACACTGCAATTGTGTAGCAGCCAGATCTGTTCCTAAGCCTTGCTGCCTTGACTCTACCTCAACCACTGATTTGCTTCCTGGAGTGACTCTGGATCTGCCTCACTACAGTGGATTTTCTGTGTGGTCAAAGAGCTTAGGCAGGCTGTCTAAATACCATCTTCCCACCCATCCTGATCCTGGCTTATTGACTGAGCATTCTGACTCCTTGTCAGCAAGGTCAGTACCCTTTCCTGCTCCTCTGCAATCCTCGGGTCCCAGCTTGCCCTTCCTTCACAGAGCAGTCCATCTCTGCAACTCCTTGATAATCACTTCACTTGAGTGACTGGCTCACCTTCTGCTGTGCCAGAGCACACTGGGCTCAGCTCACTGCCTGACAAGGTGCTTATTCAATCCCCACCTTCCACTGCTGCAAAGGAATCTTCCTCTCCAGTTTCAGGACCTTTCATTCATCCTTTTTAAAATGTACTGGCTTATTTTAAAAACAGCACAAACTATTTGCATTATTTCTTAACAAAATAAACATGCACAAAGTAAAACTTCAAGACTAATATTTTGCACACAAGCAATTATAAAAAAAGTGTTCATCAAAATGAAAACCCTAAGACAAGAATTATACCCACATATTACACAAAAGAGGCCCACTTTAGTGGCATTCATTTCTGTGATACAAATTGCCTTATGAAAAGTAAACAAATCAAAATGGAAGAAGCAGCTGTGGCTTAAAATTACCATCAAACACCAAAAAAAAAATCACTGAAAATAGCAATTAAGAGTGAAAATCCATTGATAGAGCTGACAAAGATTCTTGTAATGCTAATATCATTATCAAATGCAATAAGAATCATGACAAATAAATCAGATTATCATGGCTGCATTTTTCCCTGTCTTTTATTTTCTCATTTTATTAAACAAAAACACCTAGAATTTGCAGCCAATGGCACTAAAATTTATGTTGTTTTTAATATAATCCTACAACAGGAATGTTTTGACTGTTACTACCAGTAGTGTTGGTAGGAATTAATTCAACATTAACTTCAGTTAAAGTGAAGTTTAACAAGTATCACAGCTTTAATGAGATAGGGATATTAACAAACTTACTGTTAAAGCATTTTTGTAGTACTTTGCAGAGTCAAGCCTTTAGTGATCTACACCACTTAAGTCTAGAGCAAGATAATATTTTGCTACAAAAAAACCATAGGAAAATATCTTCCAATACAATTCAGAAAAGTAGTGGCTCAGAAGCCACAACACGACTACTCAAAGGTGCTGGCTAACAAGATCCAATACCCCTTCACAATCCCCCTTTCCCACAACAAAGCTCAGTATGGGGTAGACACTCTGCCCAGACAGCAATGGAAGAAAACAAGACAGAAAAGAGAGAGAACAAGGAATATTACCAGTTCTTAGATCCCATGCTGGTCCTGACACATGGATGGTCCAGAGCTAGGCTAAACAATCAGAACTAAAGAGAAAGAGAAGAAAAAAAGAGAGATGGGTCTGATCTCCTCTTCCTTTCATAGTTCACCTGGTGCATGACTCTAATGTAAACTAGATTTTCCACGCTGTTCTGTTCACATTTGCACAGCCAATTCTTCTGCAGGGAGAGAGTTAGGGGGGGATGGAACTGAGCATAAATCTCAAGTGGAGAGGCAGTTGGCTCAGAGCAGTGCTACCCCACTTCCATGGTACTCTCTCCTCTGATCACCCCTTTTCTGTAGTGATACTCAGAATGTTTGAGAGAAAACGTGATTAGATCTGGTTCTCTACACAAATTTATGTAAAAACACATTGTGCAACAAAATCATTCCTATTCTCTTCATGGAAAGAGTTTCCTTCCTTGGCTTTATGATTAGCAGACAATAGCTCTGTTATCACCTATTGGCATAAAAATAGGGTTTATGTTGATATAAGTTATCATATTATATAAAACGTTGGTTATTCTCAATTCCTCATTTCACTTGCTCACAGATACTAATAAGGGTCATAATGACAGTTTCAAATTAAGGCATGAATACATGGGATTAATTGAATGTATGGGGAAGGGACAGAGACGTTGTAGTTGTAGTATTTAAATTTTATGCAGCTGGACCTAAACTCTGAGCGTAAGAATTATGTATTTCACAGATGGAATCCAATGATTTATAGGCTGAATAGAGAACTGCAAGCTTTCCAGCAATAAATGATAAGTAGAAAATGATATCTGATAAACCAATCTGAGAGCTGAGAATAATGCTTTTGAAATGATACTTCTGTCAACAGAGGAAGCAGAACCACGATTCCCACTTACAGGTAATTTCAAAATGCTGAGGACCTCTTAGGTAACCTTGATATTTAAATAAAACTAAATTCTTCTGAACTATGTCCCCCTTTTGCACCAATTTGTAACCTAAACCATTCATCCAGAGAAAGGAAAACTCTAGTCTCTCTTCCTCTTAACCTCAGTGGATACAAATACAATTCTCAAACCATACAAACCAGAGCTGAACTCTCTATTCTTGCCTTTCTTGAAAAGTGTATTCACCTTCCTGGCTGCAAGATTCGTGGGCACAAAGGAAAGTGACTCTGGAGCACTGTGTTTAGTGACAGTGGGAATTCTCATTGTTCAAGATCCCATTTCTACATCCAAGATAATTTTTATAATTTTCATCCAATGTAGATGGAAACAGTATAGATTGCACAGAAAGCAGTAAGGTAGAAGATTGGAGCGTACATCTCCTCAATCAGTGTTTTAAGATATTCAGTGACCTAACAGTAATCTATAGTCACATCACTGGTGATAAATCTTTCTTTATTAACTTCCTCAGTCTTGAAGTCTGTCTAATAAAGACTTCCAGAGATGTAGCTGAGAAAACGTTCTCTTACTCTACTCTATGAAAATGTGGGCATTTACGACACTCCTTCAACTGCATTTTAAAAGTTAAATTACTATCGATGCTGAGAAGATAGCTTCCAGCCCCAGAGACAGACTCAGCCCTAGCTGTCAAGCATTTCAAAATATGAAACTAAAACTAGTTTATACTGGAAAAAATTATGATATTACCACAACTAAAAATTATTAATTATGTAACACTTGGCTTATCTAAACCTGAAGTAGGACTGAATAGTATGACTAACATCTCTGTTTATTAAGATATGTTTCTGAACTCTTTTGAGTTGCAATGAGTTTATCCACTAGCCATTTCAGCAATGACTTTTATTAGATTTTCAAAAAACTTCACTTAGTGGCATTTTCTACCTGCCTGAAATAATACATTGAAGTCTTCACCACTTGGAGCTGAGAGTTAGGTTAGCTCCATCAGTTGATCTGTGGTACAAATTTGGCTCTTCTACTCATGAGGGTAACTTGAAAAGTAATCTTACCAGGGGGAACCCGATTCCACAGGCAAAAGAATGCAGAATTTTGACCCTTCATAAACACTTTAGCCTTTAGAGTAATGTCTTTAATTTGTGCTCATCAGAACAGGAATTGATTCGTTTACATCAAAGCTTAGGAAAACTTCCATTAGGCTTCATCCTTCATAATATGTCCTTCCTTGTCACCAGTCATTTACAAGCCCAACATAAGTGTAATATCCACAAATAAAACTTGAACTCCAAACAGTCAACATAAAAGCCTACACAGCAAACACTCAGGTGAAATTATGATCCACATAAATTAAGCCTTTCAAAGCTAGTTTTTATTTTTATTTCTATTTACTGTGTAGAGTGAAAAAGAAGCTTTGTTTTCAGTTCAAGTCTTCTAGCTATAGGACACAGGGTTTTTTAACTAAGTTAACAAAATCTAAAGAACTGATGTCTGTATGGGTAGAAGTATCTTGAAACAGCTGAACAGCTTTGTGTAATTGTCAAGTACATATTTGTTGCAACCAGAGAAATAATAAGCAGATGGAATTATTTGGTCACCAGATGTCAGCAGTATGTGGAATTAACAAAGCAAAATAATGACAAATGCGGAACTTCCTGTTATAAAAAGACAGAACAACATCCAGCATGATGAGATTTTCTTTTAATTACCTATTTAGAAAATTCTATAACCCTTATCACAATCTGATGCAGTTCATCAGTGTATACAAACATCACTGACATGATAAATAAGACAATCCTTGGGTTATAACCATACATTTTTTATATCATTTCGATATACTACTAATTATTTAATTTTCAATCTAGAATGCCATCATTACACCCACTAAAAGGTAGTTTCTGGCAAGGAACTTCTGTCATCCTTAAAAAAAAATTTCTACTCTAGCTGCTGATTAAAGAAGCTCTTTTCAAACTTTTTCATGGCTTTGGAAAGTTTTATGGGTTTACTTTACATTATTTTTATTGTTCAAGAGAGACACTTAAAAGATCTCTCCTTCTTATCAGACGGTAGGTATAGAACTGTAATATTCTGTATTTACCTCTGAAACTGGTATAAGAACAAGAAGTTTTTCTGCATCCAAGAAGGTTCCATATTGTTCTTATTCTTCTTTTTACACTGAAACCTATTGATTCATTTATTTATTATTGCAATTATACACTGGTATACTTTATTAGCACTCCTACTTCTTACTGTAGGACATGTTTCTGTGACACTCTCTTGCTTCATCTGCCTCTATTAATTTAGGATCTTGATCAAGATAAATCAAGATCAAGAGGACTAGATCTTGCAGAATATACTATTTCCCAAGAGAAGAAAACTCAGGGGGTTTTGTATCATTAAGATGAGGCACAAATACTATAGTAGATTTTGTACTTCCTGTGCTTTGAGATGGATGCCTGGACTTATCTCTGCAACTTTTCTTTGGTAAGAGTTTAACTATTTGGGCCACACTTAGAGTGATTTTGGACTCGGTGTGGGTGTGACAGAAAGAATTTTGGGTCATATTTGTGTAGCAGCAACATCTAAAGTAGAAAACTACTTTCACTTAATATCATGTTCAAAATAGCGAAGTCAAATCTTAAATTGTAATCATGCAGAAAAAATCCCCCATTGAAACAAATCTATTTTACTGTGTTCCCATAATGATAGCATGCAATATTATTTTGTTCAATTTCTGACATATCTTATATATGCATGGATCCAATTAAAAAAGAAATTATTTAGCTTTCCTCTTCTTTTACATTTGGAAATACATGTGAAAATATTCAGCCAAAGCATCTATAATCGCATCCAGTGAATAGAGGGCCAGATGGAAAATGAGTAGAGTCTCACTATAAGTATCATGGTACTCTTTCCACAAAAACAAGACTTTTATGTGTGTAATGAAATATTACTCATTACCAGTGAAGATGCAAATCAAACAGTATCAAACCTCATGGAAATTTGCAAAGTGGGAAACGATGTTTCATATATGGCAATTATTCAAAATCCCCATTTTATCTGGGCTAATCTTAGACCTGCCACATTCTGACTGACTGCCATGATATTTTTGAAATAAGTTCATTTTTGTACAATTCAGCCAGTTTGAATAAAGATAATAATAAAAAGAACTTCTACATAATGCAGTTTTATCAAACATTTTATCAAACCTATAATATTTTATCCAACATCTTTGACTTTTCTTTCTCTGTTGTCACCACCTTTCTGTCAATTTTCATGCTTTGAAACCAAGACTCATACCTAAAACCAGAGAGCATAGTACGCATTTTAAAAACGGTAATTCCATGACCTATAGCAACATTCCGTGTTCTCTTATAGTGATGATGCAAAAAGAATGAAATAGTAAGCTCCTGATACATAATAAAGAAGTATTTTGTAACCTGTCTGGTTCATTTCTATAGTTATATTTTGAAAAACACATTTGGGAAGGGTATGAGTTTTGGAATACTTACTCAAATAGACATGAAAAAATAAGAAAAAGCAGGGATCCTCTATATGTATGAGCCATGTTCTTTGAAAAATCAGAAACAGCTTCTGCTCCCATGTAAGGTAGAAATAGGTTGGGTTTTGTGTTTGGCGACTGCTGCATTAGAACCTGTGTGACCTTGCTACATCTCATTTCTTGTCTAATACTGAATAAACCTTCTTCTTGGCCACCATTGAGTTTAACTAAAACAGCAAACTGTAGAAAATAATGGGAGGAAACATGCATATAGAAGCTAATGCTGTCACTGGCAACTTTCCAAAATGAAACTGAAATTATAATTCAGTGGAAAAGAAAAAATATGGAGAGAGATCCAGATTTCAGTTATAGAGACAGGCAGATATAGAAAGGGAAAAATGTTAAATAAGCCTTTCTGTGTCTGTTTTCAAAGATAGTTTTTCTGGTGTAAATGTGCTGGAGCAAAAGGATTATTAATGATAAAAATAAAAAAATTATTGTAATTCTCTGTATTTTAGCATAACACAATTATAACATACCTAGTAAATTAAACTCCTTAATCATCTTCTATATTTTTCCTGTTTTATCCAAAGATAGCAATGTTGTTCATCTATAATATTCATCCCAGAAATAAAATCATTAATCACCTTGGCATCCAGAAAAAAAGGGTTACATATAATTTCTTATGATATCTAGGTTACAAAACCTGAGGAAGGTATTAGTTTTTAATAATTCTGATCCACTAATTGGGATTTATCATGTTGAATAATCAGGTAGTGTTCCTGCAATAAATTTCAGTGTAGCACAAAGAAGCAAGACACACTTCAATGTTGTTTAAATATCATGCATCATAGGGTATGTTTTCCCCCAGCAGGGTTAATACTTAATGAAAAATGAAAGGTATTTATACTGACAAACTTTAAATTTTAATTACCTATGTAATGAAATAGATTCCATGGGCTTCTTCTGCAGTTTGTGGAGAAAGACAAAATTTTGAGAAAACAATTCAGTTCACATATGTTAGGTCTCTGACCTGAAACATTCTGGAGAGAAGGCAGTAATTGTAAATATTAAAGGGATGTAGGGAGGCTGGCTGACTGACTTCTGTCAATAATGCTTGGTATTATGAATAGATCCCCAAATTTTTCTCTTACAGAGCTCTCTTTCTGATTCTCTGTTCTTCAAGCAATTAGGTCTTATTGATTGTGGAAAATTCAGATGTGGGTAGGTCATATTTCCAGAGCCTGTTTTCCCACAGAACTCTGGAAGACTCCTATAAGACAGCTGGGGGAGAAGTGAAGATGTGTTAACTTCAGCAGTTTTTACCTTGGTATTTCAGGAAGAAAAAAATCAGAGGCACAAATTTTTTTACCAGGTATTTCTATTTCAGAACTTAGGATCCCAAAGCTTTTGGGCAAAGCAGAAAGTATATAAGTAAAATACAATAGACCTTTGACTTATGTTATTTTCTAGATGAAGATACAGAGGTAAGCAGAAAAGTTTTAGTGGGAAACAAAAAGACAGACATACAATACCTTTCCTTCACCCTTCCCAGGTTGAAATTCAGTCGTTTCTTTCAGTCTGTCCTACCTATGCAGTGGGTTGGGGAGTGTCACAATCAGTACATAACAGTTTCTCTCTGTTGCTACTTTCCTCTTACATTTTCATGATGACAATCCCTTTGTCCACAAGCTGCAGGGAATACCTGCTCCAGCATCATGGACCCCTTCCTCCTTGTATTATTACCTTGATGTTTGTTCCTCTTTCTGCTTCTCACTCATTTTGTTCTCTTCCCTTCTGTCCATTTTTTTGCCCTTTCTTAAATATGTTTTCACACTGGGTCCATAATGGAGCCAGCTAGAAACCACTAGAATGCTCTCTCTCTCACTCAAGCCCCTTTCTTAATTTTGCAGTTTATATGTAATGAAAAAACAATCATTCCATGGCCAGACATCCCTACTGAAATATCTGAGATTTTAAAACTTGTTTTTAATATTCAAAGTGTTAATTTTTACTCTAGTATCTGATGCATCTGTTGCCTCTGAGGTTCAAATGATTTTCTGCTTCTTGGAAAAGAAAACTGACTCAGATTTGTTGCACTTCCAACAACTCCAGGAATAGGCACACTACAGAAAATATACCAGTAACTTTCAGAGTGTTTTGTTATTCCTGTGCAGACTCCCAATATTTTTTTTTTTAAGTAAACTCAAGTAATTTTAAAAAATATGTTCACTGAGCTTCAGCAGCTACAGAAATAATTCTGCTCACTTTTGGCACCACAAAGTATACTCCTTACAATATGAAGTATTTGTCATCATGCTGCAATCTGAACAGCATTACCAGTGGAAATGGAAATACAAGAAATAAACATAACAAAAAAACCCAAATCACAAACCATTAAAAAAATTGACCTCAAACACTGCAGACACAGTTGTCAGTAGTACTGTGGCATCAAGCCTGTCTAAGTAAAGAAAAGATCTACCTCCAGAACAAATGGAAGGATATTCACAGTTCCAGGAAATACAAAAGGCACATTAGCATATTTTAGATTATGGACATTTAGAAAATGAATCGTTGTATACAGTCTCAGCTGGATAGATGATTTCTATCCTGCATGAGTAGATTAATCCAATGTTTTCTTTCAGCCTCTACCACCTGAACAAAATGTGCAGTGTGGGCATGTACCTTTTTGAATGTGACAAAGTTTTCCAGGGCAACATGCTCTGTAAGAAATGACACTGCCCTCAATACTAGGTAGCACCCTGATTATATTGAAAAGAAGATTTCTCCTTAAGTAAGGCAGAGGAAACACTATTTTAACAGTCTGGGGCTTGATTCTTCCATTTTCTTGTGTTGCAGGCTATCACAAAATCATAGAGTCATAGAATAAGCTGACTTGAAAGGGACCCACAAGGATCATTGAGGCCAACTGGCCGTGCACAGGACACCCCCGGAGTCACAGCCTGAGCCTGAGAATATTGTCCAAAAGCTTCTTGAACTCTGCCAGGCCTGGTGCTGTGATTACTTCCCTGGGGAGCCTGTTGCAGTGCTCACCCACCTTCTGCGTGAAAAACGTTTTTATGGTATCCAACCTAAACTTCCCCTGACTCAGCTTCATGCCATTTCTTCAAGTCCTGTAATTTTTAACACCTGTATGAAATGGACATCAAGTACTGCCATGTTGAGCCAGTGGCTTTCTATGCTCCCTTTGCCAGGTGTAAATAACTGCAATATCTTTAGATTCTAGTTTTCATCTCTGAACAAAAAAGAAGAAAAAAAGAATTCACCGATTCCTATTACCTAGCAATTAGATCTAACTGCAACTGGTTGCCATGGCTACCAGTTACCTGCTAAGGACTGTTGTCCTTTTGCTAGGATTTCCTTAGAAACCTTGACACGAGCAGCAGCACTCACAGCCTCGGTTACAGCCCTCTGCTGAGGTCTGGCGACCCTACCTGGAATAAGGCTCTCCCAGTCCCCTGGGGACTTACACCTTCTATAATAACCTGTCCTTACTTGGAGAATCCAGTTTGACTGCTTTGTATTCTTCACACTCCTCAAACCCTAGTAACCTGGCTGGAAATTGTCACTTCTCAATTAATTGGATAACCTTCTAATAATAAATTTGCATGCATTTGTACAAATGCAATGACTTCATTTCTTTTTTTGCTCTTTGGTCTTTTTACTAGCCCTTGTGTCTTCACTACCTAATCAGAACAAAATCTGGGTTCCCACACCTGAGCATATATTTGAATTTAGATAAGGGGGGGTGGGTGGATGTTGTGTTTGTGTTTGTGTTTGTATATATATATATGTTTATACACATATGTATGTATGCATGTACGTATGTATAGAGATATGATAGTACAAGTAATCAGATATTATAGGTCAGATGGTTTTGTTACACACTGAATTGCTGACACCATTTTAGATAGCTAAACATCTTGACAGTTAACTGCTGAATGCATAGGCCAATGAATTTATTAAAGTGCTTATTAAAATAAAAAAATCTAAGCCTCAAAAAAACCCACTACTCTCTTCCCCAAAATACTACTAATAAAACAAACAAACAATCAAAAAAACCTAACCGACCACCAACTTCAAAGGTCATTAATACAACTGTAGTAACAGTGAAAGTGAAAATAGTTGAAGTGAAAATAATTATAAAAAAAGAAATATAGAAAAAGCTAAGGTAAGAATCCTATAAAAGAATTATTTCATATGCTGCAGAGCAGCAAGAAAACTTTTTGCTAGGAGGAGGCATCTTCAGTACATACAATTAATTATGTGTTGAAGATGAAAGACAATGCAGATAATAAGATATGGCACTTTTAACTAATCTAGTGAATCTAAATAAGTTTTTAACCAGACCTTCCTGGAAATTAAGAACCTAACAGTTTCAATGAGTTACACTTAAAAAAAAGCTTTTGTCTCCTATTCTTGTCTGAGTAGTTAAGAATTGTGAGAATTTGATGATATTTTTATTGAGATGTCTTGCTAGAATCCTGATTAAAAGATCGAGTTTGGACACTTCAGTGTCCAAATTAAGATGTTATCAGGAACATTAAGTTTGATAGAGAGGGTCAGTTCCTGTACTTAATTTTGGTGTTTAGATTGAACTATAAATGTAGAATTTTATATTCCTCTTTATCAATAATGGAGCATTCTCTGAAAACTGTAAAAGATCTGAAGAAAGAATATGGATTTAATACTACAGTCTGCATCATTTTGTTGATGAGTTGATGTTCCTTTTTAATCCATAATATTCTGCATAGAGATATTTCTTTTAAAAATTCATATTTTTTTTAGAATGACTATGATGTGAAAATAGCCTTTCAGAATTTCATATGCATAATTGTACCTTTTATACTGTTTCTTGGTTATCCATTAGATTTCATCAGCCAGTTGAATTTTTGTAACTATTTCAGTCTTTTTATTACTTATGCACTTTTTGCATCAAGAAATTTATACTTATATTTTACTTAACCTAATTCATATATATATTTTTAATCTTTCTTAAAAATTGTTATGTATCTATTGTAGGAAAAAAATCTATGTTAAAAAAACTATGCTACACAAACAAAATAATCCTGATCTTGATTTTTATAACGGAAATTCTTTAGCTTACCTTAGGTTACTTTTTATCTAAGAAATATAAGAAAGAAAAATTAATTTCCTTTCGTAACTGCTAATTCTTTCACCTCTTCATCATTCTCTTTGTTTTGATATATACAAACACGCATATAAACCATAAAAACCTGGGACCTTTAGATTTCCTGTTTGCTCTCCTAACTGCTCTCTCTGCATTTGATGGCTCTCAGGCACATGGTGTGACTCTGGGGGATGGTCCTGTGGGTCAGGGGCTGGACTTGACGATCCTTGTTGGTCCTTTCCAACTCAGCATAATTTGTGATTTTGTGATTGTGTGATTTATACTGCATATTCATGTAAATGGCTGCACCAATGGTCACGATCATTTTCTTTTACTATGTCTCCATGTCTCTGAAACTAGATAGTATTTTTAATAACAGAGGTGTTAGCCAATACTTTCAACATGTACTGTGCACATTATTAAGTCATGACCACGGATAAACACCTTTTATGACACTCTCATTCACCTCAAAGTTGGGCAATAGCATGGACTGTGATCTGACTAAATGTTGGGAAAAAAATTCTTGGTTTCACTTACACTAATTTTTTCATTAAACCACTCAAGATCACTGCACCATAAAGTGCAAGAGCTAAAAGAAGGTTCAACTTCTTTAATCTAAAAGCTATTCCCCATTTATTTTTGATATTGTGGTGCAAACAGTCATACTGACATTTGTGTTCATTGTATCTGTTTGTGTCCAAGGCAACACAGTTCTTACCTTAAATATATTTGTTGAGAAGACAGATCAGACAGTCCTTACATCTTTCCTTAGATAAATTTTCCCTTTGAAACAAGAATAATTTGACTAAATCTAGACTTTGGAGCTCAATGACTGGTCGAAAAATTCAGTTTCTGGTATTACAGATTTTTAATAGACTGATTGTTTCATTCTGATGCCTCAGAAATCAGTAAAAGAAAAAAAATCATTTGAAAGATAAAATGATTTTTCTAGCCTTCCTTGCATTTTAAATCAAGTGGAGTTTGAAGGTAATAAATTTAAATGATGTTTCAATCACACGAACAGAAATGAGAGTAACTCACATGAGAAAGTCAGAGTGACTTACTGCATGCTTGAGTATATATGTGCTATGTAAATCTGATAAGTTCAACTTAGTAAATCTAAAATTAATTTTCCATGGAAAGCATTAGTATACAGTTTCTATTGGTCAGCAAATGCATGTGGTGGAGACTTCAAAGTAATCACATCTCTTCTTTCCCTCTTAGTCTAGCACCAGACTGTGACATGAGATGGAGATTTGGATGAGTAATGCAAGCTGAGTTCTTCCTGTTTAAAATACATAACATATACTATGTCAGATATTTTGGCTTTTTAGAAGCATCTTGCTTTATCTACAAAAAATAAATTAGATTTTCAAAGAAATCTTATGAAACTACTAAAAATCCAAATTCTATAGAAAATAATTCCAGAATTAAAAATATTACTGAATAATTTTGATTGAAAAGTTTTGAAAAGCTGTTATTTTATCTATAATATTAATATATATACTCTATAATTCTAATAGTCTAATATAATTTATCTGTAATAATCCTATAACTTCTGGCACAGTAGCAAAGTATAGTAAGTTCTGCTTTTCATCTTTGCTTTGCTCAGTTTAAGCTGCATGAAATATTTCTTGCAGGTTTTGTATCATCTTTTCACATTTACTAATTGCAAACCCATGAAGGACTTGATCCAGTTATTTTGGTGTTTTGTTTTCAATTACCTCAGCTAAAGCAAACTGTATTTCTCACAAGAGGGAAGTGAAAATATTGTGATATTTTCCACTGATATGCAGCTAAACTACAAAACTAAACTGCACCAAAGCTCATCACCACCTATTATGTTAGTGTGCAATTATCTATACTGGTAAACTATTCTCCTCCCTGAAAGAGAGTCCTTCCTATAATAGCAGCACTCTTTCAAATAATTATCATGAATGGCTTGCAGATAATTTTAAATTTATTGTTTATTTTTCATGAAGGAGTATAGGAGATGTTGGCCATACTGAAATAAAGATACGATATGGCAACATCAAACAAATACGCAAATAAATACAACTAGTTCTCTGTGACACCTCCTTTATGTAGTGACTGTAACTGAATCCTTTCTCTGATATTTTTTTCTCCTTTTATTTATAGCTCTCATAAATAAAACACTTTGCAAAGTTATGCCATCTTCTATCTGTATAGCTTCCATAATGCATGGAAGCTCTCCTAACTACTCCATAATCCCCGAAATGACACGTTGCATTGGCAGGGTGGGGAGTTTCATGCGTTCACAACACTACAAATGTAATGGTTATACTAAATAATACAGTTCATATCAAAATAGAATTCTCTGGTTGAGATTTGAGAGACTCAAAATGTTATTGCATTTTCATCAATTAAACTCTTTGCTTTACTTAATAAATTAAAAAAATGAAGCATGTGAATTTCATATCTCCACAAAAGGTATGAACTAAAACTGTAAAGAAGCTTACAATCAAGCAATTTAAGTCTAAAGCCCTGTTGCAGACATGCTGCAGTCTCATCCAAGGTGCTTAATCTCAGTATGTGAAATATGTTCAGAATATCTGCTGTCCTTTCCAAAGAATATTAGATAAAATAATTCCACACCAATTTCAGTTCCAAATTCCAACAAGTAAGCCTGTCTGAGGAGAGATTTGCCGTCATATACAGTCCAGTTGTTTGGAATTACTGTCTTTGCCACAGGCCAGGTGATACTGTAGAAAAATGTGTGTGATTCAAGTGAGAAATCCATGACTAATGCAGAAATAGAATTCAAAATAGGAAAAAAAAATTCTAGATCTTAGCAACTGCAAAAATAATCAGAAAATATACTATACCTTTCTTCCTTATCTGTGGGCCATTTTTACACTGTAGTGTAAAATTATTTTTTAAGAATAACTTCATAGTCATTTTGACAATAACTTTAGTATTTCAGCAAACATAACTTTATTCATTTTAGCAATAAGTAGAACCCTCTATACCCTGATACTCTCCTGAATCTTCTGTGGATGACAGTTGCTAGCAATTAAAGTGATTGGATTGAGAGAAGATACAGTGGTGAACACTGTGTATCTTTAACTACTCGATTGCTCCTGTGTTTTGGATTCGTTGGGGTTTTGGAGTGTTTTTGTAAGCCAAAAACTCTATTTTTTTAACCCAGTATGATATTTCTGTCAGTAGACAGAAAAGGCTGTTTAGGGAAAGATGGCAATGAGTAGTTCTTTCCTAGGAATGTCTTCTCCCATGGTGCAGTATTCTGTGGTCCTCTCATGCACCAGTTACTGTTGGACCTGTCCTACACAAGGACAGCTCCTACCTAATTGGACATTGTTTACATTCTTGACCCCTGCAAAATTCACTGAAGTAAGTTCCACAAGCTGATGACACACTGGGTGAGAAGTCTCAAAATTACAAGACTTCCTTGTTTAAATCTTCTTATTTCTTCACTTTCTCTTAGTTCCTTCAATGTAATAACATAATATGTAAATAATGAAAACATTTTTACTGATTTGTCTTTTCCAGGCTTCAGTCAAGTCTCCCAGGTCTTCTCTTTTTTTTCAAGACATGAAATTCACATTTATGTAACTTTTGGTTTTAAGAAGACTTTCCATTTTTTTAAATCATTTTTTTTCTGCCTTTCTCTGCACATTTATCATTATTAAATAACTCTGGTGAATGAGGACAAGAGCTATATTTTCAAACTGTCTTTAAAGTGCAAGTACTATTAAATAAAAATAGTGATATGAAGCTTTCCGAGCAATTACTGGTATCCTATTTACTATTTAACAGCTACTAAATTTTGATTATTTTAAAATCCTGAATTTTTCTAAAATCTATCCTCACTGATTCCAACATCTTGTGTGGTAATAAACAACTTAGAATCTGTAATTTAATTTCACCAGTCATTTATCGTCTAGCTAAACATAAGCTATCATGAGATCTTGTATCTTACCTCTTTGCAATTAACTCTGTACTTGATTTTTTATAGCAATTTCATATAATTTACAAATTTTATTGCTATAGCATTCAATCTCTTTCCCAGATCCAGCCTGTATATTTAATAAATATTTATATATATATATATATATATTTTATATATATATATATATATATATATATATATATGAAACTGTGCAGGAACATTACAGATCACTGGATGACTTGATATAATCATTGTCCCTATCAACTCCTGTGAAGATTTTTCTTCTGTTTTTTATCTTTGAAAGATATCTGTTAAATCAGATTAACAGTCCCTTGTGTGATTTTAGAGCTTTGTTTCCCTCAAGGAGGGTTTTCATGAGATTTTATTTTTTTAGTTCAGAAACTTAGTCACACATTTTTCTTGCTTTGCATGTTTACTTGCATTGTGGCATTCTCTCATGTATTTCCACTGAAGAACAATAACTTCTCCCCTAGTTCATGACCCGTGTGAGAGGCACAGGTATATGACTAGACCTATGATAAACTGAAAGTAATCCAGAGAGGAAACCACCAGAAAGAATTCACTGTGTTCCAGCTGCTAAAATAAAAGTGGAAGATAAAACCTTCAGAGATCCCACCTTCTGCCCCTCCAAAGGCTCATTGCCAAGCAGTTGTGTAATTTGTTATGTTCTTTCCATGGTAACTGATGGATCAGAATTTACTGTAGCCACTGGCACCTGTAGAAAAATACATTGAACTCCATATATTGCTATTCAAAGCAACTGAGAGTCCTAAATACATGCACAGATAGTTCATACCTCAAAAGATATGGTATGCAACCACACTTCTTTTATTGAGGATTTCTTTATTCTGTCTCCATGAATTACTTACAATACCTTTGTTATACAATCCCACTTCCATATGCCTATGAAATCACCTTCATAGAAAAATATGTATTTTGAATGGATAAAATATTTCCCTTCCAGCTTGTACTAAGCATAGGCATAGGTTTCTGAATGGCACACACTCTCCTTGAATTTATCTTTGACCAGACCATTAATAATTATGAAGAAATCGTGAATAAAGAATGGTATTTATCTTTCCGCTATAATGTTATCTTGACCCACAGTGCCACAGATAGTCTTGTCTCTGTCTCATTTTGGTCATTCCATATTCACCTGTCTCAAGGTCAAGGGGATGATACAATAATGAGAAAGTAGAACAAACAGTGTCTAACGGAAAGAGCATTTCATAAAAACCTGTGATGGCTTATCTACAAAGACAGCAAAGGAATGCAACTTTTTAGCTGAGCGCTACCTGACAGATTCCATAATCAGGGGAAAGACTTAATTGATGACATTTCATTAGCATAATGAGTTGAAGCTGGGAAAAGAGAGTCTCTTATTAATTAATCAAACAAAGCACGGACTGTTTCAGTCCCTTACTCTCTGCCATTTTCCATTAATCATAAGTCTGTGTATTAAACTCATTTGAATTCACTAGGTGTGGAGCATTTCTGTGGGGAAAGTATTGGCAGAGTGGCATGCTCAAGTGAACACACTTGCGTAGGTATGAAGCACATTAGAAATTCATGTTTGTGAACTTAAGCTCTCATCTCTGCAGGAAGTGCTGACAATATTTCTTAAAAAACACCAGACCTCAGTAGCCATAAATATACAGATGAAAGTTATCCCCTCTCTATCCATTGGCTACAAGTGTGAATTTTCAGTACCACAGGGAATGCAGGGACTATGCTGACAACTGCCAGAATAACTTTTTTACACGTCTGCCATGCATTGGAAAATCTGCCTTATTATTCCCAGTAATATTTTCCTTGTATTTTGCTTTGCATTTATATAAATAAAGAAAAGTAAAACCAGAGGTGTTCAGGTGTTCAAAAAGGGATAAATTTCTGCTTGCTGCTGTTGTTGTATTTATTTTGTGGAGAACATTTGTAGTCTGTGATGATGACTGCCTCAATAAATTTTTAGTAGCTAGAAATGTGGGAATAAATCAGGAGTCTTTTGTGGTCTAAGTAGAAAGATATTTTTCCTTTACATCTTTAGTGTACTTTTCCATTGGAAGTGAAAAATATATCTGAAGACCAGAGAGAAACAGATTTTCATCTCTTTATGGAAGTGCTTATATTGGAGAAGACACATTTCAAAAGTCTGCATATTCAATTTCTACAACTTTATTATTAATTTTATTTTCAACTCTGTAAGTGAAAGAGGCCTTTCTCTTTATGAAGCTGGTAATTGTAATCATAGACTTGAGAATCATGTTTCCCCCCTGTGAATATTGAGTTCTTTCTCAAAACTGGCTTAGTGTCTGTGAAACAAAGAATAATTTTATGAAGAGACCCCTTTGTAGTTCAGTCTCTCACAAAGGTTTCTTTGGATACTTACTGATATGGAGGTGATTGAAGTGATGTCAGATACAAGAGTTCCTGCTAGCTATCAGTTATTTTAGAGGAAAATGGTGACAATCCATTAAAGTCTGAAGACAAACTTACAAGAATCTGTTTTCATAAGCTAGTATTAATTAATTTAATATTGACAGGATTAGTATAATAGCTAGGTATATTCTGCAGTTAGCTAGGTTTGTTTTCAGCAGTAAGGCTGATGTACTTCAGGTTCATAGAGTTGATGCACTGCAGTATAGAGCTATATAAATATTGCAGTGGTGCATACTTTTGTGCTTTTCATTTTAGTATCTACACTTTCATGATTATCTCTAGTGCTAAAAACAATCCATTTTTATTAAAGTCTTCATAGTCATTGCAGAACTGTATTTTTGACTTTGTTTCAAAACTTCTATAAACTTTGAAATTGACTGCACTATAATTTCAGATCATATGTGTGTTTCTCTGTATTCACAGTCATAATATTCTCACAATTCACATGGAAATAGATGACATCCACACAGCTATTTTGCAACATCTTTTTCAACTATACCATTAATGGATGTGAAGAAAGAATGTAGAATTGATCAACAGACATAACACTATCAGCTAGAGGAAAATAAAAACTGAATCATGTAAAAACTAATGCATTAATCAAACTTTGTGTATTTTTCACATGGTCTTTAATCTAGTCAAGGTTCCTGAATGAGGCTTATGTATGATTTAAAACATGAATTCCTTAATATGAATCCAAAATATAGGTATGAAAAAAGTGCAGATTTTTTCCTAAGGATATCATGTAAGAGAGAATATACTCCATTTTTCTTTATTGCTAAGCATTTAATATTCTGTTAAAGCATATATGGAGAAAAAGTTGTGTTTTCAAAGTTGGTTGTTGGGGTTTTTTTTGCAAGAAAAGACTGCATATGATTTTTTTCTGAATATTTCTATTACAAGCTAATTAAGAAATTGATCAAATTCTGGTAATTCAATATCCAGCTTCTTCTAGTATTAAAATATTAAATATTCATACTTCGTAAATAGGGATTGGTACTATCAGTGAACAATATAAAAGCAATACTGACAGAAATGTGAATATTTTAAGACTTAAAATTACTTCCTGAAAATTTATTTTTAAAGGTAATTCTAACCACTATGGAATCTGTGGAAGGTTGCAATGAGGCAAAAGTCACACATTCAAAGAAAAAAGCCTATGTTCATTTCATCTGAGCAGCATGTTTTCCTGAGGCTGCAGGACAGTTTTGCGGTCATTTTGTGACTGGGAGTTTCAGATATCCTCCATTTGGAGGGGTTGCACTAATGGCTATATTCCAACCCCAGCCTTAACATAGCTCGTAAAAATGATGCTAATTTAAATTCAAAAGCAGATTAGTGAGATCTTATTGTAGTGAAAATCTATGAAGCAATAAAACATTGAGTGAAATTTGATATACAATAGTGGCAGATGTTTATAGAATTCTTCAGTTAAAGTTTTTGGTCATACCCAGTTAGGTGGGTGTGAAGACTTAGAGAATGTAGTTGAATGTCTCAGAACTCTGTCAGAGAGAGAAGTTCCTGTAAGATAAGCCACCACAATGGAACTTGGGTAAGTGCAGACAGCAACAGCACTAAGATGGCAATTCCAGGCCTGGTAAGTCAGATCTGGGTAATGCATCTGGACGAAAATTCACATGGTAGCAAACTGGGAAAGGACACACATACTGGCCCGAGTTGTGGAAATGGCATCTAGACTCCATGGATACCCAGCACATGGACTGTATAAAGGTGTTACCTGCAGAAGAATGACTCCAGGACCTACACCAGTGAAGTCCAGGGTGAAGAAGGACCAGTGGGATGCCACAGGAATTCACATGATAGTGATATCTTTTGCTTAATCTCTCTCTTTCTCTCTTTCACTCTCTTTCTCTCCCCCCTGCTCTGGTTTCTATCTCTCTACCTCGCATTTACTGTTAAATAGAATCCGTAATACTGACTTCAGTTATGGTCTTGTTTGCACCTTAATTTGGACAGAGGCATCTCTTATAATTGGATCATATCAGTGGGTGTACATTTTCCTGATGGTTACTGGTCGTTAGCACATGCAGCCATCAAAGTGTCTCCCAGTTCCTAAGACATCATCTAATTTGTAGACTTTGTAGAAGAAGATCAACATAATCCTCAGAAAACCTTTTGTAAAGACCTGATTTCGCAGGTGTAGTGTGAATATGGACATAGAAGTAAGTAATTTGAAAAAAAAAAAGCAAGAATAAAATTCCTACTGAGACATGTACTTGGAAAAGATTTAGGGTTTTTGCATGCATCTACTGGCAGAGTCAGGCTTCTCAGGAAGGTTTCCTAACTATGGATAGTAAATGTCTACTCAAAGACTGAGCTTTTAGTCTAAATTCCATTTGCAGATTTAGCCTGCAGTGAGCTGTTACGTTTTAATTGTTCCCGTGAAGTACTGTACTGCTCATTTGCTTGCGAGGCATGTAGTAAAATAAGTTCATAGTTCCAGATGTGACCCTACGTTTTGCAATTTCTCATAGGAACTTATTTGGAATTATTCTCTCAGCCTTTCTCAATAGGCTTTTATGAAAATACCATCTGTACAGTTGGTTTTCACATTAAATATAAATGCACACATTAAAGGAGAAAAAATATATTTAAAACAAAGTTTTGCCAAGAGGTCTAATTAGGGGAAAAAAGAAAATATTGAATACATATTAACCCCAAATCTGTACATCCAATAGTATGTTCTAAAACATAAAATGCAGATAGTTAATATCAGTGCAAGACATCAAAAATTAACATTTTGTTATCAGAACATACTGGTTTGGATGATTGAGTTAAGTGAATTCTGAGAAATGAGATGTAATCATGAATCACTGGATTTGGTATTACAGGTAGCATCTCTTGTCACATGGAATGTGAATATCTGGATAGCAGCACCATATGAATGAAGTTGAATTTCTTTATTTTTGCATTGTATTATATCTCAGGATGTGAATAATCTCAATATTATGTTATTACTGGAGCATCCCTCTCTGGGGAAAATAATCACTTCAATAATTTCATGCAGTATAGAAACAGTGAATTGAGCAGATTAAGAATGACAAAGTAAACCTTAAATATTGCAAGCACATATTTTCAAGCTGCAATATTTCAACTTCTCATAACAAAAACAGTTCCAATAATTGAATTTGTAAGAATTTTTTCCTATTCATAGAAAATCAACTTCTTGTAAAAAGCAATTTTAAATATATCTGGAATTAATTTGCTTTCTGCATGTACAGTAATATGTTATTTATTGCTGTTACAAGTAAATTCTCGTTATATATTTTCTGCAGAATGTATATGTGATAAAATCTTGATAATATGATTTGTTTAAAGTAACAACAGTTTTCAACAACTGTTTTGGATGTCAAATGAAGTAAAAATCTTGCTTCTTAAAAAACACATTACCACAGCAAAAAATTTCTAATACTTCAAACAAAAACATATTGAATTAAACAGTATTACCGAAGAATGTGAGAATAGCTTATTTACAAAAAAAAAAAAAAAAAAAAAAAAGAAGAAGGAATATGCAGGTTGTCCTAATACCGAAACCAAAGTTGGAAGCAAGTTTTGTTGTCCTGAAAATCCTCATTTATAAATATAGGTAAGTAATTGTACATTTTCTCAGAAGAAATTGTTTATAAATAGGATGCAAGATGACACCTATTTGCACTTGACAAAAAATACTAGGATATATTTAATACAACAGATAAACTCTTTTTCCTGGTTAGAATCTATCTCCAATTATAATGTGATACAGAATGTATACAGAATATTTCCACAGGAAAAAAAAAGAAAAAAGAAAAGAAAAGAAAAGAAAAGAAAAGAAAAGAAAAGAAAAGAAAAGAAAAGAAAAGAAAAGAAAAGAAAAGAAAAGAAAAGAAAAGAAAAGAAAAGAAAAGAAAAGAAAAGAAAAGAGACAATTTCATCCAAAGAGAAAAGATGTGTATGACTTGTGCACTACATGTAGTCATCTTAATAAAAACGACAAAGATATTTGAAACAGAAATTAATAAAAATAATTGTTATATTTTATTTACAGAATGAAGTGCTCTACATAAACCCCATTTGTAATCTGACCAGATTCTATGCTGTCTTTTTTGTGACTTGTCAACATTTCCGTGTGACAACAACATATAAGTTTGCAGCAGCTGTTGCCTGTTATCACTGTGCTTAGTAAGACAGACAACTGAAAAAGTGGCCTCATAAATATTTCTAATACAAATTTATCAGTGTTTGCTTTTATTTTTGAGTGTTATGATGACTACTTACCAGAATTATGCTGACTTGCTTTTACCTAGATTGTAACCTCCTAGAATTTTTTCACATTTGGTTAATTTTTTTTACCTGATTATTTACCTAAGGTCCTGCAACTATAAAACCCAAAATTTCTTGCACTTCTTAATGTTTCCTAAATAATTCAGCAAAATTTTCTTCATAATTGGGCAACATATACAAAAAGAAAATTTGTCTGAATCCATTTCCTGTATCTAATTAGGTGTGAAGTTTTTATCTCAATTATGCTGTTAGTATCTAGATGTTTGGAAACAGAAAAGGTAATTTCTCAAAGAGCAGTATGAGAAAAACACGTAAGGACATTATATTGACTAAACTTGCAAAAAAAGACTGAGAAGGGGTTTTTTTTAGATCTCATATATGCTGTGAAAGAAAAATGGAATAGAGCCAGAATTCTGACTAGACAGAACATTAATCAAAGCATTCTGACTCTATATTCTAATCTGATTTCTAACTCCATAAGAAAGTTCATCAGAACTTTATGCCTGAAATCATCGCAGTGCATCAGCAAACAAATGAAGCAGGAAAAAACTAGCCTTTGATGTTTGGAAACCAATACAGAGAAGATTTTGCTAGCCAGAGTGAAAATCAGACACAAGTCATATATTCCCTATTCACCCACACATCTATACCCTTCAAATAACAACAGCTGATATGAGCATATTATGAAAGGAAAGAAATTAAATCCTTTCCATCTCTTAAATATGACAGTCCCCACTGTCCTAGACATCCTTCCTTGACTCTACCTCATGGTTGGCTTAGCAGATATATACTGGTTTACAGATCTTGTAAATGTAAGAATCATTAATTCTGTTCCGCTAATGTGTGTGTGTGTACACACACACTATTCACAATGTCAAATGTAGCTGTTCTGTCAATGACCACTATTGACAGTAGCTGATGTTTTACCATCACTCTGATGCACTTATCATTTGAATGAGGAATCTCAAACTTAGAAAGAAAAATCTCTTTGAAGGAAAGTTCATTCTTGAAGATCAACAAGACTATGTAACTGGCAATGAATCTCTTGAAAAGCATTTTTCCTAATAATATCCTGTGTGTTGGAGGGCAAATCTTAAAAGGTGAATGTCTTATTAACCATTATCCATCTTTTTCTTAAAGTCTAGCTGTACTCAGGAATTTTTTAACCATTACAGATATGTTTTTTCTGTCTCAGTCCTTAGATTTCACATGTGACCAAGGCAGAGATATCTTCTGTAAAATACCTTTGGAATGTATTGTTTAATACATAATTGCTAAATCAATGCACTCAGAACTGAATGAAAATGATCACACTCACCATCTGTTACAATCACTTCAGATGCCAGCTCCAACTGGCATATTGACTGATGATCTGAGAATGTCCTCATGGTTTACAGAGAAACCTAGAAGTCAAGAAAATCATGCTATTCCTAGGTATCCCTATTGTAGCATAATTTTTAATGAGAATAAAATAATAAGTTTTACAGTCCTCATAGGCATATTTTAAGGTGATGCTTAGTTTTTTAATTAGTCTTTAAAAACTGTTTTGAGATCTTGATATGAAATATTTTTCAAGCTCAACACTTTTTAAATAAATGCAAAGTGTTGTCTTGAATTCAGCTTATTTCCTCTATAGTGTACCTGAAGTATTTCTCATTCTCTCACTGCATCTGTGATCTTTTGTTCTGTGATTTTTTTGGGTTGATATGCAGCTTTCTTCTATTTTTTTTCTTCATTACCCAAATTCTGTTTGTGGATATTTAGACTCATCTTTTCATGTTCTTTCTTTTATTTTCAAATCAGTTTCCTAAACCGGGAAGTCAAATATATTTTCACTAAAATTTGGATTCTGCATTACTTATTTTTAGAGTATTGTGTCCAGGATGGATAAAATAATAGATTTATTTCTCTAGAAATCAGGACTCCTGCACTTTATCCAAGACAGACAGGTAATTAGGTGTGAGGGAAGCTGCACCTAACTGCAACCATCCATAAAGGAAAGGCCTGTTCTTAATTAAAAATATGAACTTGAACCATGCAAAGATACAAGAAAAAGGAGATCCTGTCTACAGTGCCACCAGTGGTACACCTAATCTAGTTTTAAACTAGATTATCTAGATCAAGTCATAATCGAGCTGAAGCAGCACAAGGCTCTAACCTTTTCCTTTCTATGACCAATCACTGTGTAGAGCTCTCAGACAGCTACAGTCCATTTTAGTGACATACTGAAGGTGTGTTCTGCCCTTCCTTTCTTCTGAGTGAAACTTAGTAAACTTTCTCAATACCTCCTTAGCAACCTAATTGATACCAGGAAATTGTTGCAGGAATTGGTGCTTTTCCCTGAGAATCTTCTCAAGAAGCAGATAATATTATTTCAGCCTTATTGCATCAGATCTATCAGCTTCCTATCACCTGCAGTGCAAGAAAATTTTGACATGACCATGTATCAGAACAGAATTACACAGAGCAACTTCTCTACCTTTCTAACACTAATATGAAACATACACAATAAATATATTTGCCATAAATTTAATATGATTGGAAATTGTCTAGCTGATTCAATCAGTTACTTTTAGGCAGGCACCTGTAAAGTAAAATTTGACAGAGCATCTGGCTGGCTTTTATCCATTTACTTTTCCATATTTTTCAACAACTATATGAGATCTCATTTTTTCTTTAATTTTCATTGAAATTTGATCCTTTTTTTCCTTCTATGAAAATATGAAACCTTTCCATCTCTTTTTACTCCTTTTTCCTACCCTTTCCTTCGCCTGATTTGTACTCTGCATTTTTTTTCTTCAATATCTCATCATATCTGGCAGTAATCAAATTCCAGTACTCTTCCTGCATGAAACTCAGAATTTTTCCAGTAGGGCTGAAACAGTACTGATGCTATTATTAACTTCTCTGTGTAAACTGTGAACATGCTTGGTTTTACATGTTTCCATATGCATGGTTGATTTGTAATTGGTTAATTGTAAATGGTTGATTGCAAATAATATTGTGAGGCCTTGCTTTTGAGAGACCATTGACATCCTTCTATATCCAAGTATGATGTAAATTGGAAGTCATTCCAACAGCAGAAATTTATCAATCTGCATAGTTTAGTCATTAATCAGTTATTAATCCAGTACCCTTCATGTTCTGTGTTGGTTTTGTAATTGACTATTAGGAAAAAGAAGATTGTTGGTTGGTACCAGAAATAACAGTGTGGCGTTATAGATTTCCAATATTATAGCTCTACTTCCACAACAACAGCAACAAAAAGATTCTTAGATTATGCAAATCTGAGATAGTTCCCTTGACAACAGTGGTGAACGTGAATTTGCACTACATACATGTTTTAACTACAGAGTTCATTGATGCAGCAGTGACTCTGCATATAATTCTTTCACATCATTAATTTGCTTTTAATGGTATTTTTAGCTGATCCTAAATGTAGTATTGATTCAAATACTATTATTCCTACACATACATGTTATTAGCCCCTACAGGTAATGCTGTACTGGAAAGCAATCTGGAAGAAACTGGTACCTATTTTAGAAAGAAAACAAAAAATTCAATTAGAATCCCATTTTGACAGAAATTTTCTTGCTATTGTGAGATCTTCAATATTATAATTCATGGATTTTCTTTGATTTGCTTCACTTTAAGTTAATTTCTTGCTATGCATGTGAAGATCTATGTCAAATTTTGAATCAATCCAATCAGAGGGTTATATTTATTATTCTGACTCCACAGTCTTCAATGTCAAATTTTCTTAACATGAGAAATTTAGATGAACTAAGTGTTTTCTTAATTTGCAAGCCTAACTCTTCTTTCACATACCAATCAGATTAACATAACTTGTTTGATCTTCTTGTGGAGAACATTTCTTTACGCTATTTCTGTGTATTCCTGTGTGTCTGTTCATATGGCTAACAAATCTGGTTGAGTTCATATTTTGTTCACAGCCATACTGTATTTTAACACTTACTATGCATATATATTTGTACAAGGGGAACAATCTGCCTGAAAAAGATACATTAAAGGTATTGCTAGCAGTTGGTTCAGAATTCATGCTGGGAAAAGTATTTTACACAAGATGTTAGAACAGAAACGGTGCCAAATAACAACCTGTCATTACGTACAGAGATTTCCAACTGCTCCTAGTTAGAAAACAATGGTTTTACAGTCTCCTAAAAGGAGTCAGCCTAAATAAGAAACAATCAAAAGACATCAGTCTTTCTGATTAGGGGACAATTATTGAGCACATAAAACAATGATAGAGATGATCAGTTTTAGGGATTTGTGTACTACTTTGGTATCTCTCTGCTTGATGACTAAATGTTTATGGCTTGACCTGGTGTTGTAATCTAGATGGAGCATTCATTTCATATTTATGAAATATAATACAATATTATTCATCCTAGGTTCTATCACTGCAGGATATAGATTAGATTAAGTTTATACTTTTCACACTAGATATAGAGACAATTTTGATTCTGGCCTAAAAAGTTTGTATGATCCCACAGTCAATGATAATACTGCCTACATTCTCAAAAATCTATGAAATACTTTAGGACATTTTTATAATAACTCCATGAGAAGCATGTCAGAAAAGTGGCTTCTCCGTATTAAATATATTTCAGCACAGACTGTCTTATTCTTTCCTGATAATCAGATACTTAATCATGAGCATTTCAGGGTTCACTTAGATTCAGAAACTGTATTTCAGCCATATATGTAGAAAATGTCATTTAAAAATGGGCTTTTTCAAAGGAGAACACTAATGTCCTCCCTGCTGTTACTTATCTCTCACTGTAATCTCGTGTCCCTACAGGAGGCACCACTCGACCATTCTATATAATGACTGTTGTTGGCAAATGAAAGCAATGGAACAAATGCCAGCCCTTCCAAAGCCAAATCCTGTCAATGCCTGCTCCCTGGTTGGCAGAGAGCACCCTACTCAAATGCTAAGAGGTTTGTTGGCTTCACTGTCTGCTATAATTCACCTTGTTACGGAAGAAAACAGCTGTGCCACGATCATGTCCTGGAAACATGCCATAACAACTCACTGAGTTAAAATCCCAACTTGACTGCTAGTACTAGGATTCGGTGTCATGACTGCTGGTGGATGAATTGTAGAGAATTCTCAAGGGGATAGAGCGTAATTGATTATTTTTTAATGCTATGTCTGGAAAGGATCTGCACTTGAAAATATTTTTTGCATGCACCATTAGCTCAGCTCTGGTATTTTATATGTTCAGAAAGCAAAGAAGTCAAATGGAACTTTTCATTACATACACAACATTATACATACTGGTAGGATTTGCTATCCAGTTGTCAGATAGAGATACTGACTGGTCTACCCATGAAACCCTGAGGGACACCAATATATAGCTGTAAAGTAAAATAAGCCACCTTTATTCCCAGGAGGCATCTTTATACTTTCTTATCTAATATGGACATCAATTCCATATCACAGTGTTGTGATAAAATGCCTTGCTAAAGAATTTGACTCTAGGATTACATAACCAAATGGACTCATGTTCTGAATAGAAAGATATTAATTACAAAAGTATACTGTAAGCTAGATTTGGGCCTCCAGTGGCTTTAATCCTCTATTTATTTCAGTTAATAATAGCCTTAATTTTAGGAAAAAAGAAAAAAGAAATGTCATAAAGAACAACTCTGGAGCAATATGTTCCCAGTCTGAAGGTCATCTACAAACTTTTTAATTCCCTGCAAAATATTCTCAAATTAGTTTCAAAGCACAAACTTGCATTGGAATTAGTTTTCATAGTAAAATAAAAATATTGAAAAAAAGAAATAAGAAGAATTTATAAAAGAAAGAAGACTGAGAAAATTATATAAGGTCAGATAAATGACTGTTAGCTTATCTAATTAAATTTAGGGAAATATAGGTATACTATAGTCACATATGTGGATTGACAGAATATCAGATTTTTTGCTTTGACAAATTCATTAAATATAAGAACTCTGAACATGGAAAAGGAATGCATTTTTACAGATATCTATTTTGTCTCTTGAATCTTCATCTCTGGTAGTAAATATAAGTTCTGGTTTGGGTGTGTCATTTTGTAATACAAATATCATTCTCTAAAGCCTCTTGGTATGAAAAAATGAGTTGTATTTTTTCAGTAGAGAAAGGAAAAAATGTGAAAAGAAGCAGGAAAAAATTGTTTCTGATGATTTCAGTAAAACCCACTGAAACAACTTTCATAGAAAACTACCACTTTGTGTGATTAAAAGTAATGGAATCTGGACTTTAGTAAAATATTTCTTTCTCTCTGATTAGTTTTTCTGGTTTTACTCAAAAATTAAATATGCATAGTATTATCACAGGGTCGTATGAAAGCAGCCAGTTACACCTTGAATAGTACTCTGGTTCTAGAAAGAATATTCAGACCACCAGATCCATTCAGTTCTTTCAGTCATGAAAGCTGAGCAGGGCTTTGGTCATAATTTGTGACTCAAATGCTCCCTTGTCAGCTGGTTACAGGCTAGCAGCCTAGAGCCTGGGAGCCCAGGCAAATGATTCCACTGATATGACACTTAAGAAGTCTACTATTGTTCACAGTTATGTAGGACTCACTGCGTGTGATGAAGCCCATCTCTTTATGCAGAGCCGAAAGTATTCGGAAGGTGTTGGGTGCCCAATACACCAATATGCCCCTGACAGAAATCCAAGGCAGGAGGTGTTGAACTGCTTTCCTTTGAACTGTCCAACAGTGCTCAAGTTGAGCCCTTATTCTGGCTCATTTCTCTGTATTTTTTGGAGTACCTGCAAAAATACTAAAATCTTGCTAATCGTTTTTTTTTAATTCCTAGCACAGATACTTGTTGCTAATGAGCAAAACCAGTACTAACATCTGTCAATGACAGCAGATGTATAAAAAAGTTAAAAAATAATAATTTGGATATTTTAGTATTATTTTTACACTAAATTTTCAAGAGTACTTTGCAAAGGTATCAGTTAGAAGCTGAAAATGTACAAACCATACAGTCAAACAAAACACCTTAAATCTCAGCTGCAGTACGAACACTGGTCAAAGACCAGATGCTAGAGGTGAGAAAAGAATCTTTCACGGAATACTGAACTCCCTCCACAGTGATGCTTAGGAGCTATAAAACCTACCTTCTCTGCAGTACTAAATACCAGCAAGGATTTGTACTCATGGATATTATAATCTGCTTTATTGAGCAAAGGAAGTTTTATCAATTGCCATATAATTTGTTTCACTGAGAGGCTGATGTATTTTACTTGCTTTGGATTTTACAGGCCAAAATATTTAACACAGCTTCATTATAAATAAACAGTTAAGCAAACTTTTCTGTAATTCCAGTTAATGTTCAATACTGTTTCTCATAAAACTACAAGAAAACAAAACTACAAACCAAAACCTTCAAAAATCTGAGTATCATAAAATAGAGACATTAAAATAGTTGTAATTACATCTTAATATATTTCTATTTATGAATTGTCATCACAGAAGAATATGACAAATTTACAGTGTCATTTTTAATAATTTATTTATTTTAAGAGTGAAATAATGCAATTTGGTTTTAGTAAAAAGAATCATTCATATTTGTCAATGAAAGTGTTGATACACAGTATTTTATGAAGTTTCATCTTTAATGTTTTTAATGGGTAAACTTTCCAAGACTGGACATTCCCAAGAAAAGGGTGAGTAGGTGGAGTTAACATGACCTTTGAATGACCTTTGATCACCAAATGAAGATCTGCAAATGTCAACCCTGATCATCCCCTCATTCCTCTACTAAACAAGAGACTTCATTGATAATTTATAAGGCAAGCAAAGGTGGTTCATGTCATCAAAAAGGGTCATCAACAATGAAGAGTCACACATGATCTACATTAAAATTTCAGGCTAGCAGTGTCGAAAATTGTCAACACAAGGTCAATTGACTGGAAGTTTGAGCTTTCTGCCCTGCAGATTCCTAAACTTGAAGAGAAAATTACAGTAATTTAAAAGGTTTAGATACAGAGGTATAAATAGAACTATAGGCTAACCTAAACCTTCTACATTTGCTTCAAAGTACTATCACTTTACATGGTGTTAATGAAGAACTACTTCAAAACAGACATTAAATGGGATATCCTAATTAATGAAGACTTGACTGAATTCAGCCTGAGCAAGAAAGCTTTTGTTTTTTTTACTTGTGACAGCTCAAAACTCCCTCATATGTCTTGTAGCTTTTTCTCTGCCATTGTAATCAAATAATTTCTTAGGGTTGGGAGAGAAAGTAATGTGGATTCTGAAAAATAGATTGGGGCTACAGGGTAATCTGCATTAAATAAACACCTGGTAATCTACGCTGCTAGCTAGCTCTGAATATGTGTAGATTTTGGTGCTTCTCTGACACTTGCACAGCATAGGCCACTCCTATTTGGAAATTGTACATGGCTACAACACTCAAAAATCTCTGCAGTTAGCTGATGCTTCCTGGAAACCAATTTCAGAGTCTCCAGTGAGAATATAAAGTGAAGTCTGAGCTATCAGTGTGGTCAGACAACTAGACAATATTGTATTACGGGAGAGCATATCAATACACAAAGCACTTTCTTCACTGTGAATATGATTTTCAAACCTAAGTGAAAATGCATTCACACTATTATAGAAAAAGATACAAATTCTCTAGAACCTTGCTGTATACAAGTGCCCTCTATTTCTTTCAAATTTTTTATTGCTTCCCTTTTCTTACTGTGAGAAAGACATGCACAGTATTTTTTTATTTAAATAACTGCATTCAATGAAATTTTAAACACAGGATCTTAAAATATCATTCATAAAACTATAGACAGATCTCATGGGTCTGTTTTGCCAGACTTTAAATATATTAATACCTATGTCTCTTGTTGTCTTTAATTTATCTTCCAGTTTATCTTTACTATAAAAATGCAGTCTCTCTGATGAGGTGAGACTATCATAGTTTGGCTTTGAAATCAATGACTGCAAGTGTTAAGTTAGAAAGCTGGGTCATATTTCAAATAATGATATAATCTTGGCTTTTGTGCCATGTTCAGGGGTATCTTTCACATGTGGTGAACCTATGGAAATATATATTAAACCTTCTTTCTCCTTCTCCACTTTTTTTTTTTTTTTTCGCATACTTGGATGTACTCTGTGTTTACCTGAAAACAATGCTCTGAAATATTTAAATGTGTGTTTCTCAGAAAACAATTGGTGATCATAATTTCTTTTCCTCGAGACTCTGGATCCACAGATTTCACCTTTGGTCAAAGTGTTATGCTTTTATCTGGAAGACTGATGCAAAATAACGGCATATTTTTAAATTTTTTTCTCCCTTGAAACTATTAACATTATGCTGTTTATTTATCTAGACCCCTAAGGTTATTTATTGGTAATAAGTATTAAATATTTCTCAGATGATCTTTACTTGGTATAAATCTGCAGCTGTATTAATTTCATTGGTTCTCTGTCAGTGTACCCCAGCAGAAGTTATAAAGCACAATATTTAATTATAAGAGCATGCTCAAGAAGTAATAAGCACCTCATCAAAAGCCCTCAAGGTCTTTCAGAAACATTAACTGAACAAGATTTATTTCACCAATGTGTGGTAGACAAGCATTATTAGATTCCCTAGTGTTTTCTTTATCAAAAATTTGAAGTTGTTATGTTTATAAACTGTTTCAAAGGAAGGGAGCTATATTTTAGAGAAAGTGGATAATAAAATGTAGTGTCTTAAACAGCATTTCTAAAATAATCACTGCAGTTAAAAGGAAAGTTCACTCTACTTTAACTTGTCCCAACCAGTACAAACTTCTACCTGACCACCAATAAAATTTCAAAGATAATATAAGAAATATTTTGATGAAGGAAGTTCAGCAAAATTCAAAAAAATTGCAGCCAACTGCTTTTTAGATCCTTGATCAGATTCTTTGCATTGACCCAGAGATATATGTGGGCTGTAAAGATACAAACCACTGATTAAATGAGGGACTGTGCGATGTGTGTGTGCGCGCGTGTGTGTGTGTGTTAAGTTGGCAGGGTTTTTATAAACATATTTTAAAATAATGATGTTGAAGAGCTCCACTTAAATTTAAGTTGGATAACTAATAGAAGTCTCTGATCTTTTCAGCCCTTTCATAAACCAGGAGGGATGAAAAAGTCTTGTTCATGTCTAAAAATATGCTACCTACTTAGAAGTACTTCTATTGTTAGTACAAGTCATCATGACAACAAGTTAAGACTGCAAGGTTGCAAGGCCAGCTTTTTTAATCATCAAGTGTGTTTCTTTATCTACCTTTTCAGGTTGCCTTGAAGATCAATTTTCTATCATCTATCTATCTATCTATCTATCTATCTATCTATCTATCTATCTATCTCACTATCTGTGTCTTCATATCAAACTACTAGTTCCTTATATTCAATATTTCTTCCTAAATAATCTCTATTGTCTTATATCTACATCTACACACACAGACATGTATGTATATATATTTCATTTTTTCACTCTAATACTTTATTGTGTCTAATTCACAAACCACCCATACAGTAATCCAATCCTCTCTAAGAAAATACTGTTAATTTACTAACCAACCTCCTCTTCAACCTGTTGTCCTATTTAATTCAGTGTTTGCAAATGCACAGTCTCATTTCATATCTGTCTTGTCTTCAAAGAATAAAGGTGGCATTTTTAATTTCTTTGTCTTGCCTATCTTGCTCTTATGGCACACCGATTGTCAGTACTTCTCACTCACTCTAGTTTCCTCTATCACTATTTTTCTCAAATACATCTTCATGCCTGTTCTCTCCTGCTCTCCTAGGGAAAAAAAAAATAAAGAAAGAAAGGGGGAAAAAAAAGTATTGTTTTACAATGCAGAGCAGAAAAGGCTGTAAAACAGCCTGTCTGGTTTTCTCCCCTAATGGTGTAAAATGACTCTGCCTACTGAGATGCTTATCCATTCTCCCTCACCAAACCATGGCTTTTTAATAGCTTAACTTTACAGATTCCACTCTGAACACATGACTATCATTCTTGGTAAAGAAAATCCATAATTTGAGGCAACAGTCATTTGGTCAGTGAAACAGACTGAACATATTTTTAGGCATGGCTTGTTTATAACATAATTTGATCTCATTACTTTACAAAGGTGACCTTGTTTTAAAGCTTTTACCACCTGACATTATAAAAGTGAAATTCTTTTCAAATCTCCTCTGTTAATGTGTTCCTGCTCTGAAACACATGCAAGATAATATTAATATTCTTCTCACAAAATACGTGCTAATTTCCTTGCAGTGAAGATAGAAAGCATTTCATTACATATCACAAACTTCATTTATGTGCAATGAGTCACCAGGCCTTCTGAAAAGCCAAATGAGTACCTAATCTCTAATGCTGCCTTCAGCTATAACATCAATCCTCCCTGGTTCCACTCATCTTTTATCAGCTATTCAGTTTCTAAAATTTTCCATTCTGTTACAAAATTGTGTTGTTCATCTGTCAAAGCAGCTTTATAGATTTTCAATATTAAAGCATCAGGAAAAAAAAAAAGCCCACAGAAGTACACTATTTTTTATTAGAGAAAATTGAATCAGTGTAACAAAAAATATTAACTCAGTTTTACAAAATTTTTGATATAATTAACTTTATAAAAGTCATACTGCTAATAATAAATTCGGGGATACTAATCATAGACATTATTTTCTGACTTGTTGTCTTCTGCAGAAAACATACTGTAAGAGGTGTATGATGCATACAAATAAATATACATGTATGGTAAATGATTTACACAAAATATAACAGATCTATAAGCTTAATTTTGCCTATAAATTAATAGAATCTACCATCTGTAAGTTGTTGTACAATTGTAAACTGGTGCCCGAGACCATGCAAATGGATAGGCTAAAATGTATGAGAACTGGTCAAATTGATCATTAACAATATTTTGGCAAATACATTACTAAATGACCAAAGCAATTTATGGTGACTTAAAATTAATTGTGTGTTTTGATTCAAGCTCCCTGCATAACTTCTGCTGAAAAATAGCTACTGGAAAGAGAAGAAAACAAGAATCACTCTGAAATTAAGAACTATTCCATCTTTCATGCAGACTCTCTTCTTCTGTTTCCTAAAAGGATTTTAACTCACACTGCCAAATTTTCAAGTTTGTGACCTATTGGGTAATAGTCTGTAAATGAAGTGAAAGAAAAATGAAAAGGAAAGGAATTGGAACTCATATTTCCAGAACTACACTTTTCCTGAACAGAAGAATATAAAGTCACAAAATAAAAATAAAAAATAAAAAATAAATAGTAATAATAATAATAATAATAATAATAATAATAATAATAATAATAATAGTAAAACAACCAGTTGAAATAGAAAGGGACCTCTCAAGATTATCTGGTCATTCTTTCTGGATTACTTGCCAGGTTAAGTTTTTGCATGGATTGCACCAATCTTATGCCACAGTGAATTAGAAAATGTACACAGGAGACCAAATTTGCTTTCCTTTAGGCAGAAATGGGTCTCCTAAATCTTATTCTCAGTCCACTGACCTACCCAGGGAAAGAGCCATCATCTCCCACCTGATCCATAAGAGCTCTGTCTTCTGATTTTAGCTACATTATATATATATATATATATACACCTTCCATGAGAACTAAATATTGCTATTTGATAATACATAGGTCAAATATTCATTACAGTAAACAACATAAATGTAACAATAAAATGCTTGTTTCTGTTAGATGTAAAGTACTACAGCAATTTTTCAGCTGGTTTTCATATTTAAAAAAAAAGCTTAAAAGATTCAGTTTGTTATTGCAGAATAGAGAGAAAATATAATGAGAAATTGAGATAAATAATGATCTTGTATAACCACAAAGAAACCACTGAGGGGAAAATACACTGAGAGAAATAACAGCTTTAAAATTTGGGAACCCTTTCCTTATTTTTTCTTCCATAATGGCATACATATATACAACATGTACCATATTTAATTTTATCATTGGCAATGAGTGTTATACTCTAAGGAGTTATTAGGATGTATATTCTTTTGAGTCTCCTGTGGCTTCTTCCAAGAATAAACTGACACATATCTGCTAAATGCAAGCTGTTAGAATGGTAAGGGTGCCCTCTTTTAATGAAGTCTTCTCTAGCAAAGGGCACTGCTGGTGTAAACTTGGATTTTAGTCCATCCTTTTAGGTAGCCTAACTGCCTTCATACCATGCCCAAGGTGAGGAGATAAGTGTTAGGAAGGGGCAGGCAGAGGAGATACTTCCCCTCTGTGCTCAGATTATGTTTAGACCGTGGGACACCAGTGACCAAGAGGTTACAGCAGAAGTACAGACGCCCTTGTGGCATTCATTTTTGCCAGACCCAGGGCACTATCAAAATAATGAGAGTATCTCTGGTGTTCCTGCCAATTGTGTTGTCAAAGACAGATTCCTGCCTAGGGCAACAAAGAAGCAGTAGTAAAATATCCATGCTGCTTTTTTTGCCCATGTTTGACATTGACAACAGAGCTGGGAAACAGCAGAGGCCACCAGCCACAATCTGTTCTCCACTCCAGAGTTCCTCTTCTGCTGTATTCCAGCTACACACTTGTTCTCTCTCTCTTGGGACAGGACTCCAGAAATGTACTGTTTTTAAGAGTTCTTGTCCTGTTCAGTTACCTAGTCTGCATAGAAACAAGCATTTTTCTTCAGGTACATTTTTGGCTGAAGTTTCAGAGAGGGCCATCATCCTTCCATGATATTTTGCCCAGCTACATGTAACTAAATACACAGAATTAATGCCTGATTGCTGATTTACGGCTTTATTAGAGAGTGGGGAAATACCATGGAACCAGAGCGGCAAATCATGTCTTTCCTACTCTCATATTTTTAGGTGAGGTTCTCATCATCTTGAGGAGAATATGACTATATTACCAAAGTCTACAATACTAAGTAATTTTGCAATATTCTTTGAATGTTCTGACATCATGTTTTAATTGCCAGCTGGGAGTGTTTGCTGATGAACTTGCAGCGATTCCATGGAGTCAAGACAAAGTCCCTAATGTGTGTATGCGGTAGCAGGAGGATGAGGAATACACATTATATGTGCTTCACAGACTAATGACGTACGTTAAATGAACACTTGCTAAAAGTTACAGAAGAGTGAAAGTGTGTATTGGTAAAGTTTAACTTTCTTAGCTTTTAAAGGAAATGCAGACACTTCCTCTTATTTCTGATTGGTAATAGCCTGTAAGAACACCTTGAGAGAGAAAATGTTTTTCTAAGAGCATTAGCATTTAAAGAGTCTTTATTGATGATCTAGAGCAGTGCAAGTGGTATATTACCCTCTAAAAGTCTTGCTGCTGGTTGCTATTTTTAAACTAATGGATTGATAATCAAGAAGAAAAAGTGTGTTTTGATTTAAAGACTATAATTTTTCTTTTGTGTCAGCATTAAGATAATTTTGTTTTCAATTACCGTCTTTCATTGAGCACCATTATCACTCATCAGCCCTGAACAAATATCACACTGTCCATCTTCCCAAGCAAGTACTATAATTACTCAATAACTGCAATATTGATTCTGGAAAACTCGAGTTTTACTGGCTGGCATTCCAAATTACTTACTAACTCAGGATTACAACAATTGGGGAGAGATTTTTCTAGTGTAGTTCTAAGCAAGAGGTAACTTAATTTAAATTTAAAGCTTTCTCTCCTTATTTGATGCCTAGTGTAGTATTCTTTAATCAGATTTAAAATCATATGTGAACTGAAAGCCTACAGCTTTGTAAAGCTTTGCTGAAGGCCTGTAAACTTGACATAAGCAAAAGCATATCAGATGTTGCACAGCCTTTTCACAACACATCAGCAATGTGAACAAGACATCATATTGTGGAACATCAAATCCATGAAGAGGTAGCCCAGAGCAGAGCATCACAGAGTTATGCCCAGTACATAGGCAATGTTTTCAGCTTCTCATTTACAAACCTGTTTTCTCACTCATACTTCACAGAACTTTATCCTCTGCAATGCTTCCAATGGCAAGCTACCAGCACAAACCACATCTCTAAAATGGAAAATAATTTATTCCGCACTTGCATGTGGTAGGACATGGAATCCATTTTTGAAAAGTCTCAACGAGACACTCATATACTTTTGCCAAATATTGTTGTGTAAATTAAAAGATCACACCAAAGGATGTCTGTGAATCTGACTTTGTAGATTTACTGCCACAGAGAACTGTAATGAATGTCAGACATGGTTGGAGACTGCAACATCTCCAGCAAATTCACAACAAAGGATGTTTAATACCTGAACCATGCTATTTATAAGCTGCCTTTACTGGATGAATTCCTTTCCTATTTTTGTTTCTCTGAATGGGCCATTGAGCAGTTGATTGCAGATAGTAACATGGTAAAATATTTGTATGCAGAAACATTGTGAGGGACAAGAGTCATGCAGTGGGACCTACCTGAAATCATTTCTCTTTAAAACTTGTGGACTGCTGTCATGTAATTTGGGTATATGGGGAGGAAGAAAATTTTCATTCTGTTTTGTAGGAAAGCTTCAGTAGTGTTGATCTGGTTATCACTGATTTAAATGTCAGGCTGATTGTTTCAGTCTTCACTGTTCCTCTTTTTCCTTTGTGCCTAGCTCTCTACACACTGCTCCCGCTCACAAACTGGCATTTGCAATCAGATTGTATTAAGAACAGCTGACTCGTAGAACCATTTTGTCTATCCTTGCTGACATTATTTTTTAAGGCAGTGACAATATATTTATTATGACCGCAGAAGCTCTGAGAATGCACGGTGTAAATGGACTGGCAAATGCACACTGGAGCGAGCAAATCAGTGCTGTAGTCTCAGTTCATTATCTTTACAGAGCAAATTCTCTAACACTGTGCCACAGCAAAACTGACTCACCACTGACAAAGTCAATCCTAAGACTCTCACCTTCTGTGAAGGATTTTGCATTTGCGAACCATCACAGAAGCCCCATAACAATGATACCTACCAGAAGTATGTTGTACTGACACGGAGACATGTTGAGAGCTGGGCACCATTTCGGCCACAGCTCTATATCTATGTAATCATGCCTGAGACCTCTTCTGAGTAGTAACAGCTTATTGAAATTGAATAATGATAGCCTTATTTTCCTTAATTTTTTTTTTCTCCTCAATGTGCATTACATAATAGTTACCAATAAGGAACTAGGATTCTACTTGTACTCTCCTCCTGACTCATTTTGTTTGGATCCTACTGATGCTTTTCAAAAGTTTCTAGGGACCTATATAACTGTGTGGTCTGCAGATTTTGCTGCTTCTATAAGTTATGAACAAATGTATACAATCATATCCCCAGTGCTTCCGATTGCATCTTGGAAATTACCTAATATTTGCTAATGTTGCTGTTATCATGTCGCACTCATGTTACAAATTTAGAAGTTAGAAAGAAGCTAATTTTTGTGGTGAATAAGAAGTTAGATCCATAACAATCAGATTCAAATTCAGCTGTTTAGAGCACTGAAATAGATTATAGAACATTTTAAATAATAGTATCAGTAGAAGAAATACTTTATAATAGCTAAATACAGAGGACAAAAACTGAATTTCCAGTTAATTTCAGAAGGTTTCCATATGGGAAGGTTGCCTTCATAGGACAGCTACCACTAGGGAATCTTATACCACTGAAGGAAACTTATACAAACAGACTAGAAATTAATTATGCAATTAATAATCAGGCATAGGACAAACAAAGCAGGACCAGATCAAGTTTTGCATCAACTCTTTATATATATATTGGGCCCAGCAGGTTCCACAGTGGAGTAGAGAACGGGTGACAGGATTCATGCCTGGACTAAAGGTTTGGACTACCCTGGGTCCAGGCTTTTTCACTAGCTTATTTGCTGCACTGTGATAATATGAAACTTCTACATTACAGAAGACTCCAGCTCACCATCTTGATAAGCTCCCATCTAGGAGAGGGAGACCTTTCTCTGCTATAAATATGAACTCAATGGTCAATCACAGCCAAGAATCAGGCTAAAAAGTTATTTCCTGCTTTCTCTTACCAATAATCACCACCTCCCAGCTGAGCCTGAGCTGCTCTGATCTTCCTTTACTATCCTGGAAAGTAGCAGCCATTGTCTCCACCAACCACCTGAGCCAAATATCTCTCCATGTGGCTGCCTGGAGAAAGGAGATGAGGACTAAGTTTTGTCTTTACCATTATCTGAGAAGATGCAATTAAGGGTACTTTTCCCAAAGGAGAGTGGTGGCTCACCACCTGAGTTCTTTCTTCAGTGCCTAGCATGCAGCAGCTAACAGCCCAGAGCTTTTCTCCCCCATAAAACCAAGGCAAAGAGGCAAGTTTGGTGGGGTTTTGGGTTTTCTTTTTTCATTTTAAACCAGGAATAGGTGCTGTGAGTTTCTGCTTTCTAGTGAGAGAAACAGCATGATTTCTGTTCTCTGTTGGAGTGGCATAACAGTAGTAAGCTGCTCAGATGTAAAGGGGCCTCTTACATATGTATGTGACCATGTATGTATTAGTTCCTTCCATGTTCTGCCAAAAACAGTATTCAAAAGGAAGCTATCTCAGTTCAGGAACTAATCTGAGCAATTATTATCACTACTGCTGTAAAAGGCAAGTTTAGTTCTTGCTTTTGTACTGATGACACGCACACATAAATCTACTCAGTTTGGATGAAGTAGCAATACACTCGCTTTGCCAAATCCCAAGGGCCTATTGTATAATATGGATGTAGGCTGAGAAATAAACTCACCATTATTCATTATCAATTCCATTAAAATATTTTTTTTTTCTTCATTTAATTATTTTCATATCCTGATTGCTTTTCTGTACATTCAGTGTAGAGTAAGGTAATGTGTGATGGATCGTGTGCTACTCTTTAGAGTGTTAACATGTGAACACTTCTGTAGTAAATGACTGAATATGCATAGCAGCAGCAAATCAGTAAGATATATTACTCCAGCTGAATTTCTTCTGGACCTCTAAAGGCAGTGTAGTTCCAAGCAGCAGTTAAGCTTTTCTTCACAGCAGAAATTAGACAAGATTGTCACTGATGAAAAGCAATGGTCATAACTTTTGCAGGAGCCAGTATGGTCTGACTGTGAAGAGCCAGAGTTTAATAAATCCTGAAACATGCTAACATCCACCAGTCAGGTGCAAATCTGCAAGCTCCAGCTCATAGGCTCCACTGCATGCAAAACTCATCAAGATGAAGACATCCTCATCTCTCACAAGTGAAATACCTCTAGAGCTCAGAAGCTTCTAGCAAGAAACTAGCAAGAGCTGGAATACTCTTTCTACCACAGATGATGGCTCCTAGTCCCCACCATATTCTAGATCAGTCGGAGCTGGTAGGAAAGCAAAATATTCCAGTGAGCCTGAGAATCAATGACTGTCATCTCCTGCTGAGTTCTTGCTAAGCTGAGAAACTTAATAAACATGATTTCTTCCCCCTACCATTCAGGTAATATTAGAATTCTGCACTGTGCTGATAGGTGATCCAAACTCCTGCTGAAATCAAGAGAAATCTTTTAAGCTGCTTCAAAAGTCAGTGTGTCAGGTCATACATCTGTGCTATACCAGATTGCGCTTTAAAATCCCCCTAGTGGATAACGATTTTTTTTTTATCTCACTTTATAAGAGAAAGTGACAAGATTTATGAATTTATGAACCTCAAAAGCACCTTCTACTTCTGGGTAAAAATTCCATACAAAAAGGGAATTGTCTTTTTTATGTTCCATCTGATGTCCAGAAACAAACTCAGAATGAAGGATTGTTTTCCACTCAATATCATTTACTTGAAAACTAAGGGCATCAGGCTAGTGAGAGATGAGAATGAAACAATAAACTATTCAAATCATAACAAGATAGAAAACTAATCCAGTGCCATGTAAAATTGTTTCATTTCTGTTCTCTCAGCCTATATTGTAATTCTACCTTGTACTCTTTATCATACAATTTAATTGCTTTTCTGAGTTTTCAGGGTATTTTTATTTATTTGTTTGCTTTAATTTCTGCATTCATTAACTGGCTGTGAATGTTGTTTTTGGCTTGCTGCCTCTTTCCTGCCTTAGGGAGTATTTCTTAGTGGCTAACAGTAGGTGCTGAGTCCTGAAGAGTCGATTCAGAGCAGCGGAGACAGGTGGGCCGTCAGCAGGAGTAGTAAAGTGATATGGCACCATAAATAGGAAACTGTGACAGCCTGCAGAAACAATCTATTTTTCCTTTCAAACTTCAGGCATAACAGCTTCTAAACTCTCAAAGGCAGATTCATGTAGGAAAAAAACCCACCATAATTTAGAAATCAATTTCTTATTTAAAGAATTTTTCCTCTGTTATCATTTGTAGATATGTACGTAGGAACAGTTTAAAAGCAAGAGAAAGTGGTAAGTTGCAACACATGGAAATTCAAATGGCTGCATTTGGCAAATGCTTTTTCCCTCAGCTTTCCCCCACTTGGACACAATTGCAAATGAGATAATGTTTCTCCTTGGGTAAACAGTGATTTAACATATATTAGATGATACCCTGGATAAAAAGAACAAAATAACACAATATCGTTTTCAGTATTACTGATATTATGCTATCATTTAGGTTTTGTCATTTTTGAAGTCTGAATTGTTCTAAATGAACTTTTCTTCCTCCCCCTTTCTCCTAATCCTCACATAACTTGCCTACATTACTTAACTGCCATCAGTGCTGAAGGAGAGGAAAAAGAAGCACCTTACCCCTTGTGGAAAACAGAGTTTTGTTTTTCTCTCTCTCTCTCTCTTTTTTTTTTTTTTTTTTTAACGGCATGTTTAAAGACAAATTTAATATTTTCAGTATCTTTAAAAATATGGACATTGTATTTTAAATCTTAAAACACATTCGTAATTAAGACTGATTTTTATAAATGACAAAGGACCCAGGAAGGCTCTTTGTCCCTGCAAGCATAAGAGTTGCATGTGCCAATGACCTCTGACATGCTGATAAGGTGGGCTGCAAGCTGCTGCATGCATAGCAATAATGCAAAGAATCAATAAAGTTATTCTCTTCTGCAAGAAAAATATGTTTGTTTACTTTGATTTAAAATTTTTCTGCTTGAAATGTTGGTAAAGCCATTACTGTCTGAAATAAAGAAAATATCTGTCCAATTTGGTTGTATGAATCTTTGGTAAGAAGGTATATTTTTGATTGTTTCAGAGAAATAATAACTACTGATACAAAGATTAAAAAATTAGGCCTAAAATTCATATAAAATATTTGGGGAGACCCCCCAGGAATTTTGGTCTTCAAATTACCAAATACTGGTAACTCTATAACCAAATACTTCAATGGTCAAAAGGATTAATGTAAGAGGAGAACTCCATTTTTCTTAATTAAAATATTACTATGAATCTATGCAAAAAGTAGCCTGGCAATGTAATCCTTTATCTTACATGGAGGAGAATGTGGAACATTTTACAAGTTTTCCGGTGGGAAATTTTTCCTTCTTAAAGGAAATTTCTACACTGTAAATACTCTCTTGAGTTAGACTAATTTTTTTCTGTGTGTCTTTTTTTCTTTGTATTTATTTTTTTGTGATCTTTTTTGCTTGTTGTCTGTTTGATTTGGCTTTATTTATTTTAGGGATAGAATTGAGGAATTGCAAATAAAATATCTAGAGCTATGTTAACAGTCGAACATCTGATCTGAAATGATCTCAGTAACTTCTGTGACCACACCATTCTGTGGCTGCAGTTGGCTGGCTAGAAAAGGAAGAATGCATCATGTGTACTGTGTGTAGCTTCAAGATACATCTTGGGAGGTCCTTGTATCTAGCCATGAAATCCAGCCTGTAAAAAAAAGACTAGAACCTGTGATTCTAACCTAGGGTTCCCTGAGGGTCTCAAAATTGCATTTTCTAATATTCATAGTTGGCTGAAATTTAATAGTTTTCATCCAAAAATGTTTGGGGCTTTCTTTTACTGCCAGAAGCTTAAGTATTATACAAGACAGCAGGAGAAAATTGGACAAGATTTGTTTTATTTAAAAATTTTTTAAAATCAGGTGTTTTAATTTTATGTCACTCAAGTATTACCATCCCATCAGGAAATCCTTTACTACCTGCTTAATAAATATTTCTGTTCACTTTATGTCAAAAATATAGCAAAACATTATATTTTAAGCTTTAAAAGAACACAGAAGGGTGCTTTTAGGGCTAAATAGTGAAACAGAAGAAGGATGTAAAAGCTGTTTTACAGAGGTAAACCAGAGCAATTTCTACCACTGCATTGCTGGAACTCTAAGACCAAAATTTGGAAGAGAGTTTTTGTGGTAGAGGTAGGGGCTCAACAAATACACATTTCTTTTCCAAAGAGCTTACAATCAAACTAGACAACAATTTGCCAAGATTAAAAGGAGTAGTATGTGGTGCCATACAAATTAGTCATTTCAGAAATTTTGAGAATTGATGGTAAGATGTTGGTCCCTGAACAGAAAGAAATGGAAAAAAAAATTGGCCCCTTTTGGAAAACAAGAAGGACTATTAAGTTATGCAACATTAAACATAGACACAAGCTCTGTGCCAAAGGCAAATCCCTGTTTCAGGTAATAAAGATACATTAACTGCTGGAGAGGGTGTTATGCAACTAACAGCCATAAGAAAATGTGATGAGCTGTGAATTTAATAAAAACTTTTAGATCATTTTTACTCAATGCAGTGGGCTTAAATAGGTGTAGTAACACAGTTCTTAACCTGTCAGAGAGACATTTCAAACAAATTGTGACTTATCCTCGTTTCGTAGTAACAGTAAAATCACTACCATCTTTGTTCAGGATGTCCTGAATTCCCTGCAAGTTGACAATAGCTTTATTGTTCTTTCTCACTCTGAATTCCTAATACACTAGGGAAAATATTTGGATTAAAAATATGATGTGGAAATTCCAAGTTTTCTCAGTATTTTTCATTTTTATCTTCTTATTTACTTAAAAGGGAAGAGTGTTCCCGTTACTTTACTGTCCTTTTTAAGCCTCGATTTGTCTGATTCACTCAACTTTTCTTTCTATTTGATACATGTGGCTGGAGATGAACTTTCATCAAGACCAACTTTCTCATCTCAGTACAAAAATTTCCCCTCCCTAAAAAGTTACTTGAATTACTGCGTAGAACAAGTCCTACAAGATCCTGGGCACTGCATTTCTCATTGGGAGACTCTATATCGTATTTTTAACGTGGACTGGTATTAAAACTTGATTTCTATAGACCTGCTTAGGAGGAAAATGCCTGGACTTATCTCAGAATCACAGAGTGGCTGGGTTTGAAAGGGACTTCTGAAGATCATCTGGTCCAACTCCACTGCCCAAGCAAGGCTACCTAGACCCAGTTGCCTGGGCGTGTGTTCTGGCAGGTTTTGAATGTCTCTTTCCCAAGTACAGGAGTTTTTACTTCTCCTTTTTGAACTACATGAGATTTCTGTCCACTCTTTCTACAGGCAGCACCTGAATGCTGCTTTTTTGCTCAAGAAAGTTATAATCATGGCAGTTCTACAGACTGAAGTCTTCCGAATATTCATAGAACATGTAAAGAATAAGGGCAAATTTACCCTACCCTTAAATAAAACCACAAAGCTCCAGGAGCTGTTGCAGAGAAGGCAGGGAGATCTATGGACCACTTACTATGGTGTGATTCTGAGTATGAGGGAACGAAAATCCCACCAAATCAATTATTCTAAAGGCCTGTCATGTTTTATCTCCTAGGATGATCAATGAAAAGTTTTAATAATACAAAAAATATAATAACTAGAATTCCTCCGCAACTATGGCTATCTCACATACAGGAGATGGTTTGAAAACATTTGTGTTTCCACTGCAAGCCAATACACAGAATCTGATTATTCTTAGTTATTGCTCTTAACCTAGTCTTTTCCGGTTTTGTGAAGAAAACAACAAATTCCTGATGAATTATAAGCCAATGAGAGATGTACTGTTTGGGGTATTCTTTCTTGTTGTTCTTGGGAGTTTGTTGTTGTTCTGGGTTTTTTAAATACATAGGAATTTCATAGAAGCCTTTTCTAACCTGTTTCACATATGAATTCCCCAATGAACCTTGGATGCTTGGCATACAAAATCCTGGTAGAATGTTTCTCAAAATACTCCTATGGTATTTGTTCCCTTGTAAATGAATATTCACTTCAGACTTCTTCATGTATTTTATTTCTTATTTGATTAAGATATTTCTTAATGTCTGCTAAAAAATTGTATCTGAAACTTAGAACAATGTTGAAGACAAACTACTGTGGCCCTCTCTTACTTTTGGAAATATAATTTTATGGGAATTGTATAGCATGGATTTATATAAAGTCTGTTAAATTTGGTCCAAAGGTCTTAAAATTACTTTGCTGGGCTAAAAAAATCCTGCAATGGCAGTGGAATGTATTAAGTAAAATATTCTTCCACACAAAAAGAGACAGCACTTAGAAGTTCCGGAGAAATACACTTAATATGATTCCTAGTAATTTTTATTATATGTATGCACAGATACCCCCAAAACATACAATTACTGAAAATCTTGTTGAATGTTATTTAAATGTCAAAAATATAACACAGAGAATAAAATATAAATTGTTGTGAGAGACTGAAATGTTACAGTTAATGGTTTAAACATTGTTCTGAATGATTTTTTTGTCCATTATGGCAAAAACGTATAAAGGATCCATGGAGCAGTGATACTTTCTACTTAATCTGTCTCTGTCACTCACTTTCTCTCCCCTGCCCCTATTTTTAAAAATAGCTAATTTTAGTATTTTGTCTGACTCTCCAATCAGCTGTATTGCTGTTGGACAAAATCCTCAAGCAGTCAACCTGGGACGGAATCAGTTTTTGTGCTAAAAAAAAAAAAAATCATTTGATAAAGTTAGAAAGCATTGAAACCACATGAAATATTGCACATCTTTTGGTAATAACAGAGGACTGGATTTTTATATCTGACCCTTCCTTGTGCAAACTCACCTTAGACTTTTCTCCTTCCTGTTAAAGTCAGGCAGGGAGCAGAGGTAAGATGGCACACACTTGTTTTGGCCCAGTCACTGCATTAAGAAACTCAGTTGGTGCAGAGTTGTGCTGTAATTTCTGTGGATAGAGGTGAAAAGAGGAGGGAACTCTACTCCATGAATCCTGTGGCTTAAGTGTTACATTCTTTTCTGAGCCATGACTAAAAGTACAAATTAGTACACTGAGTATAACATAACTGAAGAAAACTGAAGTGATGTGATATATGTGATAAGTTTATCACATATATCAGAATGGTTTTGATTCTCCAGCTACAAAAATTTGAATTCATCTCTTGGGGGAATGGACTGGTATATCTTGAAATTTAATTTGCACAACCTAGAAATTTCTAGGGTCAATAAAATACTTTGTCTGATCCTAGAAAATCTGTTTCTTTTGTGCCAGAAGCATACTGGTGCACTCAATCATACTTGAACCTGAAGATCTGGGACAGCCTTAGCAGAAAAAATGCAAAAGAGAAACATGACATGAGGTCAGTTCTGACAGCTTAAAACTGTGGTATCTGAGAAACCAATGAGATCATATGATTTCTCAGAACAAGCAGTGGGTTATAGGAGAATTCAGCCTGCAGGCACACTCTTTGGATATATGCCCAAGACAGACAACAGCATATGTTCAAGCACAGGGACATCAGAGTAGTGGAATAGAAAATAGCTGTGTGCTTATCATGAGATGTGGGAAAGCAGACAGGGGCCTGTTCTCCCTGGAGGCATTTCCAGGGGCTGGTGTTTGTTACTAGGTGATACTGGTGTTTGGTATTAGGCTTCCTGTGCCATTTACATATGGAATGAAATACACAAGAGAAGCAGTTGGATCACCTTCAAGCATTAAGTACTCCCATCCAGTAAACATTGAGAAATGTTAAGGACTAATAAATTGTCCTGGTGGATCAGCACAAAATGGTAGGATTGGTAGTCCTGTAATTGCGATTCATTTGAGGAAATTTTTGGTGACTAATGGCCCTCAAACACCTACATCCATCTGTGCGTTGCAGTTGATGTTACTTATCTAATTGTGTAGGATGGAAAACCCAATTTTTTAAGATGTGCTGAGGGATCTTCCTTTTGCTTTGTATTTGAATTTCTTGTTTAGGTTAGTAAAAAATCTTGTTAGTTAAGATTAGGTGTAAATCTTTACTCAGCAGAAACAAGAGAATATTCATAGGAGAAGTACTGATGGATTTTCTTTTCAGTTTTATACTCTTAAAGTATTTTAGCCAAAAAGCGTATCTGGCCTCTTCCTCTTGCACTCAAACACATACAGGCTAGGGTTGATGAAGCAATGCATTTATATTCTCAAAAGGATAGACTTGCAAAAGGAGTCAGGCAGCACCTGAAGCAAAATACAGGGATAAAGTTCTGCTTCTGGTACAAAGGTAGAGCTGCCTATATGAGAGAGGGTTTCTCAATGATCAGTAACCCAAAAAGTGTATCATCTTCAGTTGCAAATTCTCTCGTATGTACTCTTTCTTAGCTGTGTCTAAAATTAAATATCTGCACTATGGGAAAATGCCTTCTCCTGCTTGGAAAGAACAATTAGTTGTCTGTCGATGCCTCACTGCACTACTCCTTGAACATTCCACAGGTTTTGTAGGCCAGAAGAGGAAGCAGTGAAATATGGATTTGAGGATTTCAGTCATTCAAATGGGATGTAGACTTGGGGTTTTTAATCTAGGATTCTGAACCAAGTTTATAATATACTGTCAATGTACCTGCTGTCCATAAGTCACTAGTTGTGCACAGTGCCTAAAATCTCCCTAGCAGGAGACAAAACCTTCTTTTGGGGATGACAGCCCACACATATGCTTTGAGCAATCCAAATTCAATTATTCAGTGTTGTGATACAAATTCACATTTCCCACCTCACCTAAAAAAGATCTTTAGCTACAGGAACTGCTAAGAAGCTCTGCAGGATGTACTCTTAACCCAATCTGTTAAAGTGCTCTACTTGTGTGGCATAATTAATAAGACTTGTGAGCCTGTCTCTCGAACTAAACAAAAGCTTGGAGTGCTTCTCTGGAACTCTCTTTACAGATACTACAGAGGTACTGGTCTCTGAGCTAGGAGGGTAAAAATATACATAAAATATTGTTGATGATTTTTATAATTTCCTTCAATATTTCCTATAAAAGATTGTGCTATACTTAGCTGAAAATAACTGGTCTTCTTTACTACCACTGTCAATGAATATATTGTTTGCTAGGTGCATTCAATGAGTTCATCAGTACAGCAAGCTGAACAGAATTCAGACTAATTTTGAGGCGGCTGTTGTGAAATTCAAGATGATGGAAGAAAAGAGTAATATAAAAGTTATCAATTGTCTGACTGAAAGGAGTACACTAACAAAAAGAGAAGTTTTGCTTCTCTGCCACATTAGACCCCTTTTCTACTGCTTAGCAATGGATAAGATGCCACTTATTTTGAGACAGGAAACAGAAACAGCAAGAAAGCTGCATACAAAGCTGGTATCACTGCAAGTGTCCTGTACAGCTCATTGGTGCATGGAGATTTGGCCTATAATGAAGTTATTTGCATTCACATGCAGGCCCGGCTGTGTGGACATCAGTCCAGACTCTGGGAGCTGTTGTTTCACTGAGTCAAAAGAAATTTGCACATGAAAGCCACATCCGCATTACTTAACGCTGCAGCTCACTCAGGATTGCCTTCCTTTTAGACCAAAGAAAATCTAAACGTATTATTAAATCTTCAGAGGATTTATTTTATTTCTTGTGGATAGCTGCTAGACCTGAGAAATTGTGAACAAACTAAGCAAAAAGAATTTGAGGTGTTACCCATTCTGAATCTCATCTCCCTGACAGTAGAGCCATATAACTGCAGAATTTTTTTCAAATCTCCCCAGCCAGGTTTTCTGCCAGTTGGCAAGGTGAAGGCATTCATCTTTTCAGTATCTCCCATGCCTCTCCAATTTAACTGCAAACTTTATTCTTATGTGCAACTAAGATTGAAAGGAACAGGCATGCCTGGTGTTAAGTACTGATCGTATTAAATTGAAAAAAAACTAAAACTTGTGACACTGTCAGATTGATAATCCAAAATTAAAAGTTATACTAGAAGTTAACTCTGGACCATATCATAAATAAGGCTAATTGGCCACATCTCAATTCTCTTTTCATCAGCACAGATGTGCAAAGCCATTTATGGTTTCTCAGTTGTAAAAATACATTAGTGATTCTCCACACATCTTGACACTGATACAATAATTTGCACTCGATACGGAGGTCAACCTGCCACCACTGTATTTCTGATGTAAATTTATTTTCTCCCTTAAATAAATAAATAAAACATAGGCTAAAAAGCCTCAGTGTTAGCAATATCTGGGGAATTCAGTCACAAAGTCTTTGGCTTATTCACCAAACAGTTACAGCCTCAGCACTGACAGTGCAAATTCCTTTATAGGATCCTGTTAATGCACTTCAATCCTGACCTGAAAGAACCTTTATGGCTGACAGGATAGTTTAATTTTCATGTCCATTCAATCTTTGGCCTCTGCATTAAGAATGCCAACAGGGGTGCAAATTAACACCAATTATTCTGATGTTTTATGTACTGGACTAAGAGCACCAACTCATTTTACACAGGCCATCACCCAGCTGTCAGATGTTAATGACTTTTGGTTACTTCTGTCCTGCTTCAGATTCATGTGAGTAGCTTCAGAGTTGAAAGGACCTCTGTTTCATTAATAAGAACCTGACCTGTACAACCCTCTTATCTTTCCCTTTCACAAATTCAAGTGTAAATGTTTATTTTCCCATTAAATAATAACAAAAACCTAGCCTGTTGCAAACTCAGTGGATTTATGACAGTATAGAATTTAACCAAGTCATGTCAGCTGCTTTAGGCATGGGCAGAATTTTGTGCCACAAAGCTGGTCAAATAAAGGAATATATATGTATACATGTTCATAATTTTATTTCACTATATGTCCAAATGTTTTATTTATTTATACCTGTCATTTAAAAACCAGTAGTAAAGCAGCTGAATATTATGTCATTATTTCTTAGGATGGAGGAATAGTAACAGAATTTGTTAGCAAAAAATGGATTTATTTCACATTCACCATGTGAATTATTGGGAATTATTGGTTAATGATATTATTTGCCAACACTACTCAGTCAGTGCTGCTTTGTGTGGATATACCTTTTGTGTGGATATACCTTTCCTGTGCCTTACAGCATGGATGGCTGCAATGTGCCCTTTCCTTTCAACTACTATTAACAAGGATGACCTGTGTCCAGAATAGTCTCTGAAGAAGCTGATAGAAGTGCATTTTTGTGGGCCATTTCTGAGATCTCCCTCCTTCAGTTATGTGACAGAGGCTTAGTTTTGCAGTCTGCAAACTTATTATCTAATAAAGTTATAGTACCTGTTGAGCACAGTGTCAAGGTGTGGGAATGAGTAACAGTATAGAATGTACAGCACTGCATGGCATTCAGCCATATAAAAAGTCAAGGCAAAAAGAGAAGATGAAGAGGTTTCTGAAGGCCCTGTACATTCACTTGGGACTTACTTATCTTCAAAATGTTCTATTATTTTAGGATTTTAGGAAGGTAAGCAATGTGTGCAGTGACAGGATCGAGTTGAGGGAAAACAGCAGAGCTTAGTGACTTGACTCAGTATGCACTGAACTCCTGTACTCCAGAGAGCGAGAGAGAGACACTGCAGCAGCCTAAGTATTGAAGGGAGTTAATCTGCTTGCTCTACCTATGGTTGAGACGAGAAATAGGAATTCAAATTGAAGAGAAGGCTAATTCATATTTCAGAAAACCGTTTCAGCAAGCATTTTAAAGAATACCTTAGAAAGGCTGTACCAGGAAAGTGAGGAAACCCTCTAGATGAGCTGAGTGTAGATACAGTTACCTGTCTTAGTTAGATTTAACAAGATAAACTTTTGAGTTGCATAGATTCCATTATTTTGTCAGCTGACTATAATAAATGAAATAAGACAACATTGCTTACAGTATTACTTATCTGCAGACAATGTTTTACATCCAGCTGCATGACACAGCTCTTTAAGCCTATGTTCTACCTTAAATGTAGTTGCTAGAGAAGATAATCTTGTAGAACAAACAGGATTTGTCTCTAAATTTGAGGTGCTTATTTTCAGAACTTATTGAGCTGAATGTGGGTGTGTGCCACAGGAGCCATGACTACTGCCTCTCTCAAAACCCCCCAGAAAATCACTGTGATTGGTTTCTTAGGGGCATGTGTTACTCCATAGATTTGGACTGAAGGGATTCCCACCAGGATGAAAACTTTTAAAACAATTTGATATTCATCGTACATCCATATCTGGGGAGAAAGGCTTAAAGTGGTGCTGTTGGTCACAAACCATATTAAACCTTAAGAACTGACAGAGGTGTCTTCCGACCCCACCTCATGCAGAAGATAGTCTTTAAGACTAAAACTTTGCACTAAAACTGGGTGAATATGCTTCAGGTTCCCGGTGGTAAATTTGCTTGGCACTAATGCAGTGTCTGTGGTAACTACAGGACATGTTTGAAAACAAGCAAATGCTGAAACGTTTTAACTGCCACTCTGATTAATTTAGATTAAATAAGGTATGTAGGCAAAATAATTACCATTAGCTTATTCAAATCTTATGTATTGAAGATTAACTGTCCCAGAGATGATAATCAAAGTTTTGTGAAGCAACTAATAATAATGTTAAAATTTTTTTATATATATACACACTCACACACACCCACACCCTTGCACTGCATCAAAGCACTTATGGCTGCAGAAGAGTGCAGCATACAGTTCCACTGTGTGTAGAAATCAAGAAAGAAAATATGAAATAAAAATTAACCATTATGTTTCAGGCATTAAACTGTTTCTGCTATTCCTTTTTTTTTTCTACTACAGTTTTTTAAGATTTTGAGGAAAGTATTGTAAGAAAAACTTAATGAATAACATTCGTGGTTCTGTCCAGTGAGGTATTAGAATATATTTGTAGAATTCATGGTATCACTGGTAGCACTCTTGACAACAACTCCACAGCTGTGATACAAGTTTCCTGACTTGCTCTAAAATAAGAAGACATGATAAAAGCCTTTTTCACTGTTTTCAGCACTTCAGACTTCAAAGTATAAGGTTTAGTTATGGGGTCACCTTGAGCAGATACAGTGCAAAGCTATGTTACATTAACAATGTTGCAAAATGTAGTTATTTACAAAAATATAATTAGTATTCAGCCTGATGCTCTCCACTGTCTTCCTCATAACCACAAGTACCTTTTCGAATGTGGATGCAGTCATTTTTTAAGCTGCTGTTCCTCACAAGTACAATAATGCACATCACAGCAAAAAGTAACTCAGTACTCCTTGAAATGCTTCTAAAGAAAATGGGGACACTAAAAGTCATTATTTTTGATCATCCAAAGTCTCCAGCATGAGAAAGAGCTGATTTTTTAGAAACAAAGCATTGTGGATGTTGAGTTTTCACATGCAGCAGGAGGAGGCAATATGGATATTGCAAACTCTTTTTAACTTAAGAGGTCAAGTTTATAATTAGTAATAGATTGTATTGCAACTGGATCTAAGCATTTCCAAGTCAAAGAGCTTCTTTTAGCTTCTGTGTGGGGTAAGAGTACAAGAAAGCTCTTGCCCAAAGAGGATAGGAAAATATACAAGAGAGGAAACATTAGACAGTAAAAAACATTTAAATAGTAAGAGCAGAAAGAGCCGCTAAAAATTTAATTCCGGTTTTCTTAGGTCTTTGCTGCAACCAAAACTAGAATTTGTCCCTAATAAACTCACTCATCTCTATTCTGAATTGATGCCAACCCAGAAATCTGTTTTTATGATTTTTTCAGTATTTTTAATGATGCATGCTTTTTCATGCTTTTTAGAGCCAGATATAATTATAATCTGGATTTTTCCATTTAAAAATTTTGTTCTGAATATTTAAGCATACTGACTATTTTGTAGGCTTAGAGAGTCTTATCTGAATCTCTAAATGTTCTTTACCTTGTTTTTGAGTTTTCAGCAATAAATCCAACAAATCTTTTAGGTCTTTCCAACGCTTCTTTAGTAAAATAAATAATGATTTGGATCAAGGTTCAATCAGCAATTTTCATGTAGCTGTGTGATTATGAAGCTTTTGTGAAAGTTTTACAACATGAATCGTTGCTTAAACTCTTTGTTCAGAGACTGGGAAATACTTTTTCAAGATGGATAAAGTATGATAGACAGCTGAGAGCTGGAGTTAAAGCATATGTACTGGAGGGTAATGATGCTTTACCAGAATGAGGCTTCTTCAGGGTTTTTTGGTAACATAAGCAAAGCAATTACAGAGTTCACCATCATTTTTTCATAGAGTTAAAGGGCATTGGAAGCCACAGTGTTAAGGATAGTCAACAAAACAGTGAGAATTATCACTATCTATCAGAAAACTCTGAGGCTTTTTTCCCTCTTTAGGTTTGCTCCAATAAATACATGTGATGTACAGAAGCCCACTATATAGCTACAATAAGAGAATATTTACTTATCATAGCAATATTGGAAAACTGTTGTCATGGATTACATTAATAATTCAGAAGGAATTTGCAAGAATACCTAACAAGAAGAAAAATCTAATACCCATCCAGAAATGGTCCATAGAAATTAAAGAATTTTAACTAAGGCTTTAGTCCAGCAATTGACCATGAATAAATTCTCCCATTTGCAGTTTTGCAAGATGTTGATATGGAGAAAATGATACTGATTCAGTACCCTGTTTGTTATTGTATTGGGTCTGGCTGAATGGAATTAATTTTCCCCACAGATCTCACAGTGCTGTGCTCTACATTGGTAGCCAGAAAGGTGTTAATGACACACCAGGGTTTTGGCTACTGGCAAATAGTGCTCACACAACATCAAGGCTGTCTCCAACATTCCTTCCTTAAACAACAGCCTGCGTGTGAGCAAGATCTTGAGGGAAGGCATAGTCAACACACCTGACCCAAATGGACCAAAGCGGTGTTCCAAAGCACATGACTTCTGTTCATATATAAAAATGAAGGGAAAGAATGAAGAGGGAGGTGCATTATTTATTGTGGCCCGCATTTGCCTTTCAGAGCAACTGCTATACATACTGAAACCCTGCTTCCCAGGAAGCAGCTGGACATGGCCTGATCATGAGAAGTCGAGAACAAATAGTTTGTTTTCCTATGCTTCCATGCACAAGCATCTGCTTTTGCTTTAATAAACTGTCTTTATCTTGACCTAAAAGTTTTGGTTTTTTCCCTTTTCCCATCTTATTTTCTCTAGCCCCCCGTTCTGAGGAGAAGGGGAGTTATAGAACAGTGTGGTGTGCATCTGGCATACAGCCAAGGTCAACACACTTTTATTAAGCTAAAAAAGAATAGAGTATTTATATTACTTTGCATATTGGAGAGAATTAATTAAGGTATGTTCAGATTCTTAGGACTTCAACTTTACTGAAGATTATCAGAAAGAGTATATTACCAAAATAAAAATTATCAGTATCTTTTTTCTGTTTATGATTGCTTTTAAAGCAATAAAATTATTTGGCCTTGTATGTCAGCTGAATTCTATTTCATTTCAGAAACCTTGTGTCCAAGATGTTAACATGGAAACTTGCTGGAAAATGGACTTGGACACTGAAGAGATGGAAATCTCTTTTACTTTTTTATTTTCTTTCAGTAAAAGTAAAGCTTCTGTAACTTTTGCTGTTTACTTTGTTTTAATCTAATACTTCCTCACACCATAGGAACATCTGAAAAAATCAGGGGAAATTAAAACTGATAAATAAAGTGTCTGGCTCAAAAAGTAGTTTTAGTGTCCGTAATTTAAAAATTCAAAAGGAAAAATGTTAAGAGATGTTTCCCCTTTACACAACTGTGAAGTGTCTGAAGGAGTGCATGAATATGCTGTAGCACAGTGTCCAAAAACTGAGTAATGGCACCACCTGGACACTCAAGGCTGACTCATGTGTATGGCATTTCTTGCTTCCATTGGAAGGAACACATCTCCCCTAAGTACAGAAAGTACTGTTTCTAACTCAGGAAGGGAACGACATTGCCTTGACCTATTATCCAGCTGCCCAGAGAGTAGTTCACACACAGGTCTGAGACTGTTCTCCCAACCAAAAGGAAGCTTTAGATGAATTGCTCATTCATCATTCCAACATCATTAAATCAAGCTCTTCCTCTGTGTTGTTGCTTTGTTACTCCTCAGTACTAGCAAAGAAGCCAAGCTTAGCTAAGGCTAAGACAAACAAGATAACTTTGTACTCCAACCTGTTGTTCAGTTAGCTTTCAATACTTATCTGTCTTATGGTAAGATCCTGACTGGAGAAAGATGAATAGAGTATGTGTTAAATTTTAAGGCTTGTGTGTCCATCTCAGACTGAAAGGGATCTGTACTATCTTTTTCTCTTCTGCTCTGTTTTATCTAGTACCTTTTTTCTCATGCACAAGAATTCAGGGTATAATCAATCCGCATACTAAGAAAAGTACATAGAAAGAAAAGATGCTCAAAAAAACTCACACCAACACAGTGACACAAAAAACCCCAAGCATTCTATATTCTATGCAGAAAAGCAAGACCTCTATACGTACAACTGCAGGTCTCAACATTCACACCAAAGAAATCACTCTATCTTGTAATTTTTTTCCTCCAAAACTGAGCAAGAATCAGTTAATGAAGAAGAGGCTTTAGGAGCTGAGCTAAAGATCTCATGATTAGTGTAATAAAAATGCATTAAGCTATTCATGTGCTTTAGATTTGAACATTTGGACATTTAAAAGAGATATGTATTAACTTAAAAATGAAATGAAATATATGGGTTTATTTCTTTCTGGTTTGTCTGGCTCATAAATATCTCAAAGAGTCCAATTGCTTATATAAATTTTGTTTTCTGCTCCTGGCTAATGTCAAGTTTCACAATGTCAAATAAGAACAAAAAAGCCCTATGAATCTCAAGATACAAAAATTTCTTCAAGTAAGGAACAGAAGATCATATCAGTTTTCTTTGGAAATCAGTACTTTCTTCTTATTGTCTCTTCTTTAAATAATTGATTGACTCAATTACTGTATCAGTATGCAATATAACATACATTTTCTTTTTGCAATATAACATATATTTTCTTTTTGCAAACATTTCAGTCATCACTTAGGTTAGTGATGGGGGAGGGCAACTTCACCTGTAACAATAAGCATGTCTCAGCTTTTTTTTCAGTGAAATAGGAATGAAATGTGATTTTCCTGATACAGAAAGAAAGTTTTCCTTACCTATTGTAGAAAAAGGTTATTCCCTTTATATACATTGACTATCTGTGATTCATGTGAATAGGTTTTTAATGGTTCATAATTAGACTGAGAAGAAATTTTTCTGAGTCTAATTAAGTGGAATAGATATATTTGTACATTGGATCATAAGTGACCGATCAACATCATCTTGGGTTTTTCCCACAAAAGCAATTCTATGACAGTGAAACCTCTTTAAATATTCATGGCTTCCATGGTTTCCACCTTTGTGGTTCTGCCATTCTGGGACACAGTGGTTAAACTGAATATCTGAATACTGCTTCCATGCAAAGAAAGCTGAATGAAATAACTCCAATGTATCATTCTAAATCAGAAGCACTGGTGGTCCTTTATTGGATTTGGATTATCTATTTTTCTTGTTCCCTTCTTGTTCTTTAAAAACCATTATTTTATTTTTCTGACATCTCTTCACTTTTCATTACCTAGATTTTATTTACATCACTCCTACCTTCCTCCATACATTTCAACTTTTCGCCAAATTGTTCCCTAAGCTTCTGTCTCTTTACCTATGAATGTATGACCTTAACATGTTCCTCCATTTCTTTTTATCTCTAATAATTCCATAAAATCCTTTTGTAGATGATTCACTTACTTTTCAGTCTCCAAAAGAATCTATTTTTCCTGGTTCCCTTATATTGATTTTCTCACATTTACAATCCCAAAGAAAGAATTCCCTCCTCATGTTATGTTCAAAATCGCAAGACTTGTAAAATATCTATTTGAAGATATCCTCCTCTTTCTTCTTATTTTCTTTTCCCTCATTCAGATTATCATCTAGTTAAAAACATCTTTGGACTGTGCATAAACCATTACTTCATCTATTTTCTGCCAGTTAATCCTGTAATTACATCTTCCTTCACATCTATTCCATTCAGTTTATTACATGTCATCTACTCAATACCCTGTACGAGTTTTTCTAACTTGCTTTCATGTACTGCTCTCTTTCAGTTGTATGCAGGGAGAAAGAAGTTCATGAGTTGTGTTGTGTGGCAGGAGCACAAGACTTAGAAAGGGAAAGTATTCTCCTAATTTCTGCTCCCTTTCCTGATTATTAGCAGACAGGGATTGTTACAACAGACAATGTTGAGCAGTTTGAGAGGGAAGATGTAATAATATCTTTAGGGGCTCATTTGGAGGAAGCAAGATGTCTCCTTCAGCAAACTTAGAGTTCAGACAACCCTTGGTACTATGGAGCTTCAAGATCTCACAAAGGAATAAGATACCTAGTTTCTGGAAGGCTGTATCCTGTGGTTGTGAGAGGCAAAAGACCTAAAGTGTACAGCTTCAGTAAGGGGTTTTTGTCATGATCTTTCAGGCACACAAAATTAAGCCTCCTTTTCCCAGTAGAAAGGTATATCACACTTGGGGGAAAAAAAATCAAAACAAACAAACAAACAAACACAAAAAAAAAAAACCAAGAGAGAGAGAGAGAGAGAGAGAGAATCCCTAGAGCCCAAGCAAGCATTAAAGCTGAGTTGCTGGATTTCTCTCTGCATGCATATTGGTTTTTTTCCTTTTGTTATTATTTCTGAATATAATTTAGCTGAAATTACTAACCCAGACTGACCTAAGCTCAAAAATAAAAATATAAAAATGTTGGATGTTGTTGCAAGATCCACATAATAATTAATAGATATTTAAACAAGGAGTACAGACTATGGTATTTTGACTGCATTGTCTCTGGTTACAGTAATTGCATCAACTAAAGTGTGCCCACTTATGTTATGCCTAACATACATTCTCAGTGAGAAGGCTGCATTTTTTAAAATAGGAAAGCATCTCAGTAAAAGGAGAGTGCTCTCAAAGCTTTCAGCTGGCAGTAGTTCTCCACCACAGCAGTTCAGTGTGTGTCAGTTGATCACCTCACTGACAGCCAGGCTACATGTTCAATGAGTCCTTCTCATCTGCTCGTAAAAGCTATTTCCTTCCACCTCTATCCTCTGACACTTGTAGTCTAAACTCCATTAAAATGGAGGCTAATTCTTGGCAATCAGAAGCTGTAGAAATAGCCCATGTTTTTAATAGGCAAATAGCCCATGTTTTAACTCCTGTAGATGAAAAAATATTATGCGCCTGGATGAGTGCAACCCATTCATTGGTTAGCGGAGGCATAAGCCTTCAGATAGAGTTGGATATCTGCCTGATGCCCCAGCTGCTGGAGCTCACATAAGAATCTGTGTGTTAGCTGACAGATGCCAAAAACCTCATGTAGGTAGAAGTACAACTCCCTGCTAAAACTGCCCCACAGCACAGGTTTGTGTGACTTATTAATTCCTGCTCACAGATTCTGTTCCACTTATGAGTGATTAGTTTCAGACAGGGGAATAGACAAGCAAGCATGCTGGACCCAAATCTCTCACAAGCTGGGCTAGCTTGGCACACTCTGTAAAGTGCTTCATTCCCCACAGTAACTGTGACCTAGCTCATGTTTGCTGTCGGAAGTGCGCAGGTTGTGAGTGAACACCTGCATTCAGCTTTTTCCTTCCATAAAAGTAATGAAAAAACTCTCAGCTTAGGTTACTTGTCATGGTGCTGAGGGGCTCAAAACAATTCAGAAACATCAGTTTAGACACTAACGGCTGTCACTGCCAGTTCTGTTAAACATGCCCTGTTGCAAGCAGCTGGCACTGAGCATCACTATACCCTGGCTGATGTAGAAAATGTGGCCTTGAGCTACATTATAAAGACAAACGTTTTCATATAAAGGAAAGCTTAATCATGAGAGTAGAATCTGGCCTGTGAATGTGTGGGGGTTTTTTAGTCTTAGTACTATAACAAAATTGCCAAATTTTCACATTCAGTAATGTAAAGTATGGTTTTTATTTCAAAATGAAATGTGAAAGCAAAAGAGGTAAGAAGCAACGTATTCCAAACATAAGATCCAGAGACTTAGTGTTATGCAGGGTTCCACTACTAACAGAACCTATCATTTTATATAAGGCATTTCACTCAAGTGTCTAAATGTAAATTATATTTAATGCTATTTCCCAATGGTATGATATCAAAGTTCTCTTTTTAGTATCTACAGTAATAACTGCTTAAGTTCTACTCATCTTTGATACCTCAATCAAATAGTAAAGGAAAATTATCAGAAATTAAGGTTTAGGAGAAAATGTAATTAGAGGAAGAGCAAGCAGATCTGTATATAAATCTAAACTAATCCTAATATATTGGTTTATAGTTTTGGTAAACAGTAAGGGAAAGTTATATAATGTGAACATATATATTAATTACAAAACTTTTTTCATATTTTGAATAACACAACCTTTGGTCCTGTCATGGTTTAGGAACCGTATCCCCCTATTTAGTGCTCCCACTTAAAAGTAAACCACAAACTGCTCCCCTATCCATGTGAGAGGTAAAATGCAGAGATCATGGGTTATGTGAAATTTACTGGAAGCAGCAATGAGACAAGAAAAACTAGCAGTAAGGGGAACAATACTGATTGCAAAAGTATACAAAAGGAGAGGGTGATTGACTAGCAAAATACTTACCTGGAGCCTCTGGCAAAAACATACAATGGCTGATGTGTTTCCCTCTCCCACCATGTTTTCTCAACCCAAATCATGCTCCTCTCCCCAGAAGCAAGAGTCCCTTACTTTTGCCCCCCAGGAATGATGTACCTGGTATAGAATAACAATCTGGACATGCCCATATGGCTCCAGGCTCTGCCCTCTCATAGCTACAGCAAAAATTTGACTCTGTCCTGACCAAAACCAGGACAAGTCCAATGAGCAAAAAATCCACAATTATTTTGACTCTCATGCTTCATTAGTTCACAAATATAGACATGTGTTGACACACATTCACACACATAAATCTAGGGTTTCAAGTCTTTTCTTATTACCTTAAGAAACTATTCTTCTGTTCAATCTAATCTTTTTGAAAGAACACTGATTAATATAGCCAGTAGAGAATCAAACAGATTTAGCTTCTTGCAAAAGAATTGCTCTAACCAATATCTTTGTCAAGTTCTCTCTGCTGCTGCTTCAGCTGTCAAAGTCAGTGGTGCACTGCAGCATTGAAGGTAATTTCCATTTCGTCGTAAAAGATGTTTTTCTCAATTTTTTGGCTTCTTTCTGCTTTGCCTTTTTTATCCTTCTGCTTGCCCCCTATCCATCTAATACCACTCAGATGTCATTGGTACACTCAGGTTTCCCACACCCCGGTGATTCCTATCCACCTATATAACATGCCTATAGCACAAATGCTGATGATGCATTATATGTCCAGCATTTTTGTCACAGTGACATTCCTCAACAAAGTACTGCCTAGGGGCAGCTGCTGGTTCAGACTCACTCTCATGCTGCAATTACTCAGTTCAATTATATGTTGATGATAAGCTACTAAAAACCACTCATGCAGAACTTTTTGTTTACCAACAATCATGACATTCTTTTCTTCTTTTTGCCATTTAAAAATCTAATCAAGACCAAAAAAAAAACAAACAAACAAACCAAAACCACCCAAACAAGCAAACAAAAAGACAAAAAAAAAAAAAATTCTGACAGTTTCTCAAAGTACTTGGGTTTGTTAATGAATGTAAATCTATCTATATTAGCCATAGTGTTTCAAAACCAAATGCTTAGACAAAATGAAAGAGGGAAAGAGCTGTATTAAGAAAGTCAGATTATCTAAATAGCTTGTCTCTTGTGTTTTCATATTAATTTGCAAAAGGAAGGATGATAGAATGCATGCAAATCTTATATTGATGTATTAGCAAGATATCAAAAAATCTAAACAGAATTCTGGTGGTCAAGGTAAAACTTAAAAACAGACCAAAAAAACCCCACCTATAAATAGTTATTTAACTATTACCCCTCTGTGTTGTATATGTGTTAGAGTCAGAGAGAACCTCAAATAACTACTCTTCTTCATATAGAAACATTATTTAGAAGGAGCTCTCTTGGTTTATTGATGTGTGAACTAGAATAAATGAAAAATTTCAATGCATTAGAGAATCCTATGTCTTTAAAATGGAAGAAAAAAAAAAGAGAGAGAGACAAAGGAAAATGGTACGGACCTATGAAGTGATCTGATATTTAAATCTATCTATATTTGAGATATAATAGAAAGGAAGGTCCTTAACATTGTCAAATAAATTTCAGCTATATGGCACTAAATAAAACTCAGGGCCCAGTAACCTTTCAATATGTGATCAAACATGAAATTAATGTAAAGAAGTAGTTTTTCTCAAACGAAGTAAATTAGTAAGGCCTTAAAAGCTGCTAGTTTATTGTGGGCCACTTCAAGCTAAAATTCGTCAATAAATAGCCAGCATTTTAAAACAATGAGCATATACTAGTAGGACTTCAGATGCATAAAGTTCTTCCAGTTGTAGTAAAATTCCCTGCTTGCTCAATCTGTAATCCATTGGCTTGACCTAATTATGTGTATTAGATAAAAATGAGTTCTCACTGCAGGCTAATATCTCCCAGTGTTATGTGTTGAACAATACACAAGGTAAAATATAAGAGGTTTTTGCAGAGCTAATTCTTTTATGCTGGAATTTCATGGCTCCATAAAGAGAAACAAGGCAGAGAGCAACCACACAATCAATAGCCTCTTGGAAAGGCAAAGTAAAGTAATAACAGTAACAATAACAACAACAATGATAGTAATAATAAATTATTAATTAATAGTAATAACAATAACTATTATATTGATAGAAGGAATGCCATTTGAACTAGGTAACTCTTTCATGAGTATGTCTATTTGAATTAAAGCTAATTAGCTAGTAAAGGTGCAAATCAGCTCCTTAACTATTGTGTGATTGTGCAGTGCAGCAAATTTGAGGAAGATTACACAAACAAAACAAATATCTGAAGGCTGGACATCGCAAGGTTAATTCCAAGGGTCTGAAAGTAAATTTATTCTTGAGTCCCAAACCTATAAAACAAAATGATCCTGGATTGAAGCCCATAGTTACCACTTCTTTTATGGATATTTACAGAAGCCATTCATAAAATACTTCAGCTTTCAGGTAAGCCATTTTGCCATCTAAACATCAGTAGCTGCTTTGATTTCTCGTGTCCTATTCGTAGTCTGATTACAAGACAGACTAGCTGCTCTGCCAAGTGGAAGAAAGGAAAACCATTAGTGAAATGTCACTCTGGCCCCTTTCAAAGAATCAAAGACTTTTCAAAGAATCAGGTCTCCAAGTAAATCCTAAGATCCTCAGTTTTTGATTAAAGCAGTTTTCTTCCTCCTCTTGAAAGTGCTGGAGCCACAGCAGAAATAATGAACTGCTCCTGCTACTGTGCATCAGCAGCATACAGTACTTTGAGCTGGATACTGTCAGCAGAAATGAACTGATTATAGAAACTTTATCAGCAAATTCAATGTTCTTATCTTTTATATATATATATGGGTGAGATATTAACAGACTGCAGGGAAGAAAGCTGGACTACATAAAGTTATACAAAGTCACAGGTGGATGATATGGAAAGGAATTACTTGATATATTTATGGAATTCATTGTAGAACCATAAGGACAGAGCACTTTTCCAAATGATTAGAAATCAATACATTTTACAGAATCAGCTGCAGGTGTATTTTTTCTCACTGGAAAATATCATATTTACATCTAAAATTAATTACAGATTTTAAATGAGACAGAAATAATTTCTATTATAGAAACTAAAATCAGAATACTCTAAATTTAGAATTATATTACCAAATTTTTCTTCATACAGGAGAAAATTAGCAAAGGTTTTCTTAGCTGTCTATTCTTCATTTCTTTAATTTACTATTTAATAATGCATGTAGTCAGATTAATTTCAATTTATAATTATTTTCTAAAATAATTCCACAATTTTATTTTTTTAGGTGAAGATTGCTTAAAAATCTGATTGACTGTCTATTTTAATGAACTTGTAATTTATTGGTTTCATGTTTTCCTAAAGTTTATAGCGGAAAAAACCTAATAAGAATCATGAAAGGAAATTAATCGATTGTAGGTCCATAAAATTTATTTATTTTTTAAAACCCCTCAAATTTAAATGTGGAACTGTAAAATTTGGTACTGTAATCATGAAAAAAAATGGAAGATTGATCTAAATAAAAGCAAAATTCTAATTTCTGATGTGCTATTTTTAGGTCAAGTTTATCTAAATTATATAAAACTAGACTTGGGAGTATCTTTTGGATGACTTTGGAATATGACTATTTTGGAATATGTATAACTCAATAGTAAAATGGTCAGCAGACTCTTTAAAGACCTTTTACCTGCTGTATGATTCCTTGGTCTATGGAGAGGTATCCAAGATTTCCAGTATCGCCTGCCTCAGCAGCTCCATGCGCGGTGACCTCTCGCTGCAGATCCTTGGCTTTGACATGCTGTAGGCAGACGCACACTGCTGACCCAACAGGCTCTGGAGAACCTGATGACTCTCTGATGGAGGCAGAACAGGGGAAAACTACAGCCAGTGTCCATGGATAAAGAGTGAAAAAGGATAGGCTTGGCACAAAGTTCTGCTCAGCTCACTAAACTGCAACCCCTCATCTCAGGCAATACTACCTTGTTTAGGGAAACAGAGGACTTCAACTTAATGGACTTTATATCATTGTGACTATGCCATAAATACTTTCAGAGCATAAATATCTGACAGTCTATCTGAAGTATTAATTTCTGCTGCAAGAAGGAAGAGATTTAATCTTCCAAGATTTTTCATCAATTTAGTTTAAGATATTTCAAGCTGCTCTTTGCAAGAAAATGCTTGGAATTGTGACAAAAACTGGTTTAAGAGAAAGGTCATCATACTGCACTATAGTGAAGAAATCATCTACTTGATAAAATTCAGCTTCAAAGGGTTTTGAAGAAGAACCAGCTAAATATAATTTTTAAAAAATAATAATAATAATAAAGAGTAGCTTAGACTGCAATTTGTACCACCAGCACTTCTATGGCTAATAGAATGTAAACTGAAATATATAGAATAGTGATGCAGAAATTTCTGTACATAGCTTGTCTGAGTAAAACCTGTCCTTAAACTTTAATACATATCTTTAGCTTCATCTCATGGTAGATTGACAATGAATATCAATCTTTGGGGTAGTAAAACTCAAACTCAGCCTATCCTCAGGACCCTAGTCAGCTGTCTTGTTGTCAGTAACTACAACTTATGGCAATAAACACTTAGAAGTTTTGTGTGCAGGAACAAACATTTTTTACAGTTATTGCTTCTACTATATTAGAAAACTACTTAGAAGCATAGAATTGGCATGCAATGCAATGCAGCTAATGCTTATTCCTTGTACTCTGCAGTTCAGCTTTCTTAAAAACGTTTTTTATTCCTGCGGGTTTACCTAAACTTCAGCATTTTGGAAAGGAGGAAGACTGTGAGATATCAAAATTCCAGCTATACCATATTACCCAAAATGGAAAATAAAGTCTGGGTTTTTTTTACCAAATGTAATTTGTTGGCTTCTATTTAAAATGCAAGCTTAGATGTCTCGCCACAAGCAGTAGCAGGACAATTAAAATTTAAGGTATGTGTTTTTATTGGGATGATGAGGATAATCGAGACAGAGAGAGCAATTGTCTCTTGTTTAGGATAGTTCTGGGGAACAGCTCATCTGCCAAGGAAGCTGTAATATTTTCTGAATAAAAAGCAGGAAAATTGCTTCTATTCCCCCAGGATAACTCTAAATCTACAGAAGATACTTAAGGCAGCTGATGTACAGCTTTGTGCAAAGCTACAAATAATCTGAATTGTCTGTTAAAGACAGTCAAGAAAGAAATTGAGGGGAAGTTTATAGCTCATCGCAAGAAATTTGAGTATTTGAAATCTGAAAAAGAAAAAAAGTTTTAGGAGCAGAACCAACAGTACAAGACTCAGCACTATGCGCTTGCGGACGTTTTGCATTCAGTACCTGGTACAAGTTCAGGCAGGAAGAGTTAACTGATGTATAAAAAGCAAGTAGCATATGAGCAAGGGAGTTAGGGCAGTGAAAGGCAGCTCAGATAATGTTAATGACAGAAAAAAAAAAAAAAGTACCACCTATTGAGTAGACATCATTTGATCATTCATTTCAGATGGTAGCAAGATATGTAGAGACAGAGGTATTGACCTTAGGACTGGGATAGATTCCCACAGTGTCCAGCAGTCCACTCCTAGCACATCTGTACTCTTCCCTCCATGTTCCCTCTGGAAAAGAGTTAGCACAGGTGATAGGGCCCATCCCATCAGCTTTGGTGGTCCTGAATGTAAAAGAGTACAATAAAGGATCAAGGAGTTACCATGGCAGTTGAGATCCAGTCAAGACTGTGTCCCAGTCCTTTAGAACCCTGACTGGTGGAATGGAGGAGTGTGAACAGGAGGCTGCCATCCCAGAAACTCAGGAAGACATATTTCTTATTAGGTCATTTTGAGAACATCTGTTACTTTCTCAAATTGGACAGTAGTGGAGGCAGCATTAAAAGTCTTGTTGCAGGAAATAACAGGTCTGGCTCCCAATGGATCCAGAAGGTACTGACCACTTCATTGAACTCCCAAACTAAGTTGTTTTGCTTAGACTAGAAGTGCAAAGAGGGACTTGGCAGTGTTTAAGAATATAGAAGCCACAGTAATTTCTAATTTTATGCAATTTTCTGGGACGCTTTAGAATTTTAGATTGAAACTTTTACTACCTTCATGCTGGTCTGACTGCCTCGGGGTAGTAATTCAATGAATGGATACAGAGAAAGATATTTACACTGATCTACTCAACTGTTGATAGTTTTTTAAAATTTTGCCACATTCTGGTCTCCTCTGTGGTGAGATAAAGTCAGCTTTGATACTGCTGTGGTCAGTCTCACCCAGTATTATTCTCTGAATTTCATGGGACCGTACCCATTTCCTTACCCATGTACTTCCAATTTTTTTTTTTTTAATTTGTCAGTATCATGTTGGAGCTAATTGTAAGTTATACACACTACTAGTCCTAGAAGCAAAAGTAAATAAAACAGTATTGTTGCCATATCTGAGTTAGCAAATAGACATCAGCTTCTGAATCTAGTTATTAGCAGGGAGCAGGTATTTCCAAATATGCAGACTTTGATGATCAGTTTCTGTGCCATTTGTTGTCACCACAAACTGGTGATGTTTTTATAGATTCTGACAGTGATACCTACCAAATATGTTTCCCACAGATGGATAAGTGAATCCGTAATTACTGAAGTCAAATATGTATATATTAGGACATCACTTATAAATGAATATGTTAATGAATAGCAGAGATTCAACATTTAAAAATTTATACACTTAAATTTAGGAATACAGTAAAGTGGTAATAAAGAGATGTTTGCTAACAAAATTTATGTACAGTAAATTTGCACAGGCTTGGAGTTAACTTCTGCTTTCCCTTATGTAGTACTTTAGTGTTCACACTTAAATTGAGAGTTGCAAAAAAAATACTGTATGTTATACAACCTACCCAAATAAAGATTGTAAGGTGAAATGCAAATCATAGCTATTAAAAAAAACCCTACTTTTGATTGCCTGCAATATCTAACATAATTCCAATACAGTACTTGGTATTTTAGTTGTTTTTTTTTTTAAAAAAATTTACAAGTCCTCATCCATAATGAGGTTTAATCACTAGTACAACAAAGTATATTCAAGTCTACTTAATGACTAGCAGATTTACCTCCTTAAAGGGCAGGTTTGGGAGTTAAGTGCTTACCATAACAGACTGTCCTTCACAGTAGTTTGGTCTTTGGCACTCTTGGCATGAGAACTACAAAAGTAGCCAACATTTTAATTGTAAACCCAATAGTTTAACAAGGTGATGTTACTGAATAATTTCTGCAGCCACAATTTCTGAGACATTGAATTTTTTAGATGTTGCAACTAAAGATTATAGTAAAATACGAACCAGCAAAATAACTGAAGTCTTGTAAGACACGTCTTGCTTAGTAAAAAAGCGAGGGATTTCAAAGAAAGCTTGGAGGTTTCCTTTAATCTTTGGAATTCTCAGGAACCTGAAATTACAGATACGTGATTCTGACCAATCTGATCCTGTTCTAGATAGCCTTCATAAAGGAGCAGAAAGACATAGGAACTAGAACTGAGGCCACCCTCCCCATGAAGTCTTATTAGTTCATCAGACACCCAACCATAACAGAAAGTTTATCAAGTAGATGAAGCCATCTTGCCAAGTGGGAAGTCTTGAGTTATTGCAAAGGACAGAACTAAGTTATTAAAAGAAAAAAAAATTGTTCTAATCATTGTGCCTATGCTAATAAAACATAATGTAAAGCATACAGGAATACCTTCAGTGTACGCTTCTTCTGTCAAGAATTACTGAGATCATGAGGGCTTGACAGCTGAAAGCATTTAAATCACCTCACCAGAGACAGTTGTAACCTTAGAGGACCTATCACCCCAGTTACAGACTGAGTAATCAAGAAGGAATAAATTTAGGTATTCATGTCCATTTTTTAAATTAAAGGCTTGATGGAAAACACAAAGGCTGTCAATTTCTCAAAGTAGAATCCTAGGATTGAATAGATATACAAGTTCCATAGCACTTTGAAAATCTACAGTATCCTTCCAAACAGAAAGAGTTACATTATGGGAACCAATTATACGCATGAGTTTCTCATATTCTGGTGACTGCCACATAGATATATTAAGACTTAGGGTGTTATAGTTGTTCATTCTGGAGATGACAAGGCACTACTGCAGAGACCTTATAGTAGCCTTCAGGTACCTAAAAGTGGCTTATAAAAAAGAGATAGAGAGATGTTTACACAGATGGATAGAATCAACAGGTAATGATTTTAAACTATAAGAGGAGAGATGTAAGTTAGATGTTAGGAAGAAGTTCTTTGCTATGAGAATGGTGAGACAATAGAGGAAGTTATCCAGAGAAGTGGTGTACCACTTCCCTGGAAGTGTTTAAGGTCAGGTTGGCTGGAATCCTGAGCAAACTGATCTAGTGGATGGAATATTGTGGTCCCTTCCAAGCCAAGCCATTTTAAGATTCTATGATTCTTGGTATTCTATCCTAATGTAAGAACATTACATACACCATAGACATGATGGGGAAAAATAACTGAAGTGGTGTTGCTATGCTGACATAACTTTGGTGCACAAACAACGACTGGATAATTGTTTTAAAATAGTGAGTGGGTTCCTAAGTTAGAAGACGTGCTTTTAACTTTTTTTCCTAATATATCCTCTAGCTTCGTATTTTGCATCAGTTTTCTAAAATTAATGCAAATCTGCTTCATCTCATTTTCATAGTCTTTCATTCCAGATATGATTCTTCCTCAAAAAGCTGCTTAGGACACAGTGCCCTCCAGTTCTGGTGCCTTGGTAAATATGGCAAGTGCTCTAGTGTCTGGCACCTGGTATATTTCTGAGTGATTCAGTTCAGCCTACTTTAAAAGAACATTCACTTTCATGATTACTTCAGATTCTACAGCTGTGGCCTGATTGCCTGCAGAGAGATACATTGAAATTCTTTCTCAGTAAACCAGTTTTTGGCCTTTTTATTAGATCTACATATTTATTCAGTTTGCTGTTTCAAGATATTTTTGGGAAACAGTGCAACAAACTCCTAACGTTGTCTATCAACATACACCATGAAATTCTGTATATTAGAAATATATATAATATTCTGTATATTGCTAACCTTCAAGACAAGAATCAGGTTGCTTTCTGCAGTTTAATTACTCTGGATAGGAAGAACAGATATTTTCTGTGTTTTCTTAAATTTTGCATCTTTTCTTCATGCCCAGATAGAAACTTAGCTGATAGATTAAAAATTATCTTAGATGTCAGTCACAAAAATATTGGGTGACTTTTTTTGAAGCTCAGTTTACGTATTCTCTTTTATGAAAATTAAATTAATATTTTTTTAGAAAATAATTAAAGCAACAACCTTATGTTAAGTTCAACCTGCTTATTATTTTATATAAAAAATATAGTAACAGGATTAATACAAAATTATGATTTTTGGGGACTAACTCTATAACTAATCTTAAATGGAAATCAGCTCCAAGCCTATCAAACCTAGTACTCAAAACCTACTTTTATTTATTTATTTATTTATTTATTTATTTAGAGCTATTCTGGTATTTACATCATGGTTCCAATTAACCCTACTCTTAAATAGTCAGTTTAAACTAGCTCAAGATCAAAGTATTCATTTGCTTTTCCAAATCCAATTATTATTGAGTAATTTAAAATAGGAATGTAACTTTACAAGATTGAACTCCATATGACCTTACCATAGGCATATGGTCACAATAATAAAAAATCAAATATTAAAAAGAAGGTATTTTTAACATGCAGCTGTTTCATTTCAATCTTTTCCATTCAGTAATTCCTTCTCTCCCTGAATTTGCAGCATGTTAAACCTCATTAATAAACCATAAGTATAATGTTAACTTGGCATCCTTATCTCCTATATAAAGCTTGAAAATTAGGAATAAAATGCTACAGATGAAAGTAAAACATTTTCATCTGGCCCAATATAAAAATATGCCAAGTTCTGTGGCAAGATCCTAATAGACAGATCTTCTGGGAATATTTCTGTAATGTTAGCTTACTTTAAAAATGTTGGAATTAAAAATTGTTGTAATTCATCTTGAATTATTTCCTTGAAGAGGATATTTTTAACAAGAGTATGGCTTTTTCATGTATTTTCTTTCAGCTGATACTTCCTTTCTTGTTGTTGCAGGAGACTATTGGGACTATGTATTTCAGGTAGTAATAAAAGGTAAATATTATTGAGTGTAAATAAGTTGTCTGCCTGGAAGGGGGTTTAAGATGCTAATAATACCTTATCTGTTCAATAAAGTATACATATGTAAGTTACAAGAACTCTGTAAAGGGTCCAAAAAAATCTTTGTAGTTGTTTCTATGACTCTAAAGTTACAATAAAAGTCTACTGTGTAATAGAGTTTGTAGAGCTGTCGCTTCACTTTTAAGGATAAAGACATTGATTGGCCTTCAAAACATTGCCCTCACTAAATATTGTCTTTCTATAGACACTTCTGTAGAAAGCAATAGTTATTTAGCAAGTTATTTATCGTACATAACTCCTTATCTGTATATCTGTGTTACAGTCCCACCATTGCTCAAGAAATTAAAGAAAATAAAGCACACTGATATTGTCAACATTTCAGAGTGTACAATGATGAGGACTGCAGAAAGAAAAAATGCATGATTTTCTTATTACAAGAGTAATATCTTAAGACAGCACCTAGGTATGAACTTAAAAAGACCTAGGATAGAATTTAAAATCAGGGAGTAGATTTCCTTTAAAATATAGGAAGAGGAATATGAATTTATGGAATGTAATTCATCATGCCCCAAGGTATGCAATTAAATTGCTTCCAGAAGTATTTATCTCTCTCTGTTGACTATAAATTGGAACTTTATAGACTAATTTGCATGCAGAAGACTAATAGAAATCTAAAGTTAGGTGAAATTAATTCCAGACCTCCCATCTAGTTCGATTATAAAACATGGAAAATAGAATTATTAAAGCCTGTGTGTTTAACAATGTAGCATGTAGAAGGTGCACTCTATGCTTCAAAAACTGAGTGATTTTTTGCTAGGCGTCTATGAGAAGTAGAGTTTTTAGCCAATAATTAATTTCTCCATAATGAAATCTTTAGGGACGCTTTGAATGAAACCATTCTATGATTCTATGATTCTGTGAAATATATATATATGTGGAGAAAAATCATGTGAATATCAGGAGTATCCAGGTACCTAGTATCCAGAGGACCTCAGTGAGACTGAGATAGGGTTAGTATCCAAAGTGAGAAATGTCATCATTATATGACATTTTATATTTCAGCAGCACAAAGATAATTAGACTTCAGACCTTGGCCAATGAGGGGATGCAGATAATATTTTTTTTTCTTATACTGACTGTGTGGATACTCCAAAATCATCAAATTCCCAGTAGAATCCATTGCTCCACAGGTGTTTCAGGGAGCCAAGAAAGCAAACTCAGTGAAATAATGGTATTCTTTTTGAATAAACCCACATGTCTTAGAAAGTGTGCTGTTAGCCAGCATCTGTACCTGTACCCAATTTTTCATTAACCTTTTGACAAATTGGATTGAAGGCTGTGTCGATGTCAGGATATACAAGAAGTTTCTTAGTGGAAGAGATTTTCCTTCAAGTATTTTTTTTTATCCTTTTTTCATAGAAACATGATTTTAAGTAAGTGTCACAAATCCATCCTAGAAAAAAATTTCTGATTTTAATTAGTGTGATGTGCTGGAGAAAAATATGTAGTAGGGCATAAAAGTCAAATCCAGAAATGAGAAATTTTTTTTCTATGCATGTGGTGTTGCTCAAAGAGAAAGTGTGAGGTTGATGTAAGTTTTACTGGTTGATGTTTCGTGATCTACATTTTATGTGAGATAAGATGAAACAATTGGCTCACTCTGCTCTGAAGTCACTTGCATCAAACTCTTATCAGTAAACCTTTTATGGATAGTCAAAAAGTATTATGCTGTATTTTGAATTTTTACTACTTCAGATGAAGTGTATTAGTATTTTTTTTCAGATGCAATCTATTTCCTTTGTGGACATGATTTCGTATAGAAGGGACTATAAAATACTGTTTTAAAATGAATCCTACAAAGAGATGACTCGCTATGGTTTATACATTGAATTTACACACACTAGTGTTGTGGTTATATTATCACTGCATATATTGTACAATGATGGCTTCATTCATACAGGCAAAGGTCTGTCATTCTATCATGAATATATACAAAGTACTAGAAAACATGACCTGGATAACTTTTAGCTAAACTGAGATTAATATGCTTATTTTCAAGGTGCTATGGAACTTGTATTATACCTATTTTTATTCAGAGCATACATTCTGCATAAATGGTATGCAGAATTCAGTTCCAGGTCTAGGATCACTGGTCTTTAGCATACAAACTGCAGCTCCAGTACTGTGTGACCTGTGTGCTAATGAAGAAGTGCAGAATCTCCATGACACGGTGTATATGTGTAGCAATATGCAGTCTGTGTTTCTCAGGTTGAAATGGTTGCCTACACAACAAGTTGACAAAATACATTTGGTTTTTCCACTTTTCCTAGTTGTCATCTCTCTGGATTGAATACACTAAATAGGACATACATAGACTATTAAAATTCTTTCAGTTTCCTCATTCAGTAATCAATGAAGCAATTAAAGAGTAGAGAAATCTTTGGATTTCTTATCTTTACCTTCTGATTTTTTCTTCAGATTATTATCTTCAGTATACAAGGTGCTTTGTTCATTTATCTGTTACTTCAATGTTCATCATTCTTAAAAGTATTCCTGTTAAATTTCAGGAGGGCAATGCTTTTCAAAAGAAATGCTAACATCACACAGCATGTGATTCAGAGATTCTGCGTTTACTCACAATATTGATAACTTTGATAACTTTCATGTGGTTACCAAGGTGAAGCACTGGAATTTGTTTTGCAGTTTTTGGAACAGAAATGAGCTAGGTATGTTCCTAAAACACAGAATGTCCATCTCACTTGACAACTGCAAAGAAAAATGTACTGACATTGAAATGCTTCATAATGAAATTGAAATTTTTGCCACTTTTATAAGAATGAGGATTTTATATGTTTCGTCTCCTTATCAAGTATTACCTGATTTATACTTCTATTCCAAACAATAGTCAAACTTCATATTCAATATGGAGACTGTTGATACCTGATACTGCACAACTCGTGTTATTTACTATATCAAAAAAGCCCAATTGTATACACAAGTAAACTACAAAATAATATTAGTCTGAATCTAGTAATTTTCCAAATTTAAAGCAGGCAAAACATTATTTTTACTGTTATATTAAAAGTTTTTTGAATGCGTGAATGATTAAAAAAACTTCTGTCTCACATGTAGGGATATTTACTTCTGATGAAAATTATTTCAAAAGACAAAGAAAATCCCTTTACAAGGGAAGAAAAAGCTATGTTAGCAGCAAAAGTATGTGGCAACTATTTGATTCAGTAAATCAACACATTATTCTAGATATTTCAAAAAATCTTTCTCAGTTTAATTCATTTGTACTCATTGCTAGTAGCTGAAAAATTATATATATGTATGTATGTTATATAGTATATATATATATATATATAATGTCCCAATATGTAAAAAAACCACCATTCACACTATTTTAATATTAATTTGTATTATAAAATCATAGAATATACTGAGTTGGTAGGGAACCACAAGGATTGTCGAAATCCAGCTCCTGGCCCTGCACAGGACACCCCAAGATTCACATAATATGGCTGAGAGCATTGTTCAAATGTCTCTTGAGCTCAGGCAGGCTCGTACTGGGACCATTCCTCTTCTTCTTCTGTATGCCAATGTTGATTGTGTTGGAAAGTTTAAATTAAATTATAATTTCCTCACATGTGATCCCAAAGTCTGATTTTCTTGGTATTTTTTTTTTAATTTAATTTTCTCTCTAAGTATTGGTTTTCAACATCCAAGGCAACAAATCAGTGCTAGTATCTGACTCCTCACTTCATTATATATTATATCAAAATTCTTTAGACAAAAATCACTGAACTACCAACACTGATCTTTGAAAGGTCTCAAAATTTTGAACTATGGTTTGTGTTTTCAGTCCGGTGAAGTGATTGCCTTTGAAAGTAATATCACTATGAAGAATGCATATGACAAAGAGTACATTAGCAAAAGTTAAAATATTTGCTTCTTGGGACTTTTAAAGAGATTAGACAGCTAACCCTTTCCCTTTCCAACTAATGTTTAGACGCTTTTGCTGTTGCAAAATCTGCTCTATATGTAATAATACCTCTGACTGTTTAAATTCAAGTAAAACTCAAACTTATATAATTTAGAAAATATATTTCTAAGGAATCTTTATTTGGACTCCAAAGTTCTCAGGTCCATTTCTTTTGCAGAAGACAGGAACAGTTTAATATATTCCACTGGCAAATACTCAAACGGCGTTTTCAAGACTTTTACTGCAGTAAGTAATCCAAGTAAGGCTATTGCTTATTAAGATTAAGAGTGTTTAAGGAAGTGAAAAGAAAGAAAACAATTTCTAATAAAAACTCACAGTTTTTAAAAGATGAAAGATTCTTTGATTTAAATATGAATTTAAGTGCATAGTTTCATAAACACTGTTTTTTGCAGAGGTTTTACAGATTGTGAAAAGTGCAGATATCATGAAATGTCTAGGGGAAGTTGGCAAGTGCAATAAAATTGGGATGATAGACATGGATACATTATTTGGGAGAGAGAAACATTAGGAGAAAATTACCATAAATTATTGTAACATACTAAAAATCACACATTGTAACTACAGAACTTCTGTCACTGGATGCTCAATATTAAGCCAAAGACAATCGAAATGTCATAAGCACAGTTGACTTTTAGGCACGAGAATGAGATAAGCAATGTCCTAAAGTCATTTTTGTATCATAATTCTGCCTTAGTATGACTAAAAATAAAATTCTCATATGGTTTGAAATGACAGTTTTTAGAGTGACTTATGGTTTTCAGTAACACTGACTGCAGAATGACATTTCAGTTCCTGTTTAATTTTGCCCTGTAAGAAAATTTGACCTTGATGCTAGTCGCATTGTCATTATACAGTAGTACCTGGTGGCTTGCCTGTTGAATAGACGCGAGTAGCAGACAGACTATATACAGATTATATTTAGTTCAAGTAGATTAATATTTAACCTATTGTCCCCAGGGGATGTCAGATACACCTGAGTCAAAAACCATGTATATTTAGTGCTGCATGAAATATTAGTTGTTCTGAATACCAGCTTGCTATATTTTCTGAAAATACAGCTGTTTCTAGGTAAGCAATAGTTTGAGGGTTGCTATATTGAATATCCATGAACCACTACTGGGCATGAACAGCAGACACCTGTCAGAAATATTCTGCTTTTCCTGTGTTGGTGTTTGGACTATTTTCTCTGTAACGTTTAGCTCAGTATCAGTTTTGTTTTGTCCATAGCTTCTCCAACAGCCTGGCATGAAACACAGCAGGCTAAAACTTTTAGAAAAAAATAGTAAAATCTTGGAATTTATGAGAATTTGTTCATGTTTATTACTTACCATATGATTTAAGGTTTCCTTGAGGTTTTTTAAAGATCAAAGAGAATATTTTCACAATAGAACATATAATGACAAAGAATTTTTTAATCTAAGGAGACTCATACGAAAAGACTGGGATGAGTATGGAATTAAATGCTGAATTTTAGTGATGACTATTTTTAGTAATTAGACAGTGATATTTTGCTAAAAGTTGGCACTCCTTATATTGTTCACCAAAAAGAGAAAACTTTACATTCCTTATGGAAATTCCATCTTGTAGTTCCTGAATCATAAAGTTCCTCATAACTGTATGACCAAATAAAGCTATAAGCTAGTTAATACAATGTGCTGTAATTGGACAGCAGTGCACAAGTAAAGATGCTAAAAGAGTGTCTGAACTGGCACTTCATTTCTAACCAGCTTAAGTAAGTACTGTAATAAGATTAAATAGCTTATTCAGTGCATTTATTCTGTGTCCTGACTGGCAAATTGTTTAAGAGACTCATGAAAAGTCAGTCTAGTCCATAAAATGTTTTTTTAAAATACTGTCCATTTAGAACCACGTTCAGTTCTCGAGTAGAAGGAACATAGCACCTTAGCTTGCTGGAGAGAAAGTAGCTTTTGTCTGAAGAATATTTGGGTACAGATAGACACACTGTCATTAACAAGGAGCTTTGTCTTATTTTGATGGTTCATATAGTTTTTCTAGCGTTACATAGTAAAAGATAGTGTAGTGAATTTACTCTTCCCAATGTCCTGCAGGAATTGGTTCTTAAAATGCATAGTTTCAATCTGAATATAAAAGGAATAGTAACTTTTGACAATAAAAGTATACATATATACACACCTTTAATATATTAATTAGTTAATGGCTCTTTCAGTCCTTAATGATAAATTGGAAAGAATTCATATAGACATCTGTCGAGATGACTTCACACCATTTTCCTGGCAGTTTTCTGTATTTTCTCTCCCTAATATTTAAGGACTCCACTGCAATTAAAACAAAACAAAACAAAACAAAACAAACAAACAAAAAAAACCCCACCAAACAATGCCCCACATCTTGATTTTACATAGTAAATAGATCTATTTTGTGAAATGTGTGCTTTCTATCTCAAAACCACAGCATTAGAGGAATTTCTTTAGTTTGAAAATCTTAGGAAGCAAAAGACATGATGCAGTTTGTCTTGTAATTATTCCTCTTACTTTTGTTATGCACCAGAATTTGTAAATTCTTTGAAAAATAGGTCTTTTTCATGGTCTCTTTTTTTTTTCTAGATAAATTTTACTTCTAAATATTATCACCTGTAACTGTATCATCTACTACTGTTGTCCAGACCACAAAGCTGATAAATCAGTGGGAGACGTAATAATCTCAATCCAATGGAATAAGTACAGGGATCTGAATTTCAGGTGCAGTTTGATTCAATGCATTCTTTTCCTGAGTTCCTTAGTAGGTCTTCAGTAACTACTTTTCTGTGACACTGTTTTAGATTATCTTATCTAAATTATTTTAGATTATTTTATCTAATGTATCAATTCATAATAGAGTATCTGAGGATTAGAATTAAAGTTTTACCACTAAAATAAAAAAAATATGATAAGAAAATATATTGTGGAATAGAAAAGGACTTTTATAAGGTTCCCTTTTTTTATTCTTTGACTAAAACTCCTGACTTTAACTGATTGTGTCAGTCCCTTTATGTACAGGTATAATCTTTCATTCATATTCCCCAAGGCCTCTAGTATTCTTAATTCATGTCTTGCTTTCTGCAGTTTTATTACACTCATTCAGCTCTGAAGTACAAATAATTATTTGCCTCATTTGTAGGATTTATAGTCTTTATTTTTGTTGTGGTTTTAAGCCCAGCTGGAGATGAAACACCACAAAACCTTGCTCAACCTTCCTTCCTTACTTACTACTCTTTCCTCCACCCTGTGGAATAGGGAGGAGAATTGAAGAAAAACTCGTATGTTCAGACAAGAACAGTTTAAAAATTGAAAGTAAAATAAAATGCAATAATGATGGTAAATAATAATGGGTAATAATAATAATAGTAATAATAATACCTATAGTAAAAGGTAAAACCCAAGAGATGCACAAAACAATTTCTCACCACACGCTGACCGATGCCTGACCCACCCCTCCTAAACCCAGCCTACCTTCCAGGTAACATCCCCCAGTTTGATGTTCTGTGATGTGGGATATCCCATTGAGCAGTTCAGGTCACCAGTCCTAGCTATGGTCCCTCCCAGTTTCTTTTGCAAACCTCTCCTCTGCGCAGCACGAGACAAGGAGAAAAATTCCTTGACTTAGGATAAACACATTTTAGCAAAAAAACCAAAAAACCTCAATGTGTTATAAATACCATTTTCATTTTGATTCCAAAACACAGCACTATAACAGGTACTGAAAAGAAACTAACCACCCTAGCTGAAACCAGGACAGTTTTACTGCTAGTTATTTAAATAATGATAATATACAGCTTTGGACTCTTCAGTGTCTCTATTCCCTTTTTCTTGTGTCAACTACCTTAAATCATTACAGAACTCAAGACTTACCTGCACTTATGGTAATAGAAAAATTCTGTGGGATTGCACAATCTAGATGGTAAATTTTATACACATATACGAAGTTCTTTATGTGGCATAGAAATTTAATTATTAAAAAGAATAGAGACAGTATTCCCTAAGTTCTTCATTGGAACTTTGGCACAGAGGCAATTAAATGACTCAGAGAGGGCTATGGGTGGGTGTACTCTTTACAACTTGACTCAGTCCTACATACATGCTTCTTATCTATGACTGAAGAAAAACCTTTAAAAATTTTCATTATGTTTGTAGTCTTTTTTCTTTTTTCATCAGTCTGCTGTACAAGGACTGTAGCCTGAAAAAGATTCAAATATTTCTAAAATTCTCATTGCATGTTTTGTCATAAATAATGTTTTCTTCCTGAGAAGTTTAAATCTCAGTAGGATCACCAGTTCCATCTTACTGTAGCAGTTATTTTTGTCAAGTTGTCCTAGAAAAGAGCCATATGATTAATAGAAATAATAATAACATGCACAAATGTTACAAACATGTCCTAAACATAATTCCTAATTTGACATATTGACTGTATGAGTATACAACTATTTGTGAGTGAACTAAAAACAAAGGAAAAAGATGAACCTGTTGAACTTATATGAGTTTTACGAGAAACAGATACCTATTTGCATCCACAGACAAAATTTTAGAATTAACTGATTTAAGAACATTCCAGAAATTTCTTTGATCAGGTTTATATTTAAAATTTAGTATTTAAACATATACCTCCCACAAAGCTGATCAAATAGGAGGCTTTAAAATAAGTATGCTAAATTTGTTCAATTTCACAGAACATTTAACTTTTTTCTTACTTTTTCCTTATTCATCTAGCTGAAATATTTTAATTAAAAAAAAATATCCTAGCTGATTTTTTCTTTAATTTTGCATTTGTTAGATTTCAGAACGGATTTCTTCCTCTGTAAATTAAAAACAAAAAGGTGCTTCTCTGTAAAGAGTGCAAACATGTTAGCACATGCCAACATCCAAAAAAAAAAAAAAATAGAAAATGTCTGGAAAGGATATTAACAGGACAGAAAAAAAAAATTTAAACACAGTTTTCCCATTAAGATCATTGTTTTGCTCTATTATTCAAATACAGCGTGTTGTACTGCTTATCATTTAAGTAGTAGCCTTAAAAATGAAACTTGAAAATATGTGTGATATATGGTCTTTATGTTCTCACTTTTTAGTGACTGTGGCAATAATATTGTTCCCAGAATGAAATATAATCCTTTCTTTAGTATAACAATAATTATTTCATGAATTCCCCTTTAGGTCTGCAATAGCTGGAGCTGTCATGAAATGTAAGGTGCAATTTGTTATAGAGTATGGAATTTGAATTTCATTTCAGCAGTATTTTGAGGAAACAGAGGAGTTTTCACACAAAATTAGCACAGCCAAATTCATGAGGAAGTAACTTTTGAAAAAAAAAAAAAGCTCATGCCTTTGCTCATTACTGCATTTATTAAACCACTAATTGCATGCAGCATTGATATTATGTTTCTTAAAGGCAATGTCGTGAAGTTTTGAACTGTAAGAGAGTCTACGACCTTTGGAGAGGTATTTGGGGTTTTTTTCCTGCAGTGGTATCCTATCCTTGTTATTAGATTTGGCGTGTGAAGGATTGATCTTCTTCAGCTGAAATGGGGATCACATGCAGTCAAGTCAACAACACTGAGGCTGACTGACTTATAGTAACAGTGAGATCTTTTGTACCAATCCAGCTGTTAAGGCAACAAGGTGCTGACATTCAGGAAATGCAGCAATGAGTGCCAATATAAAATTATTTGGATGATATACACCCTGGAGGTATTGTGGTTTGTTATATTATAAATAATGCAGTTCAAATTATCCCTCCTGTGATTCTGCAGAGTAGCGGAGCTAATAATGTGTAACTGATGGAATTTATAATAAAGGCTTATTAAAAATGTTTGTTCAGCAATCCCATCATCCCTTACGATGAAGTTCTGACTTCTTGTGGCTGATGGTATTGCACTTATAATTCCTGACCAGCTTATGTGTTCTATTTTGTTTTGTAACACTCTCTTAACTGGTTATTTACTCCTGTTTGTTAGCAACTTGTCTTGATGAATTCGATCAAAAGGGTGTGATAATATGTGCTGAATGTTTTATACCCTAATTTAAAATGTTTTAAAACTGAAGAAGCACAAAATGAGCATCCTGTGTCAAAGGGTACAAAACTTCACTTCTCTACCTAATGCTTATTGTATTTGAACTAGAGGTCAAAGTGGTTTTCTGTGTTTCCATGGACACAATGGACAATGACTTCAACTTTTGCTCAGATTCAGAAACAGCTTTCAAGATATTTGCAAAACTTTAACACTTGCTACCGTGGAACTTGCTTTACAGGCATTCCTGGGGCCACTGCTCTTTAACAGAAGAGACTGACATGAGAAGGCAGAGCCAAGAAAGACAAAGCCTCTGCATTAAGTGTGCCCTCATGAGGGAAGTACATAGCAGCCTCAAACTATATCCATTAAAATTCAACAGGAGATTTCTTTCCCAAAATCTTGCTGACATTCATCTTAAGTTGAAAGCAGTGGCAGTTGTGAGAAAACTATTACCTTATTATGAAAGAAGTGTCAGTAGACTTCCAAATGCCTTCTTCTGAAAATAAGTTATGTGCAAGTAATAAATAAAAATGTATTTTCTTTTGAGTAAGCTCATGAACAGTGTTGTTGAAATTTACTCAAAAATAACTATGTTACTGCAATATAGAATATTAAAAAGCAATTGCTCTGCTGTTGTGATTGGTTTGTTTTAGATGTTTTCCTAAGTTTGAATAAATACAAATGCATATAAATGTGAATGAAGGCTATCTATACCTGCAAAAATTTTGCTAGTTATGCATAAGGGATGAAATTACCTTTCTAGCAATATGGCCACTCAGAGGAACTGAGTGATTTCCTACACTATACTAATGTTCTAGAAACAAACCAAACCAACCAAAAAACCCCAAACCAACCCCCAACCCCCTACACCCCCCCAATATAACAACAAACAAAACTCCAAAAGAGTAAAGTCCTCAGACTATTTATGTTATCAATAGGTAAAGGCATTGAACAATTGTTTAGGAATCACATGTGGGAATGTAGAAATCCACCATCCATTTCAGGTGTCTTCATTACATGTACATATACTTCAGTGACTATAAGATCTCCAAGAGCATTGCATTTCCAGTGCCATTCTGCTAGACCCTCATCAATTTTGCTAAACTGTACAATATATACACACCGAATTCAACAACAGGTTTGTGAAGCATGTCAGTGAGCCATACTTTCTCTTACATAGAAATATAACCGGAAGGAACAAAACCATCCACATCCCCACCATTACTTGTTTGAAAGAAACCAAAACCTGATTAACCTTCTGTAAATATCTCTTTGGGATGTAAAAATGAGGAAATGAGGAAAATATTGGAAGAAAATCATCATCAAAACAATAAGAAACTCATTGATTTGTATTTAGTGAACAGCCTGATTCCTTCTAACTCATGTTACCTAACAAACACAAACTCACCAGATGGTGAATAAGAAAATCAAATAGATTATATTCAAACAAGTATAAAAACCATTGAACAGTCATATCAAGAACAGCCACAATCCTAAATTTGCCAAAATGAAAATAAATCCAAGAAGAAAAGCACAAGATGAACTGAGTATCTATGAGAGACAGAGGCAAAGACTATAAAAGAAGAAAAATGAGATGCACAGTGGAATTCAAGCTTCAGTGCTTCAAGCAAAAGGCCAGGAAGCTAGCCAAAGAAGAGCATTAGAATAAAAAACAAAGAAAGATAAAAAATGGGGAAAAGCAAAGAATAATAAAGCAGACAAAACACTGCAAAGAAAATGTTCCTTGTGGTGTGAAAGCACTATATGAAAAGAGATAGATGGTAATAGTTGGAAATGCAGAAAAATCCTGAAATTTTTCATTATTTCAAAATCTCAAGACAAATCATACTTCTCAAGGCATATAAAACTTGAAGAGAAACAAAACTGAATTTAGGACCATGAAATTCTACATAGAACCACTATTTTGAAGTTCTTGTTACAAAACTACTAGAAATTATTTCTCAAGAATTAGTAGGAGTAAATTTTAAAGGCAATCAATAGACAACAGATATTTTTTAGACCTTTGACTTTAAAGACCAATGTGTCTGATAGAGTAGACTCATATTTTGGAATACCTTTCTGTCATATGAAATCTTGAGAGTTAGTATTCTTGAGAAAAGAACACAGCTGAACATGAAGACTAGCACCAAATGTATCTGTTTTCTCTTTCTACCATCACTTCTACCATCTAAAGCATAAAGAAATAGATAAAAAAATACTGTTGATATTATCAACAGATAACTGGGGAAAACTAATTTTCAAAATCGAGGGCTCAGCATTATGGCAATGCCTTGAAATACTAAAAGAGAAAAAAAATGTTTAAAATGGTAGAACAGCTCACCAATCTCAACAGAATTTTAATGATGCATGGAAACCTCACAAGTCCAGTAATAGTAGGGTGAGAAAAAAGTATGGATGGACACAAAAGTTCAAAGTAAAAATTCTTGCCAACACTGAGGTATTTCAACTCTAATGTGCTATACAAGAATGAGAGTTTAAGAAAGTTCTGTAGAAAAAAAAAAACAATCTTTGAAACAACAACTGAGATACAACTTGCCTGCCTGGCAGTCTTTTTGCATCACTCACTTATTTAGCCAATATTACTCCCTGTGAAACCAATGGTTTGAAACATCTCTGTGAAATTCTCTCACTAACATTAAAGAGGTAAATAAATCATAAAATCAGAGGAATTGTACCAGAGTTGTATGGGAGTTGTATGGGACCCGCAAGGATCATTCAGTTCAACTCCTGAACCTGCCCAGGCCCACCCCAAGAATCACTCCATGTACCTGGGAGTGTTGTCCAAGCACTTCTTGAACTCTGGCAGGTGTTTGAAACAGACAGCAGCTGAGGAAATTTATGTGCATTAAGGCATAGACACAATATCTATATTTTGTCCTTTAAGACTGTATCAATTGCTTCTTCGATGTGGTTGAAATTGTATTTCAGCTCTACTTTTTATTTGACTTTTTAGTACATAAAATGCAAACAAGTAGTTTGGAAGATGGCTAAATAAGTGATATCTGAGAAATCAGTTATTGTACTTTAACTCTTAATGTATGCTTATACTTTGGACCTGAAAACTTTATAGTTGTTTCTTGTTTTACACTTCTTCATTTCTAGTACTAAAGATTTGAAATATAAAGAATACTGATGACTGTTGAGTTCAGTTATTTTTGAGAAGGCCCTCAGATTTTCACTGTTGTCCCAGTCCCATAAGGAACTGCCTTCCCTTTGACTGAAGTTCCCTGCAGTTCCATTTGGCTGCGTGCTACAGAAGAGTTACTGGGTTTCACTATAACAAAGGCTGCATTTCAGTGGTTTAAAAAATTGATCCTTGCTGTTGCAACTTTAAAAAGCACTCAAATGGGGCTTTATTAACAGCTATTGTCAATTTTTTTTAATAGTTCCATTTGTATAGAGAAGCTGTCGTTTCACATTATGAGCACACACGAGTGGAGCCCTGGCAGTGGGATATGCTGTATGTTTAACACTTCAACCCTTGTGCCTCCTATCTAATCAGACAGATTTTAAAGGGCTCACACGCAGTTGATAAAAAGAAAGAATTTTATCTTCCAGCTAGCTTATCCTCCCAGTACTTAGCCTCTAGTTAGCTCTTGCTCTTTTTTCAGTCTCCATCCCTTTGAAAGGTTTAGAGAAAACGCTTCAAAGTGCTGTTTTCAGAGATGAGCTGCTCAAGATAAACTCCTCTCCAGACTGACCCTCTCCTCATATTTCCGCCTCACAAACATTCACATTCAGCTTTCTTTTCTTCAGTTCACTGCTGTTATATGCAGTGGCCAAGTGTTGTGCTCATTTCCCAGATGTTCAAAATATGTTAGGAAAAAAAAAGAGAGAAGGGTGCAATAATGTTTAGTTTTTCAGACTCCTTTAAAAATTTTCCAGTAGTTCAGTATTATCAGTCTGCCTGTGAATGAGCAGATTGAACAACAGAATTCAACATTAAAGATGCACTGCTAATGTATTAATACATAAAATAATTTGCAATTATTTCAAAATATCCTTAAAATAGAAAAATGTGCAACTCTAACTGAATTTCAAAAGTAACTAAATGAACATAAATGTCAGTAAACTTTGGTTATAGGAAATTTCACATATAACTATCCTTTATCATCATCTATCAGATTTGCAATTTTCCATTCCATGTATGTGCAACACAGATTGTCTTGCTCTTTCCCTAGGTTAATTTTTTTTTTTTGTTATAAATATGTGGGGTGGTCTAGTGCAAACCCAGTTAGTTCCAGTCATGTGGCTCACAGTCTTCAGAGTTCATGTCTTTGTTTTATTTAAAAAAAAACACCCGCACCAATAACAGAGAACGCCTTCCTCTGAAACACAGTTACTAAACATTCTGGCTTACAAATAATGCAATAACAAAAGTCTGTTCTTCACCCTTGCTCTTCTTCATTTCCCCTTGGATTTCTAACCAGTTCAAGTGCATTGCCACTTAGACGATACTTGATGCAGGATTTGTGTCAGCCAGGACAGATCATTGAGACTGATAATAAACTATTCTAATAGTGCCTGGTTAAATGTGTTAGCTTTGTTAATAAATTGGTGCTATGAAAAACATGTAGGTCATGTTGCCCCTAGCCTGCTTCTTAGCATGCTCTCAAAGCTGGCATTGTGTCATCCCTGCCACCTGCTTATTTGTTGGCAGGACACAACAAGATGATGTGTTCTGGCAAACCCATGTCCAGCAGCTGAATCACTGATGCAGTAATGAAGGCAAAACCCCCCGAATATTCATGAGAAACCATCCTAGAGGAAAGATCCTATGTGACTGCCAATACTGCCAGTCAGTCATTCCATCCTATTTCCTCTCTTTATGCCATCTATGGAATCACATTACTCAGTATCTCTGACTGGCTTAGTGTACTCTTATAGATGATATATTTGAAAGCTTGACTAGGTTCAGAATGGTGCTAATTTAAACTGCTCACTGGCTAACTTCCAGGTCACACTTCCAAATACTATCATATCTTGACATAGTAATGGCATGGGACATTTAAAGAAGGATATTGTGCAATGACAGCAAAACCACTGGCATTTTCATAGAATTTATAACATATTTGTGTTGAGTACTCTTATATATATTTCCTGATGCCAGAATATAGAAAAGAGCAAAAGTAAACCCTATCATAAAAACAGTATTACAAGAAAGAAATCTTGCCTTCATACATGCCATTCATTCTGGGATTTGTTTTCCTTTAAGAAAACACTTTATGATCTAAATAGATTGCTGCAATTATGGCTCTGATTCAGAAAAGCACTTCAGCACATATTTAACCCAAGCATGATCTTGGCATGCCCACTCCTCAGTGCTGGCTTGTGATGATACTGTTGTAACTGAAGATAGAAACCCTACACCTTTTATTCAGTACACAGCAGAAGTAAACCTATCAGACGATAGCTCAACAAAGTAAGTCACCTTTTGGCAAGTATATCCTGAGTACCATAAAATCTACTGTGCAAGAGAGTTCACAACATTGTTTTTTCCAGCTTCTCTTTGATGTATCTTGAAATATCCCTGCTGCATCAATGAGTAGAAGCTATATTTTTAAGAAATGAACACTAGCTACTACAGGTGTCTTTGGAGGAAAAAAACCCCGTAATTCTTTATCAAATTGGCAATTCCAACTTAAACCACCACCTCTACCCAAGCCTGGAAAATAATTTTTTAAAAGGAAATTGACCTAGAGCAATAAAATATGGCCAGGATTGGTAATTGTGTAAAAGACTGAAATTTTAATCATATATGATTCTAAACCTCTTTTGTCCATCTAAGCAACTTGCAGGTAAATATTTATTTAAGTTACAACAGACCAGCAATAGTTTTAGAATAAAAATAAAAAAGTCCACATCATTATGTCAAATCGGGACTTTTCAATGTATAACAGCCTTGATGGGAATCAGATACGCAGCTACCCTATTACTGTAGGTCATTATCTGAAATAGCAGCTTATATTTGCCTTGTTCCCACTGCCCACGTTCAGTGCTGCAGGAGGTGCAACATGGAGAAGAAGCTAGAGAAATTTCAAGGGGTTTTTTTTCCTTCTTTCTTCTCTAAGATTTAAGTAACTTAAATAACTTAATTCTTACACCAAAAAAGCAGCAGTTTTTAGAGCAGGAAGTGTCAGTGAGCTTTTTTCCTAATTGAAGTTCAGTCATGCTTCACTTGCTTTTAGGAAGTTTGAAGGAAGTAAGGAGTTTTTACTGCAGAATGAACATACTAAACATATGTAAGCTCCTCTTTACAGGTCTAACTATTTTTCAAGTACATTTTTCATGTTATGTAAATCAGTGCAAAAGGCAGTATTCCTTAGTGAGACATGATCCAGTAAAAATGCAAAAGAGAAAAGAAGTAGCAAGGAGAAATGTAATGTAGTAGAGACTTTGAAGGCACATAAAAGTTCATAAAGCAAATATTGCAAAAAAAAATTCTAGATGTAAGTATCTGAAATCTATCTGACTACTTCAGGCCGAATCCCTTAAGCTACTTCTCAGCAACAGCTTTTTTTGTTATTGCAGAATGTTGTTTCCCTAACGTGACTTTTAAACTTTTGGATTTTGACACACTATGAGGTAAAGGTCTTATCTGACTCATTAACTTTCCATGTTCCACTCCCTGCTCTTAAGTTGAAAGTTGAAGGATTAATGTAGCAGCAAAATCCTAGTAACAGCACAATGATTTATGGCCTAAAACTATTGAATAACTTCACATTTGAGTACACATTGGGATTTGACAGAATCCTTATAAATAATGTTGAAGAACAGTGAGAGTCCATAAATAAAATGCATTGAGGACAAGAACATAAATACCATGAAATGCCTTGTATGGGATGCTGTACAAGAAAACAAAATTCCTTTAGAAGAATTCAAGATCAGAGTCTGATTTCAGCTGTGATGATATCATTTAATCACACCACTCTCTTTTTTAACCACAATCAATTTCTGGATTTATTTTTGTGCATGTGTGTATATGCGTGTGTGTGTGTGTGAGAGAGAGAGAGAGAGAGAGAGAGAGAAAGTTTATGCAAATTATGTGGTTTTCTATCTCTTCCTGTTCCAAAAATAGAAATTCTTGTAAGTAATTTAGTACTGTAACTGTTTGCTGTAAAGGTCTAACTGGGCCTGTCATCTGTCACTTCTTTATCCTTTTTATGAGACAATCAATAAAACTTGTCATGTTGTTCTTTTTTTATGGCTCATTGAGCTCTTACCAAATACTCGGTGAACTATTGATTAATGGACAAACTGGGGACTATCAGCTTTTACTCACCTTGAAACACTTGCTCTGTGAACAGCAAGAGTTGAAAATGCAACTTTTCAGAGGTTTAGTTCTAGATTGTGAATCATACATGGAATTTCAGCTGTTTCAGTTCAGCATCATCAGTTATTAATCTCAGAGTATTCTGGCCTGTAAAATCTACAATTAAAATCAAATGTTAAACAGAATACTAGTGCTTTTATATGGTAAGTCAGGATTTTTTATTCAACTTAGATCACTGCAGAAATACAAGTGGGATCCATCAAAGCATAAGTTTTATTTGTCTAAGAAGATTGCATATCAATTGAGGGATTTTCTTTTTTTTTTAATTTTTGCATCTGAGGCAAATGAAATGAAGTTACCTTCGTCTGCTCTGAGTCAAGACAAACTGGAATTCTTATTTCCAATCACAATTTTGTATTACTAGTACTTTTTTTCTCCCCACTACTCCAGACCCCTGCAGTCTTCATTAACCTCCCCATTTTTGTACCCAACAAAGGTTGAAACACTTTCTTTGTGAGACTTCAATAATTTCACAGTAGCTGCTGCTGAAGATAAGTTCCAGCAGTTGTTAGGTTATATATTTATATATATGAAAATTGGAGAGATCATTGTTCTTCAGAGAACCTACAAAAACCTCAGGCTTTTAGTTTTTGCTTTTTTGGTGCACCATTTTTAACATTTTTTCTTGTAATCAGTAGTTACTAAGCCTATTTTGCTTCTGCATACATGTGGGTATGATTGTACCCAAAAGCTCATAAGAAAACTGTCTTTACAGTATTTTTTTTTTCCTTTGGTGGTGTGTGATGTCATAGTAAAGTTTTATTTGCCTATTTTTTTCTTTAATTTTTTATGCAATTAGCCTGTTTCTTCCTTCTTTTTCAGTAAAGCTGCAGTATAGAGACACCTACTGGAAAGTAAATGAACAGAAACAAATGCAAATATCAATAATAATAATAATAATAATAATAATAATAATAATAATAATAATAGTAATATAGCAGAAATAATATTTTTTATCATTTTCAAGATACTATTGGCTAACCTTATTGTTATTTAGTATTTTTTATTTCCAAAGACCACCATATTAAATTTATCCAGAAAAATTCTAGACAAGGATGTCAAATTTGAATATTCAATCTGACAGATTATAACGGTATTTAAACTAGCTATGGAATTTCAAAACTTTCCACATATTTTTCCCTATCAGAAGCAATCTGAGAAAATCATTGTGATTGGACCCAGGAGTAAGAGATGCTGTATGCCAAATTCTCTGCATTGATTTCAGAAGTTTAATCATTGAGGAAAAGCTAGAACTAGATTTAATTATTATATTAAGGAAAAAAAAAGCAGTATGGCAAAATAGAAGCTAGGGAAGTAAAACATATACTGTGTTGAATATGTTCACACAAATGGATAGTTAAAGGCAAAGCTTCATTTCAATCTTATACTGAAGTTTTCATCTCTCATTAGATTACAAACCCCCTATCAGCCATATCATTCAGCAAAGTCTTCATTAGTCAGAAAGTCAGAATAATATATTTGGCTGATTATTGCTTAATTATTGTGTAATGATTTTATTCTTCAAACATATATTATACACTGAATGTGTTATATAATTAGCCATCTAAATAATGGTAAAGATGGAGAAGTCTCCTGAGAATAAGTGCTGTAGCACATGCTTTAAAACATTTACAGTGGTGTCTCTATGTATAACTTAGTGCATTCATGGAAAACATCATTCTAGCAATTAATATTTTGTGAACAGTTTCCTAAGAAAATAAATGATATAAGAAAGTTAATATGAAAACTTTTTTTTTTCTTTTTTTTCTTTTTTTTTTTTTTTATTTCCTACCAATGGGAACAAATAACATTTTCCAAATGATTGCATTCAGGAATATATTCAAAAAGGTACTCTTATGCTGCAATGTTCTGTATTAAGAGTTCTTGGCTTGAGGCATCTTGCTGCTGGTAGAAATGACAGCACTGAATTAGCTTTTTCTGAGGAATGACAGCTGAGGAGGATTCACCATTCACTTGAAGGAATTCAAACACGTTTTACACTCCCTCTTAGCTAGGAATGCTGATGACCAGTCTGTAGGACAGTCAGATACACTGCCCTCATGCATCCTCTGCTTTGTAAGAAGCCCAGTCTGGGCTGGGCAGGACAATGTTCATTAATGGAAGTTCAGATAGTATAATGGAGTTCAGATATTTTGCAATCCATTTAATAACGTCCTTTGAAACTGCCTTCTAAATTCATAAATACACCTTATTATGCCTTGGCAGGCTTTTGTTGCTTAATTTAATTTTTTCTATCAGTGAATCTATTACTCCTTGATACTTAATAAATACCAATAGAAAGGACTATATAATTGCTTCTCCCTAAAAATCTAGGTGGTACATGCAAGTCAGGACTAGAGCAAAGAAAGAAGTTCTTGCCCAGCCCAGCATTTCTTGAAAAAATACTTCCTCACATAAAGAGAGGTGCTATATTGCTACATTTGGGGATAATTTTCATCCAGGAATGTTTTGTCTCTCTATGCTGTCTCTCTTCACACATACTTACATAGGTTAGATGTTCTGGGTCACCTATTTTTTATTTAAGTTGGTCATATTTGGTATATTTCATTATCTTTGATTTTTAATTTCTTGGAGGGGATACTGGGGAGGAATTGTTTGCCTGCTACTTATTTCCTTTGGATGAATTCCAATATTTTCCTAGGCTGTAGCTCTTTGATATCACTATGCTTTCTACCAATCCGTGTACAATTTTTCATCCTAGGTTGCATTGACAACTAAAATGTGTCTTAGACACATTCTAAGTAGAAGACTGAATTCAAAGATATATTTTTGTCAACTCTGCTTCAGTGTATAGTTTAGGTAGACTCCCCAGACAATTTCACTTAATTTATCAGTAACCTAAGATAGAAGCTTAAATATCAAGAAATTAAGGGCACCAAGCAACTTTCCTAAAAACTTTGAATTTATATTTTTTTCTAATAATCTGAAATTAGAAGATTTATGAGAAGCTTGCCTTCCCTGTTATCAACTGTGTTCATTCTGAGACAACATACAAATTTTATGTAAAATGGAAAGTTAAAGATTAGTGTACACTTATCTGAATGTGTACATGCACAAAAGTGTGTGTGCACAAATACACACAATAAATTATAACTAGATACTCTATCATATAAATCACAATAACTCAGCTCTTCAAAATAACCTATTTGGTAATTTTAATTTTATATGTACATACTTCTATCTCATGGTTTATCCATGTTTCTCATGACCAGCATCTTCAGTGTATGATGTTCAAAATTAGCATAATTTGCTATTAACCTTCTTACTATAATAAAATTTTTTTTGGTATTTTACATAAAGGCTAGCCTCCATTGTAGAGGATTTGGTAGCACTATTTTATTCATTGAAGTTTCTTATTTTTTCTTTTTTTAAGAAATTTATTATAATATATATTTACAGATCACTCATACATTCAGTATTTTCTAATAATTCTCTATAAGAAGGAAGTTCCACATACATCAGACTGACATGACTCTAGTTGTATAAACTGAATAGTTCTAAAAGTAGTTGATTCCTCTATCATAAAAGCTATAAAAAGCTCAGAATAATGCAAACTGGAATTTTTAAGTTAACCAGCTAAATTTAGTCTGGAGTTATATTGGACCACAGCCACTTAGCTAAAAGAAGAAGTTTACCACTGTTCCATGTGGTATATAAAACATAACTCATCAACATTTGACTTTGTGGCAGACTTAGACATACATTTTTAAAATGGTGCCCCTTAAGGCAAAAGGCAATAGCTGTCTTGACAATAGCTGAGAATTTGAGATACAAGCTGCATTATTACCTTTTTAAAATCATATTTCATTACAAAAATTAATATTCACAACATTTGGGGTCACCTAAGAAACCAACATAATCAACATCTTGAATTGGCCACTAGGTCATTATCATTAAAGAAATATACAAGCTAGTATATGTGTTAGCTACTTTCTAAAAACAGTTGCTGTGGGGAAACCTAAATATTAATTTGCATAATATATATTTTTATTTAATAGAACCAACTCTATTTTAGAGTAGAAATATTTTTAACTCTAAAATATATGCATCTTGCTTCATTAAAAAAAACCAGCTTGCATTCACCTTTGGTTTATGGGTCCAGAATACTTTCATTCTCTTCTGTACCAAATGCTTCTTCATAAAGTCTGGAGACCTACTACTCTAGCACAAATATAACTGCTGAACTCCTTTTCTCTCTCTTGTAACTGAGCAGGGGTTCTGCTGGGCTTTTTCTCCTTCAGCAAACTTTAATATGTATGGAAAACAATACATGAAATTAAGACAGTTCTGTGACATTTTTCCACGTATGATTGAGAAGACCACTTAAAACATTGTCTGAAGAATAGTAGCTAACTAACTTTTTTAAAAATGATTTTGAATGTGTCCTTACTGCTCTTAACTAAATTCTAGCTCCCTATTTTACCTTCTCTGACAGTATTTGCTAGTTCAGCAGATATTCAGCTTGCCACAGTGGGGCTAAAGGCTAGGTAGTAGTATCTTAGTGCTGAGAGGGAAGCACTTAACCCTGATACAGACGCCATTTCTACCAGAACTTGTACTTTAATTTCACCACCATATTTCAAGTCAAGATTGAAGACTCCTACCTGAAATTAGTTTAACAAAAATGATTTCAGGCACCCAAAAAGAATAGGACATTACTCCTCCTCCAGTTTCAATAACGGTAGGTGTTAATGAGTAACCCAAATAAATTAGTGGGATGGACCATAGAGCAACGTGAAGAATATCTCTGTATCAATGTGGATAACTCTTAAGTCTGTGTTACTATGTTCTTAAATTTATTTTAGGTATGGATCAAATGTTTTAACACACAAGAAAAACTTTATTAAATTCTTGATCTCAGCCAAGCTTGAAGTCTCTGAATTATTTGGAAATATATTGTTTCTCCACTCCAAAATCAGGAAAGGAAGTAATTTTCTGTGAGCAACCACATTTGGTTTCCTGTGATAGCTCTTGAAGAAGGTAAAAAAATGTATTGTCTCCAAAGTCAACTAAAAAATATATAAAACCTAGTTTTAAGCATAATGGGTAGTTGATTCTGAACCTAGACACCTAACATACCTGACAAAGTCCATGTGCTTTTTCAAAAAAAAATATTAGATGCACATTTTTCCATTTTTCCATGGTTTTTACTAAATAAAAATCCTTTCCATAGAATGGGGGTGGAGGCTGTGGGGGTAGGTATATGTGTGCAGGTGTCTGTACATACAACAGTTCTTTAATGATTGAAATATACACAATGACTGTACCCGGTCTATAAAAAGAGCACGTAACATTTGCAAGAGACATAGAAAAACTACATGTTTATTTCAACTCCCCAAAGAAACACAAGTTATTTTATTCAAGGCAATGTAGGGTGACACATCTATCTAAGTGTTTCTATGGCTTTATGCACATAACTGGAGAAGCTGAACCAATTTCATACTGGCTTTAGTTTATCTTTTGCTTCCTAGAAGAATGGATTTGATACTTATATATTCTTCTAAAATATAATAAAACCAGAATACATTTTGTATCTATATCACTGGATTTCCATTTGCAATGTCATTACTGATTGTGAATAATTCTTACTTTGAAGCAAAAAGAACCACCAGGAAGAAAAACACAGGAGTGATGAAATGAGGTAAACAATTATTTTATGTTATCAATTCTTGTAGCAAATAATGCTGCACTACATAATTTTAACCATGACTTTACATCTGTTCTGGATCATGCTGGTGGAGGAGACTAGCTTAACTGTATGTATAAATATATTCACTGTATTTTTAAACTCTTCTTTTAGAGTAGTTTCTTAGGGTTATCCCCAATTTTTCTCTGCAACGTTTTCAGTCCCTACTAAGTTTAGAGGAAAAAAACCCTTAAAGCATAAAACCCCCTTGTTTCCTAAGTCTAACATATTGAAAATAACAACTTAAGTTTTCAGATTGGATCGGCCTTGGGTTAATGTACTAATTATAACACATTAACGCATGCACACATAACATACAGAAAATATGTAAAAACATGCATCATTAATGCCCTGCATACAGATGACTCAGATCTCTAGGAAATATCAGAAAAGGAGAAAAAGCAACATTTTTCATTCTTATTAAGTTACTTGCTCTGTTATCATATCACAGCTGGGAGCTCCCAAGACTCAAAAAGCAGGATACAAGATAATAGTGTGACTGATCACTTTTCTTACAAGGTAATTGCAATGAAGGATTAGTGTTGTTATCGGAGTTTTGCTTTGTCTTTTTTGGTTTTTTGTTTGGTTTTTGGGTTTTTGTTTGTTTGTTTGTTTTTAACCTGAAGGGAGAAAACATCTCCATGTGGAATTTCTGCTGCAAAAAAGACACTTTGAGAAAAACATATGCTTTGAAAATCAGAACTCAGTACTTTATGTTTTTTATTTTCTTTTAACAATGACTATTATCCAAACCACATTTTTAACACCAGTGTTAAAGCATATAAGCAGATATATCATATGCTATCTTAAAATGTTAATGAATATGTATTTTACTATATATTCTATCATTGGATTGCTAAGAGCATCCACCATAGTTAGGTAAAGAATTATGAAATGAATGTTTGTTCTCATATAAGGATGTCAAGCTGAAGCAAGTAAACCATCTGGGCTTTCCATTTCATGGGGAAAAATCCAAACAAACCAATAGAATTTTAACTTTTTGACACATTTCACAAAATCAAGTAAGAGGGGACTGGAAGAGATCTTAAGAAATTTTGATTTAAAGTTATTTTCTACTAAAACAAAACTACTGGACACAAATTAAATACTTCAGTGTTTGAAAATAAAACTAGTGTTATGGAAAAAAAATCTATTTTCTGACAGCTTTATTAAACATGTTTGTCTGTACCAACACAAGCTATGTTTACATTGCAATTTCGGTCAGGACTGTGGGACAGGTTCACAATGCTAGTACAGATAATGATATTCCTAACTAAAGATAAGCTTATATGGATATTAAAATCTTGTTTACAATTAGGATAGATGTCTTGGAGTCATATCGTATTTCAGCCGAGATGAGCTTCTATCTAGCAATACATGTGTGGTTTTCTATATAGAAACTCTGTAGTTATATATTTCTGAAGCATCCATTTATTTTTAAAATTTGTAGTAAACTGTTCTGATTATATTGGAACAAAAAAATTTATAAGTAGTCATTAAGTTTCTGCATGCACTTAAAAGAATAGCTAGGTGTTCTCAAAGTAAGTATCTATCACATTATAGAACCATTCACCATCTATCACATTTTATTGCCACCACACTAGTTATATCACACTAGAATTGGCTCCCTTCATCAATGGAAATCTTTTTATCATTATTTGTGCTTATTAATTCTCCACACACTACACTTTCTGAGGCTTCTGCATAAAGAAATGTGTTTATGCTAGACATGGACTGATGATTTTAAGTTATATTGGATGTATGCAACTTGACTAGTGGCAGTCAAGTATAATAGCAATTGATTTTGGCATCGTTTAGATTGCAGGAACTAGTTAATGAATATGATAGCGGTGCACAGGACATGTTGCTCTCTATCTGCATCTATGCCATTCCTGTGTGATTAGTGATGTCGATCTTTACTCAAAAAACCAAAAAAACCTCACATAGTTGAATCATGGAAAAAAGAATTAATATGGTACTTACATCTTCTAGTTAACCAGGAAAATCTTCAGCTTTGAAAGAGAAATGTAAGAAAACAGTTGAAACTGCCAATAGTACACAGGGTGCATAAGAAATGAATTTATGAGCAGTACAACAGCTGACTTTCTGAATAAACTCTTGAATTCAAAGGCATAACAAGTCAAATTAATTTTAGAAGCACAAACTGTCAAAGCACCTGCAGTACATAACAGTTGACTATAGAGATAAATAACTGTTACTCTTAGGTGATTATTTCTCTGAGAGGTACTTCCCAGGCAGTCATTCTAAAGAGATTTACTTAGAGACACAGTGAGCACAATTGCACAGGTATTCCAGCTAGCATTCACTGCTAAATTAGCTACCAAATAAAGGATAGTCTTATTAGTACATTCCTTTATCTCATGGCAGTGCTTCGCAACAGAACAAATTAATTCCTCAGGGGCACATGTCTAACATACCTTTACTGGTTTAATAATTGAAATAGCTCATTTGGGGTCAGTTAACTCTGCAACTCTTCATTGTACTACATTAGAATATACTGTGACTGACAGAGCAGTAAGTGAAAAATTGCCAAGATTAGACATTGTAGAGAAAAGAGTAACAAAATTTCCCGTCTATAGTGAGGGTGTTTTTAAACTGGGTGGTACTTCAGGATTTCAGATAGTCAGAAATAGATGGAAAAATCTACAGAAATTATGCTGGAATTCTGTGCTGCTTCTGGGTGAAACCAGAACATCATGTTCTACCCTAGCTGTGACTCTAATACTTTAAGGTACCACAATGTAAGTTAGCCATAGTAAAAAATCTAATGAAAAAGACCACCAATTAAAAAAAAAAAAAAAAAAAGTCTATAAGGAGTGCTGTCTGCCAGACTCTAAGGCCCTGCTCTTTGTAATTCTTCTGCTGAGTTCACTGTGCTAGGAATTTCATGGTCAATTACAGAAGCTCTCCAGTGGTAGAACACGTTTGACTGCAGAAAGAATATAAATGTTAGAAGAAATCAAGTTCTGTAGAAGCTGTGCAATCAAACAGTGATTCATGCTTTCTGTTCCAGACAAGTCCTTACTTTCTGCAGACCTAATTTTGTCTTAGTTTGTTAACTAATTTGTGTTGCTTGCCTAAATTCCTTGCTGTAAGGAAGGGCGGGAGAGTTGGAACACTTTTCCTTGGTTCTATTATTAAGCAGAAGGCTGAGGGAATAAGTATGTGTAGCAAGTCATTCCATAATATGGGTGTATTTTATAATGACAGATGAGATACACAAGAACTAATATTCTTTATGTAAATAGATCTGGGATGAATTATGTAACACATTCTCACTTGTTGGAATTTTACAGCAATGTAGTCTTCACATTTCTGTTATTTTTTTAATAATGATGAGCAATTTGTGATAGAAACAAACACAAAGAATATATGTGAGTTGAATATTTAATCATTGTTTTTATAGAAAGATGTAAATAGATCATGATTTATAACACTGTCCAAAATCATGTCAAGATGTAGAGCAGGCAAATCATATGAAAATATCTAAATGTGGAAATTAAATTAAAAAAATCTGAACCCTCAAACACTTCACTTCTGACTGATCTATGTTGCAGATGTAATTAAACTAATTTTATAAATCTAGCCAAACTGATTTCACGAAGTAAGTAACAGTATTTAGTTAATGCTTTTCAATCACGTTCTGTAACTTATTGTAAAACGTACAAAATGAAATGTCTTATCTTCCACCCTTTATTTGACTGATCTATTTAGGCATTTTTAATCTATTTTTAGAAAATACAGTGAGAGAAAATTGTTCTTCTATGTTCTTCTAAGCAGCTTCTCAATGGCCAAAGGTCAAAGGCCATGGGCAATTTATGAGGACAAGAATTAAGAACTATGTCATAGTACAAAGCCTTTAAAGCAGACAATTCTTTTTCTAACTGACAGGATGGGGTCCAATGACAGTGTTCTACATATCATTTCTATCCTAGTAACATATCTCCTGTTTAACCACAATTCACCGAAAAGGTAAAATGCACTTCATCTACCATCTTCAAATATTTGGTAGAAATAATGATAAACAAGTGATTCCAAAGTCGTTTCAGATGAAAAGTATTTAGTCTTAATTCATTAAGTGAGCTGTCTCTGTGGCCCATACAGGTAGGCACTTCCAGAGGGCAATTCCTGACATCCTAAAATATGTGTTCAATTTGCTGAGATTAAATATGTTTTGGAAATCTTATTTCCTCCCTTTGGTCAAAGAAATTCTCATATGAATAGCTTAGAATGCATGTCTAATTTATAAAATGGCCACAGATAAGTGTGAAAAATCACATTTTCAATCACTTCTTCTTTAAATTTTGAGCAATCTGTTAAAACAGATATGAACTTTAGAGATGTAGAAGAAGAGCTTTGAGATTACTGTCTGAGTAAGTACTACTGCCACAGGCAGATAAAAACACAATACAACATTGAATATATACTGTTCTGAGCCTACTCAGAACTGGTAAAAAGCACTGTACTACAAATAATAATTTATCTATTAGTCCTTAAAAAGAAAAGAAATTACAACTATCTAAATCTATCTCTACAGATCTAAATGACAATATTTACATGAGATTTCTTTGGCAAACATTTAGATACTAGATAGACACTGCTTGGGGATACAGGGAGTTTAAAACCTAAATCATTTAGGAACACCAATTTTTCAAGAATACAACTAAAGATTTGTTGAGAAAAGTACTCAGGCAATTTAAATGGGAATTTCAAGACATGAGAGATGGTTAGAGCTCTAATTAAAGGGATAGCCAAGGTCTAGAGCTTGAACTAAAGCAGCAGAACATTAGTTCATCCATGACAATAGCACAAATATCTGACAACTCGAACAGCTGTCCAAATTACTGTACATATGTGCTACTCTGATTTTAGAAAATCACACACATACATTCAGATTATGAGCCTGCAGAGTATTCTTTGAGCATGAGAAAATATCAGGGCAAAGAGAAATATTTCAGGATAGGGAAAAATTAGCATCATACCCCTGGGGGATAATATACATACTGAATACCAGAGCAGAAGCAGAGAGATTTGATGACTGAATATAAGCTATAAAATCTGTGAAGAGATCAGGAGAACTGCAGAAAGTCACTGAAGCTAGCAGGAACCACCAGCACTAGAAGAAAAGCTTGATTTTTTTCTTCTTTCCTTCCTCTTTGTGAAACCTCTTACAGTGCACTATTTAGTCCATTCAGAATCTGTCTGAATCTAACACTAGATTCTGTGCCAAACCAAGAAAGGAGCTTTCATCAAGGTCTGTTTTGATTTCCGTATATTATTTCTAAATCTGGGGGCAAAAGATATAAACAACAGATTATGTATTTGGTAACCATGCATTTGTAACACATTATCTTTTAATCTAAAAATCCATTAGCTAATATCCAGTGCTTGGGCAAACTTTTGTAACATTGCTGCAGCCAACTCTTACAAGGAGATTGGCTAAGCAAAAACAAGGATAATAAAAAACAAAAGGTTTTCTAAATTACTGTTGCCTGTGTCATTAAATTTCATATTGTTCATGGAATCTAAATACATCACTTTGTTCTGCATGACAAACAGAAGTGAGCATTCATACATTACTCAGCCACTTAATTAAGAGACTGGGATATTTGCAGTTAGCAGAAACTAATAAGGGAATCACATTTAAATTCAAATCACTCCTCAGGGTAGCTGTCTGCAACATAAGCAAGGCTTACTGGGTAGATGTTTCACTAAATGCTAACCTAAAAGCTTAGTTTTACTGTATTTTTGAGGAAAGATTTTTTTTTAATGAGGTGAGAGCAAAACAAAGAAATCTGGTTTTAATTTTCAACTTAGGTTTTGTTTCAGCTATTTTTAAATGCCAGTATGTCTATAACTTTGTATAATACAACAAGAATGTTAATAGGGTTTTACTCGCACAAAACAAAAATAAGTTCTACAAAACAGACTGCTGGGATTACCCTTCAGATGATATTTCAAGATATTTAGGACAAATGAGATCTATTCCTGACAACAAGCCACTATCTTAGCAGCCTTGAGGAAATGTCAAAAAAATCAATGCACTGGCACATTGTGAACCATGTCACACTAAATAAACGGAATTTACCTTACTAGCAGTTCTCTTTTTTACTGCTGAGCTGCTCATTTTGTATTTTATTTGGGAATTCCACCTCTGAAGGAATTTCAGATTTTTCTATAATGGACCAAAAGTAAAGTAGCAAAGATAGTGTTAGTAAGTATAATTAAAGTGTCATTAACTGAGAATATTGTCATTGATGATTTGCAGGTGACCTGAAACCATCTTCATACCATTCCTAGGGTCCTCACTCCAGTTCCAATTACTTTTTTTTTTTCACTTTTTTCTAAAGACATCTGTTTAAATGATCAATGGATCTGAAATCTTTAAAATGTCAACAAATTTTCTGAAATTTGAATGGAAAATATGCCCCTAAAAAAGTCCCAAAATATCCTTTTAAAATATAACTTGTTTATGACATTTCACATATATTTATATAATGAACCTTATATTAACCATTATCACATTATTTAAAAATATTAAGACAATGATTATTTCATTAAAAAACAATCTGAATTTTAAAATTTCAGGACAGGAATATCAAACATTCATATCTGAAAACTCACAGGACAAATGTGTTATTAGTTACTGTTCTTCTTTAGAAGTTGAAAACAAAGCAAAAAGAAGTCAATAACTTTTTCATTAAAATAAAGTATTTTAGAGTAGAAATAAACAAATTACATGCATTAAAAAATATAAAACAAAAGGCAGCAATGAAAAAAAAGAAATCCAAGACCCAAGAAACCAAACTAAACCTCAAAAACTTTGATAGACATATTCAGCATGAGAAAAGCTGTGAATTCATGAATATAGGCAACATCGAATGTTTAATGTTTCCCACAATATTTGAGTGTATCTGTATCACAACGGATACATTCTTGCACAGGAGACAAGTATGTTTAATGTAGCTCTGCACGAATTCAGTTAGATACTGGTGCATTTCCGCATAGAAAATTAGTGCTTCTATCCTAGCACTGAATCACTGCTGCAAGCCACTACTATTTCACTCCTTGGTGCACATCCATAATGTACACCTCCCCTGTTGGCCACCTCACCTATTCTTCAAGTAAGTATAGCTGAAAACATAAAATATCCTTTCTTCTGTGACCTTTCTACACTTCCACCAAGTATAAAGTTGGGTTTTTTTTCTTTTCTTCTGAAGTTATTTTCCCAAGGCTCTTTCTGCTGGTCTGGGATTTCAGCAATTAAGATTCTTGACTTCTATTTTGAAGTATTATATTTAAAGTACTCAAATTTGGGTGATTTTTCAAATATTATGAAACTTCAATGCTGATCATTTGCAATTCTTAATACATTTATGAGGTAATTTACAACATATTGTTTTTTTGACACTTTTACTATATCGTGTTATCTTCAAAATTATATTATTAGTCTTTATTTTTTATGGCTTTCTTAGGTTTTTTTTTCACCGTTTTGTTTTTCTGTAACATTACATAAGACATATCATGATACATCATGAAAAGTCTTGAAGCACAGTCTTGAAGAACACTTTCACATATAATGACAAATACATCCCAAACCATAAAAGATCCCCACTGCATGAACTTCACTTTTTTTCTTTAGGTATCTTTCTACTTCGAAAGAAGGTGAGAAAGTACATCACCCTGTAACCCAAAAAAACAAATAACCTGTGAGTTATGAACAGACATTGGCCTGATGTTTCTCTTTCTTAGCGTTAAGTATTTTCAACCCATTCTGACACTTGTCTTTTCTTCTCTCCAGTGTAATATAAGAAGAGATAAGAACAAGAAGTGGACTTGAGCTCTCTGAAAAAGGAATGTTATCATTTGGCAAAGGAAAGAAATGCAAGAAAAGAAGCAGAGAGAATCTGCCTTCTCATTTTCAGGATTAAAGTAATGGCATCAAGAGCAATACAGAAGGTACAACTTTTTAAATTGATTGATTTTGTTTGGGAGATGATAAAAACATTTGATGAGGGAGAAGTGGGAAGAAGTCAGAAGTATTTGGCAGAAAGTAGATTATGCTTCTCACTGGCTGTGAGGTTCAGTCTTGCCCATGATCCTCTCACAGGTGAACTTGTATGCATGTGGATATTGTATTTTCACTGGTGTATAAAAATAACACTTTAATATATGAGGACACTTGTTTTCTTCCATAGCATAGTATTGCTACAGGAAGAAGAAGCTTACTACTCACGAGGAAATGGAAAGTAGTCAGAGAACACAAAATGGGGTATGCAACCTGAGCAGCTAGTAACTGGTTGTGCATCTACCTCTCTCCAGAGAACATTTAATCAGACCTTCAATCTTGCAAAATAAATCATCTGGCTTTCAGCTTGCTCCTAAATGCTTCCTTTGGAACTGAAGGGGTAAAGAGGGACAATCCGCACAGCTCTTTCCAAGCATGTTGTTTACTGTGATACAACTTATTTTCAGCAACCATCCTCCCCAAGGAGCAGAAATTAGCACAGATCAAAAACAATTAACATATAATGAAATAACTTAGTCTATCTGCATTAGGCTTGGTTCTATACACCAATTTACCTCACACAGAAAAAAAAAATCATGTCCTCTAGGTCTGAGTCTGGTATTTCTTTCTGTGACATTTTATGTCTTCTTGCGATCTTTTCTTTGTACTCAAGTTAATGGAAGCACATTTCTCCAGAAATGCATTTCTCCTGCACATAGGTTGGGGTAATCCCCAAACACAAATACAGGCTGGGTGGAGAGAACCCCTGACAAAAGGGACTTGGTGGGGTACTGGTTGATGAGAAGTTCAAAATGAGCTGGCAGTGTGCACTTGCAGCCCCAAAAGCCAAGAATGTCCAGGGTTGCTTTAAAAAGAACCATGTCCAGCAGGTCGCATGAGGTTCAAGTTGGACAAAGTCAAACTAGAACTTAATCTGGCTACTGTCATAAGAGATAACAAAACCCTTTTACACAAAAACATAAGTGACAAAAGAAGGGCTAAGTAAAATCCCCATCCTTTCCTGAATACAGGAAAAACATAGTGATAAAGGAGAAGGAAAAGACTGATGTCTTCTTTCACTCAGTCTCTAATAGCAACATCAGTTGTCCTTAGGGTACCCAGCCCTCTGAGCTGGAAGACAGGGACAGGGAGCAGAATGATGCTCCCTTAATCCCGAAGGAAATGCTCAGTGACCTGCTCTGCCACTTTGACACCCACAAGTGTATGGGGGTAGATAGGATCTACTCCAGGGTCCTAAAGGAGCTGGCAGAAGAGATCACCAAGCCACTTTCAATCATTTACCAGTAGCCCTGGCCAACCAGGGACATCCCAGTTGACTGGAGATTAGCTAAAATGATGAACATGATGGTGCTAGGTTTACAGTTGGACTTAATGATTTTAAATGTATCCTCCAACATATATTATTACCCGATTAGATCTATCTCTTAGGGTCCTGACTGCTTCAGGGCTGACAAAAAATTAAATCATGTTATTGAAGTTGTCTTACAAATATCTCTTAAACACTGAGACATAGCCCTGTTCCATGACTAGATGATCTTTAAAGGTCCTTTCTAAATCAGACCATTCTATGAGTCTGATTCTATTACTTTCTCAATTTATAAGTTAACAGAGTTGGAGAAATTAGCAAAACCTCCTCAGTGGTGAGTTGTTCTGGGGTTTTGCTCAAAATAATCTCTTGTAAAACAACCTGTCTTTCAAAATTGGCAGTTGATTACAGTTCTAATTTAGGGAAATGAATAAGAATTTTTCACCATAAAATTATCAAATAAAATACTGCTTATTGAAAGTAAGAGAAAGTCCACTGCCATCTAAATCAATTTTTTGTTCTAAAGATAGATCCATACAGTGAATGCAATACAAATATATATATTCATCCAATGCCCTTCTAAACACTTTTATGAAGTCTGTGAGTATAGTACATAATGATTTTTTTTTTTTAATAGAGGATATCAACATTGTATTTACTGCATTAGAGTGCTTCTGAGAACATTTCTGGAGTGTGTTCATGACTGCAGGCTATGTCTTCTGTAACATCTTTAAATGAAAGTGATACATCAATTTGCAGGTGATTCAAAACTTTTCAGCAGAAAGATATAGTACTGTATGCAGACATTCTTGGTTAATGTTAGTCTGTGTCAGCACAATCATTTGATTGACTGCAAAGAAAAACACATCTGTGCAGAACCCTACAGTTCCTATGTCACAGGCACTTCTGCTTTGGATGTCAGATAGACTCTTCACTACTGCATCAGCTGAAACAACTCTTTCAACATAACCTCCTATTTTCATTTTCATATTTACTATTTCTCCATATAGTAAATACATGCAAGCATTTAATACTAAAGTTTCTTTTAGTTTTAATATAACTACACTTTAATTATCTTTCTTGCACAAAAAGCAGCACACTGTAAATTCTGCCAGCCAGTTAAAGCAAACAACCCTGTTAGGTTTACAGCCACTTGCTTCATATACTTCTTCCATCTAGCAAACCTGAATTCAGCCTCTATATTTGACATTAAGAATAAGACCCCAGAAAAGATGATTGAAAGAGACCTCATCCATGTCTATAAATATGTGAAGGGAAGGTGTTAAGTGGAGGGAGCTGGGCTCTTCTCAGTCGTGTCAAGCAATAGGACAAGTGGCAACAGGCAGAAACTGATAACCTGTGTTCATTTTGAGTCAGAACATGGGCTGCATTTCCCCTGTCCTACACTTGTCTCATTGGCAGAGACAAAAGACTGCTGCCAAAGCTGCTGCCTCATGCATAGTCCCTTGAGATGCTGCTTTAATGCTATATGACCTGTACTCCAGAACATCCCAGGAATACAGACTTTTTTTTCCAAAATTTTGTACTCCATCATTTTGGGGTACAAACTTTTCCACTTTGCTCTGCTAAGTGGTTTCTTAGAAAGAACTCACCATTGTGCTACATGATCTGTCTTCAGTGGAGTCCAGCTCTTCCATAATGGTGAAAAGAGCTGTATGTATATTTGTGTTCCAGCTTTGTAATTTAAGCTGTAAATTACTTATATTACAGGAAACAAAATTAGAAAAATGTCACTGGCAGCAGAAGCATAAAACAGAAAATTTGCTGTGAGTTTTAATCTCTGTGAGGACCTGGATCAAGCAGAAAAACATGGTATTGTCTAAATAAGCATGTCTTATTCTTCTGAATCAGCTTCAAATAACTTCATGTTTTAAAACATCAGCTTTGTCATGTGCCCCTCGAAAGTAAATTTGCCTTGATGCACATGAAGCTGAAGAAAATGTACACTTTGGTCATTTACAAATGGATTTTGCAGCTAGAGAGGTCCCCGGCAACAATCTTCCTAGGTAAAACTAATTAAATTTGGTTAAAAAGAAAAATAAAATCTAACATGAAATACTAAATGTCCTTGCCTTAAAAGAAAACAATTGAAAAATCATTACTCTGGTTTTACTCATCAGTGCACTGCCATGGAATAGTTAATACAATGTGCTTTCTCTTGCTAATACCAAGATCTTTAACTAAGGTTCTGAATAAGATTTGTGGAGATCAATTTATAATGCTGCTTCCCACCCGAGCTCAGTTTCATAAGATCACTACAAGAAAATCACAGGATGTGGAATAATAAATCTCTCTGAACCCACATTTGTACTATGTGTGGTGGTGAACAGGCAGCAGCAGCAGTCCCCAAGAATGAGTGTGAAAGCTGAACAACAGCATACCCAGCACTGACAGTTTTCTTATTGAGACTTTTCTATGAACAAGCTGGAATCACTGTCTATGATTCACAGCTTTGCAGTAAGTCTTTTTGGAACTCTGCAAAGAGCTGAAAATGGGATTTTCTGCATTTTAATGGTCAGGAACAGCTTTAATAAAATATCATTTAGGCTTTCAAAGAAGTCTAGGATTTTGCAAGAGTAAATTGACTTTACAAGGTTGTACTTTCTGGGCTGTGTCCTGCAGCATCACCATGCAGAAACAGAATTTGAATCATGACCTTAGCCTGCAACTAATGTAGATGTGTCTGATTAGCATCTGGGCATTAGCCAGCATGGTTCATTTGATACAAAAGCCTTGTTAAGTCAAGAAGAAAGGATTTAGGCACTCTACAATAAAGAACTGACTTTTGCAAGGGTAGCATATATTATTTCTTCAGAGCTACAAGTACTCATGGCACTTTTGCAAACAGGAAAAGTAGCTCTCTATTCTAAATTAGGAAAAAAACCCAAACTCAAAAAAAAAAAAAAAAAAAAAGATTATCATTGAGACTTAAGAGTAAGGAGAAAACATGGAATCAGCTACTGTGTAATCAGAATTTATCGATTTCATATTCTCAGCAATGCAGAGTGATTTTTATTTTTGTCATTAGGTTCTAAATTAATATATTATATGTATTTATCAATAAAGTACAAGGGTGGACAAAAACGGTGGAGAGGAAAAATAAGAATTAACTGGAAGAGAGCTTTGGAAAAGGATTTTAAAAAGCAAGTAACTGAATCACGCAATCATTTATGACAGAAGAGACTTCTTGAGACCGTCTAATCCAAAGCCCCTACTGAAGCAGGGTAATCTAGAGCAGGCTTCACAGTGTATTTTAAGTGCTCTAGTAAGAAATACATGGAGGTCCTGTGGTAGCTTTTGCTCCATCTCATGCTGCTGTAAATTAGGATAGATGATTCTTGCCTTCTCTGCTGTCACACAGAGTAAAAACTCGCTTTTTTCCCCCCACTTTTTCTTCTTTTTTTTTTTTTTTTTTTCCCTGAGAAAGCACAAGGTTGCTTCTCACTGTCACACACTTGGAATGCAGAGAAAGGCAAAAAGCTGGAAGAGCACCTGCCTTACACACTGTGCCCTGGGATGCTCAGGTATCTGCATCTCTTCACTTCACAACACCCAAGATGCATGGCCAGTGTTCAAGCTGCATAACAGAAGAGCAATAGGAGGGAAAAAGTCTGGTTACTAAGAGAATAGAAATGGTTCATGCTGTGATAATAGAAGACATAAAAAACCCATGAAAACTGCAATTAGAATATAGCTAAGTCCCTAATTTGGAAAATTAAATAGACTAAAAATTCATAAGAAACAGTGAACAGTGTAACACAAGGATGAATACTTTTTTGTCTTCCCTCAAATTTGATCTTATGACTGTCATGTTCCTTTGTCAGTATAGCTAGTGTTGGTCAGCTCTGTAAGTCCTTGGTACCAAAACAGAGTTTAAGACTATTCAAGAGGTATATTTATTTTAGCAGATTTTCCCAAATATTTTCTTGCATAAGGTTCAGAGAGTGACAATGTAATCGTAGGAGACTTTAAAAACATTAATTTGCACTTCTGGATGCAAAATAATCAGACAAGTCATGGTAACCAATAAATAGATCAATTTGTTGTTGCTAAAGAGCAGCAATAATAGAAACAAATAGACTTCGACAATGACTGAGATACGAATGGACTTCTGTAAGTAGAACTTCTTTCAATGAAAAAAATAAATACTGGGAATGTCATAAAGGTTGAGGTAGGCAACTTTAATGAATCAATATTACCTTTGAAACAGAGAAGTGAAACAAAAGAGAAGTTGAAAGAATGTCCACATTCAGTGGAAGCAGATGCTGGTGGTCAGTGGGGGAACTGAAAAGTGAAGAAAAACATCAAAAAGTTTGTGTTGGAAAAGACCTCAAAGATCATGTAGTTCCCACATTACTGTCTGCCATGGTCAGTAATGACACCTGTTGGATCATAACATCATAGAATGGCTTCTGTTTGAAGGGACCTTAAAGATTATATAGTTCAGTTGGAAGCTATTGCCCTTGGTCTTGTTACTACACACGCTTGTAAAAAGTCCCTCTACACCTTTTCTGTAGAGTCCCTTAAGCTACTGGAAGGCTGCAATGAGGTCACCTGAATCCTTCTCTTCTCCAGGCGGAACAATTCCAATTCTCTCAACCTTTCATTGTAGGAGAGGGACCCCACTCCTCTATTCTTCACCCTCCTCTGGAGTCACGCCAGCAGGTCCATGTCCTTCTTGTGCTGGCACCCAGAGCTGGATACAGCACTACAGGTGGGGTCTGAGCAGAGCAGAGCAGAGCAGAGCAGAGCAGAGCAGAGCAGAGCAGAGCAGAGGGGCAGAAAGTCTGCAGATGATTCAAATTAATTTTTAGCTTGTGCTAATATGACTGTGATGATTTCAGATAAACCTAGTAAAGTAAAAGAGGAGTTTACTGAACTACCAACTCCAACTGTAGGACTCAGGGGAGGAAAACAAAAAAAAAAAAAGAAAACTGCATGACATCAGAGATGAGCCAAGAATAAAATTGTTTACATATATTGAAACTCCCTGGGATCTGAGCCTGGAGGATCAGACTGCTTTGAGTTTCCTCGAGACTCTGCCCTGACTCTGCCTTTCTCTTGATAGAGAGAGGTAGCCTTGATTCAATCGTCCAGAATTTATTAATGCCAAAATAACAAACAATAAGCTGTCCACTGTATATGGAGTGAACTGTAAAATGGCGGTAACAAGGGGCAAAAGGCAAAATGCGCAGGCCCAGAGTGAGACAGGGGTATTTATGCCTCTTGGTGTGGAGAGGAGTTAAGGCGGGTTCTGAGGGAAGGGTCCAATAGGGGAGAACAACTAGGAATATTAAAATTTCTGCACCAAAAATCAAACTATGGTAACATAAAGAACGGGGAACCTTCTGGTAATAATTTGCATGCTTGAATGAGGGAACTTGTGAGTAAGTCTCTTGCTTACTGTACTTAGGAGTTTCCCAGGGCATCAAGCTGGGGTTTGCTTCTTCTCCAGGGCAACCACTCTTTGCAATACATCTAAAAGCTTTAGTTGAAAATAATACTAGAGATGTCACAGAGATATCATGTAAGCCAACAGTACAGCTTCACTTTGAAAGCCAGCGATATCTGGTCACCCTGCCCAAGAATTATATAAAAACTTAAATATTCAGAGAAAAATTACAAAAAAGATAAGCACATAGAGGGTCCATAGAAAGTGCATTGAAAATATGAGTAGAAGGCACTGTGACAAAGGCACAGAAAACCATGCTTCTATTCATGGGCTCCCCAAGAATATCAAGATTTCTGCTAAAATGAAATGGATTTTGTTGCTAAAGTTTCTGTAATATGAGATATACTTCTTAAACCAAAGGGTTAGAAAGGCTACTCATTATGCAGGTTATGACATTATTTTCTGACAAAGGTTTTTTTATAATTTTTTGGGAGCAACTGACACAGGCCACCATCATAGATGAGACCCAGAGCACTGGAAAGAAGAAAGCACAGAAAAAATAAAATATATGGTCTTAATTCTGTTTTTTGTTTTGCTGAGGTTTATTAAAGTATAATTTAAAAAGTCTACTTGATGTGGTTTTGCTAGCATATTATGGTTTCATAGATTTCTAGATCATGTAACTTTGCTAAACTTCCTTCAAATTACTCTTTATTGTCAGGTTCTCTTTAAGATGTTCCCACCTTTTGATATTGGTATTTCCTTGGATCCGTCTGTGAATTCCTTTCAGAATAATCAAAACTTCCAATACAGATTAATAAATGGAGTTATTTTCTAATCAAATCACTGTATAATCATATTTCTTTCTGAATTCCAAGTTGTGCATAGTGACCACTCACAAATTAAAATATTATTTCAATAAGAGATGCCCGGAGAGAGAGGGAGAATAAGATAAAAAGAGAAAGACAGAAAGGAGGGATGTGAAGCAAAGGGGATGGAAGGCAAGACATGCCAAGACAAAGCAAGGGGGAAGAGTTATTCTAGAAGGATTCAAAAATTTTATTGCAATTTTTTAGACTTCTAGGAACCCTTGAATTAGCTTGCTTTCTGTAGGAGATCCTATCAAACTGCAGCTTCAATGATTTTAACACAGAAATTAATTATATTACTCCGTTTTCCCCTTTTAATAGAGCAGCTTATATTGTATTAGAAAATATTCCTTATTTCACTCTTTTCCAGTGATTCCACACTGACACACATTTGACAGACCTAATATCTATATCTATTTCCTTTTTCTTCTGTTTAGAGGGTTGATTACAGTTGTCCCCAAATACAAAGAAATATTTCCTTAACAGAACATGCCAAATTAGGGCCTCTAGATGGGAACTTTCAATGCCATATGTTGCTGTGTACCCACATGTGCTGGGTTATGATGGGGCAGAGTTCATTTTCCTCAGAGTGGCTACTATGGGGTCGTATTTTGGATTTGTGCTGAAAACAGTGTTGATAATACAGGGGTGGTTTTTTTACTGTTGGGCAGGTCTTGCAGAGCATCAAGGCCTTTCCTGCTCTTTGTACCACCCCAGCAGCACAGAAGCTATGGGTGCACAAGGAGCTGGACAGGGACACAGCCAGTACAGCTATCACAAGTGACCACAGGGACAGCCCCAACTATACCTTGTTACACTTGACATATAAAGCTGGGAGAAGAGGGAGGAAGTGAGATGGGGACAGAGACAGGGACAGGATGTTAGGAGTGATGTCATTCCGCAGTAATCATCACGTGTGCCAGCATCCTGTGTTCCTGGTGTTGGCTGAACATCTGCCTGCCTAGGGGCAGTGGTGAATGAATTGCTTTGTTTGGCTTGCATGTGTGGCTTTTGCTTTACCTATAAAACTGTCTACATCACAACTCACTTTCTCTGACTTTTGCTGTTACAATTCACTCCCCATTCTAACTCAGGGGAGGGAATGAGTGAGTGGCTGCATGGTTCTTAGTTTTCATCTGTGCTTAAATCATGACACCACAGTTTTTCATTTCTTTGCACCAAATTTTAGAATGCCAGCTGTCAACAAGTAGCAGACTTCTAAATCCTATTCTTTTTCTATTATTGTGTTCTTTGTATTATTTTACTTTGAAAAAGTATTTTTCTGAATTTATAAAGTGTTTGACAACCTATTCCTGGTCCCTTCCTAGAAGCTTTATTTTCCTACGTTCGAGCATCTAAAAAATGGTGGCATAACCAGAATTTTGGAATGGAGAGAACACAGTGAGGATAAGCTGAGTAACAGTAGAGTTCCATAGCAAAGAGAACTGACGTATTTCATAGTTCTCATTCATTCTTTTCTGTGCAACTACAAGAGACAGCATAGGATGGGAGTGATCAGAACACTGAGAGTTATACTCTGAAAGGTATATTACTTGCAATTATTTTTCCAGTTCTTGAAGTCTATCTAAAACAACTTTAATGTATTGCTTCTCAGCTGATTAATATACTTGAACAGTATACTTTGTTTTTCAGAAACTAATTTCAGGCAAGACATATAGTGTTTGTGTCTCCAATAATGCTTGACATTTAGTAGAGACTCCAGTCTAGCATATTGCTTCTACCACTAGCTGGTGGGCATGTTCGCCCCCAGAATGCCTTTTTCTTTAATTGCTATAAAACAATTAGAAATTTCCTTCTGCTCTTAGTCTCTTTATTCAGTATTTCCCTTGCCCAAATCCTTGCAATCCTTAAAATACTGTCGGTAAATCAGTATTGGTCGTCACAGCAACCTGTCACTGACTTAGTGGATTTTCCCACTGATTTTGATAAAACTTGCAAAAACTTTTAAGAGACCAAAATTCAGACCAATGTAAAAAAGCTTGATAAGTAGTCATGAAAGCTTCTCCTGAATTTTCCTTTATTTAAAAAAAAAATCAAATTACTTTCCTCTTTTTCGGGCATCAGGAAGATTGTAAGCTGTTAGTGTGCTTCATTGAACGAATGTCCACAGTAATTAAATACAAATGTAAAATTAAAAAAAAGAAAACAGAGGAAGAATGTTTGTATCACTAATTCTTTCCTGAAATAGTGTACTTCACACATCATTCTAGCTTTCAGTCTTCCACTGAGAAATAAAAGTACCAAATATTTTTAATTCTTCACTTTTCTATTTACCATGAGGATATAAACATAGCATCATTTATTCTTACAGTGGTTATTTGCAGCATTTGTCTCTTGTTGCTGCATTCCTTTCTTTCCTTGCTTTTTCTCTTAGAGCTATAATTCCTCTTAATGAGATTGAGAAATACAGCAAGTAATTTCAGGGGGGGATAACTTATAAAAGATCTTATTGAGCAAGCAAGTGCTAAGAAAGGTAATGTGTTAATAAAATTTTTGGATTTTTAATATTATGCAACTTATTAACTGTAATAAAGCTACCCATGACAGATAACATTAAGTGTTTGCATATTTCTTCCTGGTAGATTGCTTGGCATACCTTATATCTTTTACTAAAGAAAACAGTAATTACATAGGTGAAAATACATGACACTGGAATATTTTCCTGGCTTAATAAATACATAGGTAGAGGCAAAGTCCTATTATGTCAATGCATTGATTTCTAGAAAGTCTTACAAAAAGAATTTGGTACGAAAATTTCAGAACAATGGATTAGATAGGTGTGGTGGTTTTGTTACTGTTGGGGTTTGGGTGTTGGTTCTTTATTTTTTCCCCCAGAAAAATGTCAAATTTGATCTTAGAAAATAATTTATCAACATTTATCAGAATATTTTCAATCTCCCATATAAGGATGACTAATCTCTATTATTTTCCAACTTCTTTTGTCTTACAAAATATCTCCTTATTAAGAAAAAATACAATTTTTTTCAGTTTTTCTGCTGTCAAAGACATTTTTTTAATTCCCTAATTTTTTTCCCAAAATTACTTCTTCAATATCCAGAATATAACTGTTCCTCCTTGTAAATAGTTATTCATCATAGCTGAAACAAATATTTTAAAATTCAGTGGGCTTGACTTGCTATGTATGAATTCCTATATTAATTTCATTGTCAAATCATATAAATTGGTTCTGTTACACAGACCTTCACAATTTACTCCACAGTCTTTTATAATATGGTACTTTTTGAAATTGGTAAGTCCACTCAGATAGATAGACAGACACCACTCTAACAGTGATCAAATTTAATATTTGACTGCTAAAAAGGCAAATCACCTTCCCTATTATTTATAATTACTTTTAAAATTAGAAAACCTGGAAGAATAGTAAAATTAATAAAAAAGTATGCAAAATATTATGCATGGAATCATGGGGTTTACTAAAATATAGAAATATTTTTCTTAGTTTTTATACAGCACTTTGTATTTTACTGGTTTTATCACCAGGGCACACATCCATTCCAGGCTTACACATGCCTAAAAATAGAAGACTGAGTAAAAAAAAATTAGGATTTTATTTAGTTTAGGATTTTATTTACTTAAGGATTTTCTAGCACATGATCTGGCAAACTCCACTCACCCTCTAAAAGACAAACTGCTTTAACCTTATTTCATGAAATAAAGAAATGGAAATCTCTGCTAATATCTGAAGCACAGTAAAAATCAGTTACCTCCAAAGTATAAATTTTTACCTCTAAATAGAAAAACTGAAATATTTCCAGTCATTTATAATGGTTTCAGACCAATTTCCTTGATTTCATTTTTTTCACCCTTGCATTCCAGAATAACTAAACTCACTTGATAAATATCAGTGATCTTCAAAATGAACTTGCAGTGTCCTCATTTGAGCTTTGACTTGTTATGTTGACTTATGTCAGATGAGCTGGCCCCTTATACTTTGTCTTGCCACTACAGTCAATAAAGCTTTTACATAAAAAGGGCAAAATGCCACTCATATTTGCTATACATGCTTCTAGCATTGCTCCCTTTCTGTCATATTTGTCTTCTTCACTCTTAAACCACGTTTTTACTGTTAGCAGTAAAAACTAAGGGGATATTAGTCAGATTCTACTGCCTCACATATTAGTAGGAAAATAGTCAGATTTTAGTGACAATGATTGCATGATTCATTAAAGATTTTGATTTTCAGAAAAGTGTTTGATAAAACAGTGTTTTGAAGAAACGTGGGGAGCATAATTGTAGGATCCCACTATACAATTGTAAAAACATTGCAAACTTTGTCCAGCTGGCCCGATGCTAAGCCCAATGGAAACCATTTGAAAAGATTTTCCATTCGCAGGTCTAGAATCAGTACCGTGAGCCTGTTTGTAAGAGTGGATGGGCTCACCTTTGCTTTTTACCTTCAGCAATTAAGTCATACTGATCGGGTTGAAGTATTGAAATTTTACCAATTCCTGATGCAAATCAATCAACACGTAATGAGAGCACTGTGCTGTTCTCTTGCTGTTTTCACATACCATAAGAGTATATGCTTAGAGAAAATGTGTAAGTACTCATGTAAACAATTCCTAATGGAAACCTAGTTTCTTGTACTGAAAACAATTTTTTCTTTTAACCTGAACTAGGTCAAGAATGAATGTATGATAAAAAGACTCTAGGGATTCTGCATATATCCAGATTGAATTCTTTAGCAATGGAGAAAAAATATCATTGAGAATAGAACGATGACATATATATCACAAATTTCAACCTTTTTGGATCCTAAATAGAGTGGACAGTAGTATGTTGCAGTCTCTTATTGTGCAAAATGGCACAGATTCAGAAAGCTGCTCAATTTATCTTCCAAAACCTAAGGTTTTGATTTCTCAGATTACAGGTACAGCCTCTCTCACATGTTAACATGTGTTTCAACACATTTTTAAACAGCCCTAATCACACATTGCCTAAAGCCTATCTGTGGTATTGGCCAATTTCTAACAATCAAATTAATTTTCCCCTTCCAAATAGTGACTGATTAAATGTCAATGGATTAGAAGCATCTTCTGCAGCAATGTGCATCTTTCAAGGGTCATGGTATAACAGGCCTGTGAAAATGATTCAGCTTACAATGCTTTGCATTATTTTGTTCAGAATGCATTTCAAGAAGCATTGAAAAAAGAAGGAAAAGAAGCTTTAAAATGTGTGTCTCCATTAATGTCTCATAGAATCATATAGCCTCTTTTCATTGAAAGATTTATAACTCAGAAGAGTGATTTCAAAAGTGCAAGATGAGACTATCTCCTTCTAGTCTCTTGTATGAACTTCTGAGTTCTGACCTAGGCCATAGGAGTCTTGGGGCAGAAAGCAAACTTGGAGCAAGTCCTCAGACCATTTGCCTTGAACTTTGCTAGCCATCTAAGTCAGGTATACTTATCTCTACTAAAATTAGGAGTATATTAGAGGTATTTTAAGGGCTTCCAGAGGATTCAGAAGCAGCAGTCCAAGTGATAACCTGGGTGGAAATACAACAAAAGTAGAAGGGAAAATACTATTTTTAAACTCTAGCCTCCTCTCAGCATTTTTCTTCACTTTGACATAATTCAGCCTCCCTGCACCACAGAAGTTATTGCAGTGTACTCTTGAATGTCATATACCCTTATAAGTATCATAATAATATTGAATGTTCCTTTCATGCCCAGCTGCCAAAAAGAAAGAAAAATAATGATCTAATCACAGATTTGATTCCTAAAATCTTTCTCAAGTCAGCCAACATGTAAAAAAGATTCTGTAGTCTTGTTAATACACATAGATCACAAATCATAACTCTAATATTATGAAATAGTAACATTGGCCTGAAAGTCCAGAGGAATTTTTAATACCACTGACAAATCACTCAAGTTTCACGATATGTTGAAAATTTAACATTATATGTGAGGCAATGTCTCTTTCCTATAATTTTTCTGTTCTGCTCAGCACTCACTAGTTTTGTAGGGAAAACTGTAAACTGTAAACTGTAAACTCTCAAATATACTTAACCATTGTGACTATATCAACTCCATCAGGTTGTCACAGCCCCCTGCTCCTCTGAAACTCTTACTCTGCTCTTTCTTGATACAGTTTTCTTCTTCATTTTAAGCTATCTTAAACTTTTCACCAGGAGCACTAATTTATATAAGTAACATTATCATGTCCATCTACTGAAAACTGAATACAGCTGATGGTTACCGAACACTGTTCCAAATAGCTTTAATACAACTACAGTAACATAAATATGTCTGTTTAAATAAGCAGAACAAGTTCATTTTTGCAGAAGGATTTTTTTTTTTTTATTTTGTGTCCTGCTTTTTGTAAATAGGTATGAACACAGGGAGTAACAACAAGGCAATGACTACCAGAGCACTGGATGAAATAGGTAGTATATTGACTTTGATCTCATCCATAAGCTTACATTAATATAACAAAGATAAGAGCAGAGCCTAAAATACTGTTGATTTTGAAACAATAATGTCTCTTTTTAAATGATGTATGTAAAAATGTGTGTAGAATACACCTTTGCAAACTACTAGGTTTTATTGTGAGCTTGCAATTCTTAACGTTTATTGAACAAAAGGTCTAAGCTTTTTTCTGAATAAAAGATAGGGTTTCAGTCTTCATGGCAACAGCAGAAAAATAAGCATTCCCTGTTTGCCAATGTAGAAAAGCAGCCATGAACAAAAGCCAGAAGCAGCAACCATTTTCATCATCAGCTTTCAAATTCTTTCAATAAATCTGGGATCTTAAATATCACAGCACTGACATTGAAAGCTCTGCGAAAGATCTACACAAAATACATCTAAGCTAAAAGAAATGGCAATGTACAACAATATAAAGTCTGAGAACAGATGAATTAATACAAAAATCTATCATTTTGGTATAACTCTGTTTTTAAATGGACATGGATGATATTCCGACCCAAGCTCTAAAAGCGTTATTTCAGTCTAATCAGTTAATTGCAATCTGATTCCCAACTCAGCTTCTACTTCTGCAATAAATCCCTTGATTTAACATGGAAAATTGCTACTTATAATCCATTGTTTATTGTCAAGTCATTTGTCAGTCCTTCCATCTTTCTGTATAGCTAGGAAAACTCGGACGTATGTTGTTCCAAATATCTTCAGATATTTTGACTATTTACCAAGGGGACAGAATTTCAAAAACCTTCATCATGCTCCTGCATTCTCTCATTGTATGAAAGGGGACTTGTATCCATGCATCTCCTAACTGATTATTGGTTTTACTGACCTAATTATGTTAGATTAAAATTATGCTGAATATTATGATTAATGTTCACAAACTGAGGCACACGTAGATAACTTGGGTTTGACATTACTATTTGAAACTTGCAAGTTCTTGGCATGAAGCTCCCAGTCTGTTAAGGCCTCCTCACGAGTGAAAATTGCTTCTAAAATCAGGTTGTGATTGCTTAAAAACCTCCTCTAATGAGAACTAATAACTGGAATTTGTAGTCACACAAGTTCAAATTAAAAATAAAACATGCTGCTGTAAGAATATATTAATGGTTTCTCCACTAGCTGTTGTCTTCTGATCAATCTTCAGTCTCTGAAGAGGTATCTGGCCATAGTCTCTCCACTTATGCATTTTGCAAATTCATCAACCAATCTTACCATACCGATTCAAGTTTGCTGCTAATTCTGGTGTTAATTTTCATGAGTACCACAGTATCTCATTTGTCAGAAGCTCAGAAAAGAAATAGGTAAAGTAATGACTTATAAATCACCTGATAAAAGCTTTTGACACATTGTTTGTAGCAATACTTAGTGCTCATTTTTCCTACCTATGATGTTAAGAATTTTACAGCAAGAATACATTTGATCCTGACACAGCTGGCTGAATAGCTGTCATACTAAAAAAGGCATGAATTTAGAAAGAGATTTTATGAAAAAAATCCAAGCTCTTTTGTATTTAGAAGTTAAACAAACTGCTCTATATAAACATATTATATGAAACCCTATAATCTGTTTAAATAAACTAAAAGAGAATAAAAGCTTCTTTAGTACCATTATTGATAAGTCTATCAAAAAACCCCCAACGCTTATGGAAACCAGTGCACACATAAAGACCACAGGGATTAAACACTCTTTGTTCTGTTTAGTCAATTTAGGTTACCATCCAGCAGTTGTTCATCTTAAATTGGAGAAACACTTTCTTTAAGTATGCAAAAAATCAGAAAAACAATTATCACATAAAAAAATAAAATTACTGAGATATTTTGTCCTGTTAACACTATATACATTCTATCTTTTTCATTTAGTATTGCTAGTCAAAGAAGTTATTCAAATTTTTTATTTAAATACAATTCCCCCTGCCACTGATTTTACATCAACCCAAAATCCCTGTTCTCTCAAGACTGTCTTTGAAAAATGTTACACAAGCAACTATCTATCTATCTATCTATCTATCTATCTATCTATCTATCTATCTATCATCTATCTATCTATCAATCTATCTATCCATCCATCCATCCATCCATCTTTACTTGTGTTATTTGTTTCTTTTTCCAAAGGTATTAAAATATTTCAGATTTACACCTGATAATGTTGAGATAAAGGCAACTTTGGGGTCCCCCACTCAGGCAGCTGTACTATCGTAAATTATCATCAGAATCTTAATCGAGAAGATTTCACACAAATCAGATAAAACTTTGATTTCTCACATTTGTAACTAGGAGGTTGCCAAATAAGAAAAGGAATTTTAGTTTTATTTTAATTAGTTTTTAATCTGCTGTAGGTATTTCACTTAAATAGTAGTAGAAGATTTGGGGCTTGAGTTTTCACTCATAGTGTTCACTTATCTGGGTAATACATGTTTTAGACCTGACTTTTCAATATTTAAGATACAAGACCAATGAAGAACATTTTTCCTTTGCACACATAAAACTTAATTCAGCTCATTCCCAAATTCTTTACTTCCTTTGATACCTTGAGTTCTCTGGGTTTTTTTCCTTCTGTTTTTATGGATTGTATTGAATTTCATGTCATTTTCCTTCAAGTTTCTGCCTCTATAACCATGCATTTAGGTAGGAATCTTTCTTCTTTTTATTTTTTTGTTTTTCCATATAATGTCATATAAATTATTCTATCCATCAAAGTAACACGCAAATTTCTAACATATGCTTATAATTTCAATCTAAAAAATATGATCCACAAGAGAAATAAAAGACCCAGGAATATCTATTGTCATCTCAAGCATTTCAAGGAAATAGAATGTATTCTGTGAGGGTTCATTATTAATATTTTAATGCCCAGAGTTATTAATGTTGCTTTAACATCTATCCTGAAATTTGTATAATACAATAAGCATTTTTTAATATCTAAAAAATATGGTTATTTCCCATTTAGAATGGTATCTTCATTTCATGAGTAAATACCACTCATAATGGTTAGCATTCATGTTGAGATGTATGGGATAATTTAAAATATAGAGAAAAGAGAGAGGGAAATACTTGTATGATATTCTGTAGATGCTGATCCTTTTTTAACTGTTTTAGAATAGAAATTTAAGGTGCGAAAGGTGACTATGAAATAGGTAAGAGCAACCTGCTGACACAGAGCATGCAGAAGGCAGGGATGGTATGGTGTGGAAAGGTCCAGAAGATTCCATCCACATCCCAGGGAAGGAGTCATGAGTGAGCTGTTGGTGGAATAGGTTAATGAAAATTGATCCAGTGCTTTTGAGCAGTGTTAGTTAACCCCAAAATAAGTGTTGGATACATAATTGAGATCTGAATCAGACAGCAAACATGACTTAAATCCCTTCATAGAATGGACTTCTTCACCTCCCAGACCCCATGTTATCCACATCAGGGTGGATCACTGCTGGTAACTAAAGCAGGATAAATTAAAATATTGGATTTTACTTATGGTAGATAACAAAATAATACTCCACTCTTCATACTTTTCTGTGTATTGTTTCAAAATTGTATGCATATCATGCCAAAATTTTTCAGTCTCTTATTCTCTTCCAAAAAACAAAAGGCTAGTCTAGGATTTAATGTCAAGTTTCAGCATATGAAATCATTTGCAGTTGAGTTGAAAACTCTTAAAGCCATTGAGAAAGTTAAGAAATATTAACTCAGCTCTAAGTTTAGTCTGTCCCGTTTAATATTAATTTATTAGTGGAGAAAAGAACCCAGAGAGTGCAATTTTTTTTTACTTTTTTTAGGCTCACTAGGTGACTATTATGCATGCATATGACAGCTGGTGTATTGATTCCAGAACTGCATGGATTTGTTTTAAATCTATTTCATTAAAAGTTTAGGATCCACGTAGAGGCAACAATTCTATAATCATTGATAGAAGAAAACAGCATAAAAAATCTTTTTTCATCAACAATTCATGTGACTGTTATTTTAAAAGAAAGTCAAGCTGTTTCAAATTTTAAGTCCATAATCATCTGTGTACAAATAGTTTTACCTCATGGGAGTTACAGTTCAAACAATTCCTGTACACATTCTCTTCTAAAGAATAATTTTCTAACCAGGACCATATTCTTAATGATTGCTGTAATTTTAGCAGGATTGCTTCTGTAAGAAAGAGAAGCATTTTGTTTATGAGACACGTTACCTTTGAAAAAAGAAGCATAAAATAAATTAGTTTTAAAGATGATGTCAGTCATTGTCATTATATGGGGGTAGAATAATATTGAAGTTCTATTTTTCTTTTCCTCAGAGTATTTCTGATTTGAATAGGTATGATTTGTTTCTTACACAGTAACTAAGCAGCTGATTTCTCTAACTAGTTGTTCAGCTGAAGATCCATAGTCTGCCAGAAATACTTCCTCACTTTAAGATGAACAAATGGGGAAGCCATTGAACAGTATAGAAAGAGCTGATGAGATTTTCCAAGTGTCTGTATTTAAGCACTAATCCAAAAACTGTAGTGGTTAGCTTGGGAAATTTTAATCAAATAAATTAGTTACATGTTTAGGGATTTGTGGAGAAAAACAAAAGAAAAACAAAAGAAAATTAATTTGCTTTAGAAACACACATTGTACATATGGCAAAACTTTATCTATTATAAATTTACTAAGGTAGCATAAATGTACATTTTAGTGTTAAAGATTTGTGTATTTAAAATTAGGGCCAATGTACAAATTCATACAAATTCATATAAATGATTATTGATCTATTGATTTTTGTGGTGTCAACCATGCAACTGTTGTAATTGTTAGTTCTCCTTATGCTCTCTGAAGAACTTGAAAGTATAGAGGGAAAGCCAACTTAAAGACTCCTGTATAAGAGAAATGAAGGATAATGATCTTTTCCATACTTTCTTTGGATCACAAATGGATCCCATACAATAAAAAACATCTGTAAATTCTGTTTCAGGGTAATAGGATGACATGATCGCAAGAAGAACGTTTGTGTTTGGGGAAAAAAATCGCAAGTAGTTAGTTGCTACAGTATAATAGCATTTTTCGACAGAAATATAAAAAATAGTTCCTTGAAGTTGTTCCTAATTTATTCAAGCAATGTATTTCTGGACAGTTTGAAATGCAGCTTATTGATTGTACTTTAGAATTCTTGCTTGAAGAAAAGGGTAACAGAAACATAATAGATATCCTGTGCCAAAAGCACATCTTTTAGTAGATGACCTGAAGTTGGCTAACTTCACAAAATCAGTCAGCACAGAAAGTAGATCAGATAATTTCTGAGTGCAGGTTGGTTTCAGATTACCTTAAAGTAGGCATGATTCATGAAAGTATTAATCTATTTATCCATTGTGGGTTCATATGCAGAGGTCTGGGATTTATCTGTTGAACTAGTATGAGACATTAATTTTACCTGTCCTGTGCTGATTTGTTTCTTCTCAGACTATCAATGTGGAGGCACACTGGAAGCCTCCTAGCTCAGTTGTGAAAAACAAAATTTAATGGAAATCTTAGTTTCTCCCTAGTTGAAATTATAAAGGGAAATTTTCAGCAGCTGATAATAATTTTATTTATATACTACAATATGGTCAATGTGGTGCTTTGACCATGGAAGGAAAGCACGTGATATAACAGTAATTTATATTTTAGGAATTCTGTCACCAAATGTTTTACTGTGCTTTGATTTTCAAATTACGGGTACATTTTTAATAATTTTGAAAGGATTCACTGGCAGAATAAAACCATGGTGCCTAAGGCTTAAATTTTATGTTGGGCCTCTAAAATATGTTGACTAAAGTAAAAATAGATGACTGAAACCTGTGTAGAAATGCTTGAGCTAGCTTTAAACTATCAGAATGAAGATAATAACAGTAAACATGTAAGAGACTGTATCTCAGCAAGAGCTATAAAATAGACTTGGGAAAAAGCATCATAGGAAATAACTCTGCAATAAAATTGGAGGTATTAAAACTAGCCTCTGGCTTAGAACAGATTTTCTGTATTTTTGGCTGAAGTATGAACCAGGCTCATCCTGTTTTTTTCTTGCCAGTTTGCACTGTTCCTACCACCAGTCCTTGGCTGGTTCCATGGCTCTCCAGCAATTGGTGTTGGAGACATAGGTATTAGCTTTATCTTCTGGGCTCCTGCAGCCAATGATGCCCAAAACTGGTAGCTGCAAACAGTGGCACAGCAGGCAGAAGCACAGATTCCTGCCTGAGCTCCAAAGGCAGCCTTTGAACAAACTCCTGGTACTCATACTCTCTAGGTACTGCTGAATGCCAGATTAATTTGTGTATAGACATGGGCAGCCTGCTGCACTTTAATTGTGCTACAAAGTGGGATGCCTCTGTATAGCTGCAGCAGACAATCTCTCTGACTTGTAGACAGTGATATTGAAGTATTTGCCTTTCTCATGAATGTAGTCAAACATGATTGAAGAATGTCTTTTTATCTGATAGTGTATTATGGCATATAGTTTAACCCATCTGCCATAAAAGGGTAAATGCAAAAGGCAGATGATTCACTATCATATCCACAGCAGGACATTTTCTCTACATATCTCTGATAAAATTTGAATTCAGTTAATTTACTTTTGTGTATGCTTTGCCCTTCATTTCATATTATTTGTTGTATGAGTTGTTACTGACATTTAAGAACTCCATTTTATAGCTGTGTTCAAAATGGAATGCAGGTAAATAAAAAATGACATTTTACGTAACGCAATATAAAAGGTTATTAAAAATGCAAATTTTAGTAGCTCATCCATGCTCATATTTAGGGTTATTGGAAGTATTAGAACACCCCATGAAACAAGAAAAAATGCCTTCTTGCTTGTGGTAAGATGGAGTAGGAAAGAGAAAATAAGTAGGCAGAAAATCTTTGGTCTTATCCTGAATAGTGGGCATGGTACCCACCCTTAAGTCAATATTACACCATGCATTAAGAGAAAAAATCTGGAAAAGAAACCCATCAAATGAATACTTACAACAGTAAGTTGTCTCAATTTACACTCTGAAGTAAGAAGCAAGCAAGCTTACCCTTTAAATAACATATAAATCCATATCTTTATAAAATATAAGAGAACTTGTAGTTTTGATGAGTTTTCTTGGTCATTCATTTATAAACAAAGTACAACACAAAATCTTAGAGGCTTAGTTTGGACACTGCATGGCAATCCTAATTCTGTGCTGAAATCTAATGAGTCTAACTGGAAACCATTTCAATTGAGAACTGAATGGGGATTTTAGAACTGTTTTGAATAATGATGCTTTAATACTTAACTCTTACTTCTGGTGCCTTTTGAGTTTAGGTTTGAGTTATTTTTTTTGTTAGGAAGAGGGGACATTTTTGGGTTTCTTCTTCCCAACCATTATCTATGTTATTATTTTTGTGGATTAAGAAACAATTACTTGGTCTTTTTTATCACATTTCATATGGTGATATTTTTTGCATTTCACAAGCATCAAAATAAATGAAAAAATAGGGAGTTGAAAACATCAAAATCCCCAATTATCTGCTAGATGAAGAGGAATGAAATTTAGCAACGACCCTTGAATATGTATTTTTTGGAAAATATTTGGAGAACTACTAGGAACTTGATAATTTCCAAAGCTTAAATCAAAGCTGAATTTATTTCTGTGAGAGATTTTCACCATATAAATTTCATTTGTGCTGTATTGATTGTATTCAAACACCTTATTTAATGAATTCTTTTTAATGACACTTAAAACGACTAATTTTCTGATACAAAGTCATAAGTTTCCTGTACAATTTGACTAAAATTTCCTTCAGGATGCTAAAGCCCTGAATGCCTTCTATTTCTTTTTTCTTTCTCTTTCTCTTTCTCTTTCTCATTCTCTTTCTCTTTCTCTTTCTCTTTCTCTTTCTCTTTCTCTTTCTCTTTCTCTTTCTCTTTCTTTCTCTTTCTCTTTCTCTTTCTCTTTCTCTTTCTCTTTCTCTTTCTCTTTCTCTTTCTCTCTCTCTCTTTCTCTCTCTCTCTCTTTCTCTCTCTCTTGTTTATCTTTCTCTCTTTTACACCACACATATTTGTTAGAACTTCATACTATAAAGCATGACTAGTTCCCCAAAGCACTGCTGTTTTAGCTTGCTGTTCACACTTTCTTTGACTTATTTTAATAAAAAATTACCTTATATTATATTTTAATAAAAAATTACCTTACATTTTTTACATGTTTGCATGTATACATTCATCATGACATTTGATCTTCTTGTAAATACAAGATTTTAACCACAGTGGTTATGCAAGCATTTTTAATAGAATACTACTTGGACTGAACTCTTCTAATGATTTTTTTACTGCAAAGGACACCCTACTGATCTTCAAATGAAAGACAAGTCTATAGGCGTAAACTCCATCATGAATTTTGAGCAAGGATGACTGGTTTTGTTGGGTTTTTTTTCTGAGTGGATTATTTGGATTACTGGAATATTCAAAACCAGAAACTGCAAAAAAGTCACTATGCATAAATTTGCATTTGTACATAGGTGGATAGGTAATTAAAAAAGAAAGAAAAAAACACAAAAAAACCCAAAAAACCCAAGCTTAAAGGACCAGACTAGATGTTTATCAAAAGTTGCAATTAGAAGGGTCATTCTTCCTGGCTTTTAATGTTGCTGTCCTGCCCTGTTGCTGGAAGTGACTACATGCGGCAGAAGGCCATCAGAAGAATAAAAGTCTGATCCACAGGCATCCTGAGATCCTGAGTTTCACATGCTGGCATGACGGTGAACTGAGATTTCCAAATGAAATGTGTCATCATCCTTGACATTCTGCCAGCCTCAGTAGAGGGGCTTGAATGGGAGTGAGAATTTTCCATATTTCTGCTCAGAAAAAGCTCTGTTGCCTCTGAAAGAAGACTTCATGGCTTTTCCTAACGAAAGCTCTGCATAAATTGTTCCTGAGCCAGTTGTTGATCAGGTTGCCAAGGGAGATTGCAAAATAGCCATTAGGTGTTTTTAAAAGCCTCTTAGAAAAATATATATTCCTCATCATGGAAATGCAGCTGAGGCTGCCTTCAAGGCTAAATGATTAGTTAAGGTTTCTTCCACTTTGACTCCTACTTTCTGGGATTTCATGTTCACTTTTACATGATTTCACACTAATTCTCTTAAGCCCTGGTGAGAAAGTGAGAAAATATTTGCTTACATGGAAAACAAACGCATAGAACAATTAAGAGATTTGAAGGACAAGCTGATAATGAATCCAAGATGGAACTCAAGAAAACTAGTTTCTGGCCAGCCATTAGACAGTGGTCCACTTCAGAAGTTCCAAATAAACAAGGCAACCCATTTTGATGTATTTTTTCTTCAGTCACTGCAGAATTGTACAGAGAATAGAGAACATAATTTTGATGAGGTTTAGACATATCCCACTGGGAATCCATTTGACCTGCAGCCTTTTCTCCACTTTTCCACATATATTTATTGATTCTATTGATTAGAGAATCTGTTTTACGTGAAACCTTCGTTTGTTCTTGTAGAACATTCTTTAGCAGCTGTTGTAGCTCAGACAGAGTGGTATGATAAGACTTAAACTAATACAGAGCAATATTTTCACACTGAAAACAACACTATCAATAAAGTTCACTTTTAAAAAAAATTTGAACAATTTTTTAGTATTTTGGCTCTGATGGCAATGTGGTTTGTTCTGCACTTGGAGAAGAAAAAAAAACAAGCTTGAAAGAGCAAAGTATTTTCTACATAGATAATGCTTTTATACAGATTTTTCTTCCATCTTTAACATTTTCAATTTAAAAAATTGTTTCCTATCCAAGTTATGGCTTAGTTTTCCAGATAAATTATGTCAGACCACTGAAAATCAACACATTTTTCATTGCAATATTAACATATCCAAGAAATGTTGAGGGATTTTGCATGGTAGTTTAAATTCACTTTCATGAATAAAGGCAGGACACAAATTTTCATTGTGATGAGAAAATTTTGAGGCAAAAGATTCCAGATAATTTACAGAATCACTGCTAAATATCTACTAAAATTGCAAAATGTTAAGTCTGTGGTCTAGATTAGATTTTTTGCTTGCATACAAAATGTCTTTGCATCTATATGGTTGAATCTACTTAACAAATTTTATACATAAAACTTTGTAACTTAAAATGCTATGTGAAGTAGCAAGTAAAACATCTATTAAAATGTTTTGACCATACTTTGCTGCATCAACTCAATGCTCTGCTCAGAAGTTTTTCTATCAAAGTGCTGGCCAAAAGAAAAGACTTTTATTGTCTGTGATCAATTAGGACAGGTAGAAATTGCTGCTGTACCAAAGAATTACATGGTTTAAGATGAAATAAAACATCAAGTACTGCATACCATTCTGCTCTTTGCAGAGGAAAAAGACTGCAGTAAAATTACAGTAAAAGTACTGCATCCCCCTTAATGCTACTTCACTGAGGAGATTACAAAGCTCCCATTTCTTCAATGATTTGTGTAATCTAACCTCTTTGTTTTCATATTATCAAGAAAGATAGACAGGGAAATAAAGATATTTTGACAATTTGTACTAGCTCCAAGCTGGTTCAGATTTGCTATACCTGCCAGCTGACCCTCATTTCGCATCTCAAACTTTGCTTTAATTCAAGACAGAAGAATTGCCAGCCATCTGAATTTCACTTAGTTTAGCTGCCTCTGGTTATCCTCTTACTTTCCACTTCTTTGTGGTCTTTACTGCTGCTGAGGATGTCAGGATCATGTAGAAAAAGAAGGGTTGGTTTTCAAATATTAATGATCCTTTCAAACAGATGGAGAATTCAGAGGTGGCTGGATGGAAACTGCTCAAAACTCTTTACCTGTCTAAGGGGTAGGAATGAGCTCTTTAGGCAGAATGTAGTACTGCTGGGAAAATTCTTAAAGGGCTGGGTTCTACCAGATTTATGGTTGTGCAATATTCACTCCACGTATATGAGCAAGTTTACAACACCAGGAAATATACAGTATTTTGTGCAAGATAGAAGATAACTCTCAGAGTCACAGAGAGGCACTTCAGTGTGTCACATCTTTGGGTCTTGCTTTCTGCAGATATCCCTCTTAGCTGTGATATGGTAGGGAGACAAAGATTTTCAGCCTCTACTTAGTTTCAAACTCTGCAGTTATTATAAACTAGAAGTCACTGTCTGTCATACTTTTGCTGCCACTCAGCACTGTATACCATGTTCCCTCCCTGCTTCTCCCACTGTGGTCTTTGTTACCATCCCATTAGTTCTTTCATAACTTTCAAGTCTAAAGCAAATAATGTGTCTATTGTAAACTCAAACCTCTACAACTATATTCTCCAGAAAACACAGTAAATGCCACATAGCCTGGGATGGATTCAGAAATGAATACATTTGCAAGGTTTTAGGCCTCAGATAAATATATCTGATTTGTTTCCGCTACCAAGTCACCAAATTTTCATGAAAACAACAGATTTTATGTTGTGTTTCAAAGACAGAGATACCAGTTTCAGCTCAGAAACACTCAAAGCCACAGACTCTTGTAGCCTGAGAGGCAGTACTAATGGAATATCGTAGTATTCTGGCCACAGACAGTCTTGTCCAATTAAACACTATTGATGACTAGAAATCAAATACTACAGTAGAATGTGAGTAGTCTTCTTATTAACAAACTATGATTTAGGAAGACACACATTGGTTCAAGAATTTGAAATTAAAAATATTAATAATTAGTATTCTAGATATCTTCAGACATCTAAAAGAAGAGCTAAAGCACACAGTAGTTTTACAAATTTGTAACAGGTCAGGCATATTAGTTACTGAGAAAGGGGTAACACATTCCCCTCCTATTGCTACATGCAGAGAGAATGTCCTTGATCTGCATGTGATCTGCATGAGTGATGCAAAGATTTTCCTTATTCTGTTAGAATTTCTTACCTTCTGCTACCTTGGAGGCCCTAGAAGGGAAGTAAGCAGTAGAAGGAAAAAGTATATTTTATACTTAGTTTGGAAAAGAGGAAGGTGAAGAAAAATATTATCTCAGCTGACCACACAAAAAAGGTAATTATACACTCACAAGGTCTTTCGGACAGAGAAGGAAAATAATGGCTTATCCCTTCCTTTTGAGGTTGTGAGTCAAAGATACTTTGAGAATGTGGGTACAGATTAGAGTTCAGTCTTCATCTCCTTTTGAACTCCTCTTACTTTCCAAATCACCTTGATCCTTTATTTGGTGATTGGACATTTACAAGTTTTTTGCTAACTGACAAAAAGCAATGTCTCAGAAACTGTGTGTGGATGTTCCCCCAAGCCAACAATCTTATGATGAAAACATGAAAATGTCTACTTTAATAAGATTAAGATTTTAAAGGTTCTTGCTTCTACAGTACACTGTACTGTTCTACAGTGGACAGATCAGTATCCAAAAGTTATCAACGTTAGATGTAAATATGTTTTTTTAAGGAAAAAGGAAAGATGGGATGTCTTTTCACTTCTAAATTTGGATCACATGGAAACCTCTTAGTCAAAAGTGGAATGTGATTTGAATATGGACCTAAATTTTAGCTGCTACTCATTACCAAGCCCACTTATCTTGGAAGGAAAAGATATGGGAAGAAACAGACCTATCTACAATATTTCTTTTATTTGAAGCCTATCTTCTGTATATTGTACTTTGCTCTGTAATGTAAAGTGCATTGTTATGTAGCACCAAGAAAGCAGAAGTATTGGAAAACCTGAAAAAGAATAATAATCCTTTATGACTATTTCCTTTTGTATTCTTTTTGCTGTAAGAGATGAAATGTTTTCAGCAACTGTCAGCACTGTGTAAACAAAGGTCACTAATTTAGAAGGTTTTAAGTGAACTAAAAGCACATGAAAACAAATATGATGATAAAGAAGAAGCCAGCTTTTCTTCTTTGTCAATTTTTCCTTCACAAATAAGAAGAAGAGTTAGCAGGAAGAGAGAGTAGGAATGTCACAAACATGTCTATAAAAAGTTTTTTTGTCTTTTATTGAAAAAACAGCATACCAACCTCTCTCCTCCTTTCTTGGCTGCTCACTTACATTTTATAAGTGCAGCCACTTAAGAGAGACCAGCTGAAAACACAACAGACATGGTTATTTATGCCCAGGTGTTGAAAATGCTGGTAAGCACTGGACACTGTGTTGAACTTTGTCAGACGCTTGTGTCCTTGGACAGTCCTGGAATGGCTTCTGAAAAAAGATTTTGAAGTACTTTTTTTTTCTTTCAGCCAGTTTGCTTCCCTTGTTATATCTAGACGGCTCTAGAACTTCTTTAGTGCTAATATCAATAATAAAAATATTTCATACCTCTGAGGAATTATTTTGTTTGGGATTTTTTTTTTCTGAATTTAACTTCCTGAATCTGTTCTTAATCCCTTACTAAATGTTATTGGCAAGTATTAGTGAGCAAGATTAACTGTAATGTGTAAGCTTTTTTTAGTATCTGCAAAGAGCTGTGAGTAATCCCCATTTAGGCATGGATCTAATTCACATGTGCTTTTAGAATTGAAGAATGACATTAGAATGACAATGAGAATATTTCAGAATTTATTTAAATAAAAAAATTGAAAATGAATATAATTATGTAACCTTATTTTTATGCATGTTTTAAATTTTCATTAGAAGAAATGTAGTTCACAGAAGAAACTCAACTAAAGTAGTCTGAAAATAAACTAATCCTATGCATTTTAGCTTGCATCATTTCTATATTTATATTGTTCACCTGTGAAAGGAAGATATTGACTATTTTTTTAGTTCAAATAATAACCATAGACAAAATTTTAGTTTCAGCAATACAAAAGTAAAATTTTTTAAATTACCTCAGTGGTATCAGCAGTAATTATTATCATGTTTTCAATTTCTGTTAGCTGAAATAAAATAAGAGTGTTTAAGCATTAAGCCTTAATAACAATACACGATAAAACAAGTAACTAAGCACATATATGGTTACAATTTATAGCTAAATCTTCATACGCCTTCTTTAGAAGCTTGATAAACTGGACTCATATCATTGCAACTCTATTACTTCTTCATACAATATTAATTACTGATGGCCTGTGGATCTGAAACAAACTGGGTTCATAAAAAAATTAAATTCCCAATTTATCTATTAACCATTTATTTTTCCACTGTGTTGGTTTATGGCCCAAAGGATGCCAAATGCAATACATTTTGATTATTTTCTTTATTTGGGTTCTAAATTTTTCAAGAATAAATTATAAGGTTATTAAGTACCTGGGCTAATGGTCTCTACTTTTGCTCCAAAATAAAATGAGTCTGACATCTAATCAAGATTCAAAATCTTGTTTCTTTCTGTTACAGAAGGAATTTGTAATGATATGGTTGTTCAATTTCTTTTCCCAAGGATATCAGTTGAACCTTTTACCAGATTCAGAACTCATGTAATACTATATGGGAATTTGAGACTGTGAAATGAATGCCAGACAGCAGAGCAGCGTGACTGTCTGAGGCGTGATCCTTGCTGACTTTCACTTCGTGTCATCATTTACTGTTGTGCAAAGTGGATACAGATTGCTCACAAACTATGTTTTTCCACCAATGTTTCTGTGAACTGAGTACACAAGGCACTGAGTACACAAAAGTGATTCTATCAGGGAATGCTGTTAATTGACAGAGCTAGAATGTTTGCTTAAGCACTGTGCAAAGATATGGAAGTCAAACTGCACATGCATTTATGTTGTCCAGGCTTTACTGTCTACAGTTTGCTGCTTTACTTCCATAGGGAAGGATTGAAGCCAAACCTTGGAACATCTCAGAGAGTTGTTGATCTGCAAGATTCAGCCCATTAGTCAAAGCAAATCTGACATGACTTAATTAGAAGTAAAAATTTTAAAAAAGGATCACTTGCAGGCAGATTTATGCTGTACAAGCTAGACTGTGTGCACCTATACTTTGAAATTACTCTGTTCTAGTTAATTGAATTATGAAGAATGTTAGAAAAGATTAGGAAATATATATGAATATGGTTTTTATTTAGCATTTTGAGACAGTAACATATGTAGTAAGCAAGTGTTAAATGGTTCCTCCATTTTTTTTCTTGGTTGAGACCATTCCTAAGCATTTAGGCACAAAATGAGGAATGGAAAATGTTCTATCAGCCTCATATTCTAAAATGACTAACCTGAACAGAAAAATCAAATCCACTGGCTTTTGAAAATTCAATATTCTTCTTTTATATAAATCTGAACTACGAAAATGAGACTGAGTTTGTAGATATTTATTTGAATTAATAAAATATGTGATCAAAACTTTAAATAACTGCAGTGTGGGAGAAAACCACCTAGCTCTCTGAAAGACTGTTCACAGTACTTGTGGATCCAGTTGTGGATCTCTCAATTTATGACTCTATATTCCATGTATTCTATACATATTAATATGTATTCATCTGAAATCTTTTCAGTTCACTTCCTTTTTATTTATTCATCTTTCTATAACTGCAGACAAGTAGCAGGTAATCAGAAATATCTGGGTCTAGTTATGTTTACATCTAATGCCATGTCCTTTTTCACTTGTTAAGCTGGGATGAAACTTGCTGCAACCAACAGCTCCATAAAAAAGACCTATAAAGAGACATAATTTAGGAAATTTAAGGAATGATAAATGAATGCATTAGAGTGTATATATTCAGCTATGAAATAAAAAACCTTCATAAACCATATCTGTATATGCTCCTATCTTTTCACACAAATATTGAGCATTCCGGGATGATTTAAAAATCGTAGCCAATTTTATTAACTACATTTTATAATGGGAGACTGAAAACTGTGGGGAAATATCTTAGATAAGATCCTATAATAGTCTTTTCATTTTTTCTTTTCTCTGAGAAATATATATATTTTTTGTGTGATATCCTGCCCTTACTCACATTGAGAAGCTCCTTACTCCACAGGCATTCCTGAACTCAATCTTTCTGAACATTTTGTAGGTTAAAAACACATTTAATAAAATAGGAAAGGACAAATAAGCTGGAGAGACAGAGGAGTGAGGGGGGAAAATGGTGAGAAACTAGTACAAACATCCAGGTTAGAGAAAAATGAGTATGAGGCGGTAATCAAGGTACCCAGAGCAGAGATTCCCTCTGCAGCCCATGGAGAGAACCACTCTGGAGCAGATATACACAGCACAGTCCACGGTGATCTCTCTGTTGGAGCAGATAGATCTTTCCTGGAGGAATTTGAACTCATGGAGAACCCAGGCTGGAACAGAGTTTTTCCTGAAGGACAGTGGGGAAAACCCACACAGGAACAAGGGGAAAATGTGAGGGGGAAGAAGCAGCAGAGAGGAACTGCGACACACTAACCACATCCCAGATCCCGGCAAGCCCTCTGCACTGCTCAGAGGCTTCTGGGTAGAAGAATTGGGAATGGAGGATTAAAGTGGAGACTGGAAATAAAGTAGATGGTGAGGGTAAAAGTTCCTTTGTAAATTCTGGTTTTGTTTCTCACCATCCAAATCTATTTAGGTTGGAAATCAAATAATATTCTCCAAATCAAGTCTGTTCAGCCTGTGATGGCAGGAGGTAAGTAACCTCCCTGTCTTCATTTCATCACCAAGTGTTTCCTCTTATTTTTCCCTCCTGCATGTTTAGGAGAGTTGGTAAATGTGTTTAATCCATCAGATTGCCATTTGTTCGACACAACCAAAAACCATCATTTGAATGCATCAGCTGGTTCATCCTGCATTTATGGTCTTCTCAAAATTCCAAAACAACTTGAAGCATATAAATATTTAATTTGAAGCATATTGTAACATTTAGAAGCTGTAAATCATGAGTGTCTACAGCACTTTTTCTTCAAACTAGGCCTTAACCAAACAATCATATAACTGTCAGAAAGTCAAAAAACTCATTCAAGTCACATTTTTATATTCAGCTTCAATCTGCTCAGAAAAAGACTCTAAAGAATAAAAGGAATCCAAAAAATCACTCGACCTTATTTTAAGACAGTTGAAAATTTGGTATAAATTCAGAAATACAACCTAAGCAGAGGATTGCAGCTGTCACTTTTAAGACTGAATACCGTCAGAAAGAAAGAAAAGTTCTATAGAGACACTGCAGAAGAATACCTATATTCTTCATATGTTTGATATAATAGATATTTAAACACTTAGATGTTTTCCTTCTCATATTTAAATATATATTTTAATTTCATGTTTCTAAAATGCATGCTTATATGAAAAAGGCTCTACACAGCAATGTAGTATGCATCACCAACAAGATCAAAGAGCATAAAAGAAGAAATGTAAGGAAATTATTTAACCTGGATCAGATTTGAGGTAGAGTAGCCTTCCTTAGATAAAAAGTCTGTATAGTTACCTGTGCTCCAAAGATTGACAGTCCTATTTCAGTAAACTTTATTGTCCATACTAGATCATTACAAAATGTAGTAAGAGATAGAACAAATTTTATTTTGAAGTTGACTTTTTGTGCTTACAGCGTGTGATGAGGGACTATGCTATGACAGCTCAGGCTTTCTCAGGCTTAATGACTGATCTAAATTGGAGCTTGGAGATAAGAGACATTCTTTAGTGATGCCTCAGTTGTCATTGACTGCTATGAGCAATTTCAAAGCTATTCAGGATGAGAATTGCCAGCTTGGGTCTGAAGAAGGGGAAAGTGGTACATATGACTGGAAGCTGGCACAAATGCTATTGAATTAGAAAAAAAGAAAATAAAACTCCAAAGGATTATATCACATTTGTATATAGGTGATAATCACAACTATATATAGCATTATACATCATTGGGGAAAGACATAGTGGATCTACAGTGTACAATGTAAGCAGTAACTGTGACAAGACAAAAATTAAAGTCTAGGCACATTATAGATCAGCAGCAGCAGAATGACTGAAAACAAAATGTTCTAGGATAAAGACAATAAAGAAGTCAAGTGTAGAGCAGGAGTTTCCCTTCTGACTGTTGATCTCAGAAAATATTTTTCCTACAAAATTATCCTGCTTCTTGCACACAGCATAGCATATTTTCCATCTAAATTATAATTATTAGAACAGCACGTACTTAAGACAACTAATGTGTCCAATCATAATAAGGACAGAGGCTTGTGTTTGAGTGAGAAAGGGTTATAACTACTCTCTTCTTTCAGATGTTCTGGGGCAGTGTGTATCTTCAGAATTGCTGTGTCTTATGAAAAGCTCACTTCAAATCCAAAATCTGCCTCTTGAGCAGCATTTACAGAGCCAATGGGTATGTTGAAGCAAATTGGTTTCACATAACAAGGAACATCCTGCAGCAATATCTGGGTCTCATTGAGGCTTACAGTCTTGTTCAGAGGACAAATTTGGCCATCAGTGCATCTTCAGAACAGCCTCCCAAAGACCATGTAAGTTTTTGTACAGTTTTTGATGGCCAGGTTTTGGTAGAGGGGGGCTGCAGGGGTGGTTTTTGTGAGAAGCTTCCAGAAGGTTCTGCCATGTCCAGCAGAGCCAATGCCAGGTGGCTCCAGGATGGATTTGCTGTTGGTCAAGGCCAAGTCAATCAAAAATAGTGGTAATGACTTTGTGGTAAGCTATTTAAGAAACAAACAAAAGTTATTGTAGAAAGGTAATTGCAGTCAGAGAAGAAGAGAATGACAAAATGTGAGAGGAACATCTCTGCAGACACCAAGGTCAGTGGAGAAGGAGAGGGAGGACATGCTCCAAGCACTGGAGCTGAGATTCCCCTGCAGCCTGTGGGGCAGACCATAGTGAAGCAGCTCTGCCCCTGCAGCCCATGGGGATGCAGAAATCCACCTGAAACCCATGTAGGAGACCTGCACTGGAGCAGGTGAATGCCTGAGAGGAGGCTGTAAACCCAGGAGAAACCTGTCCTGGAGCAGGCTCCTGGCAGAGACCTGCAGGCCTGTGGAGAGAGGAGCCCATTCTGGAGCAGGCGTCTTGGTAGGACTTACGATCCTCCAGGGGATCCTTACACTCGAGCAAGCTGTGACTGCACCCCATGGAAGAGTGACCCACATTGCAGCAGCTTGTGGAGAACTGTTGCCCATGGGGTGAACTCTTGATGGGAAAGTTCCTGGAGGACTGTCACCTATGGGAGAAACCCCACACTGGAGAAGAGAAAGCCTTTCCTCCTGAGAAGTACCAGAAACAATTTTTGATGAACTGACCATAACCCCCATTCTCCATCTCCCTTAGGTGCTGAAGGAGAAGGAGGTAGAGCTTGGGAAGGAGGGGGGGGTGGGGAAAAGGTATTTTAAAAATTCTGTTTACTTGTCATTATCCTGCTCTGATTTTGTTAGTAATAAATTCAGTTCATATCCCCAAGCTGACCCTGGTTTGCCCATGATAGTATTTGATGAGTGAATGATTTCTCTCCCAGTCCTTGTCTCAGTTCATGAATTTTTGTTATATTATCTCTTCCCTGTCCAGTTGAAAAGGGGAGTATTAGAGAGGCTTTCATGGGTGTCCAGCATCCAGACAGCATCAACCTAGCACAATTGTCTTCTGTACTAATGTTACAAGTACTGCCTACTTGTGGTGGCATGACAAAAAACAAACTAGAAAATGGTTTGTTGATTAGGAATCCTGTCTCATAAACTAAAAAACTACTGGGCAGCACAGGCTTATTTCTGATTTTTTTTTTTTTTAAGGTTTGAGATCAAATGAGGCAAAGAAGCTTTATCAGTATTGTCAGGCTCAAAAACACACATCACAATTTCAAGGAACTTTATTGACTACAGTTTATTTTATTGCTTATATTTATTCTGTTTAACATTATCTTGATTAAAATAGGTACATTATTCTATACATTAGGTATAATGTTTTTCAACAGAAAATAAATGTTTTATCTTTCTTAAAAATTGATTGGCATGTTTATATTATTTGAAGATTTCAGTAGGAAGGTGTTTTTTATTATTGTTCATCTTTTTCTGAGCAAATATCACAGTTTTCTGTCTCTATCTTTTTTCTGACTGTAAAGATTTGTGGATTTGTGTTTTATCTTGGAGGTAGATATAATGTCATAGAAATGGTTTCCAAAAGGGTTCCAAGTTTCACAAATATTCTGGTTAAAATATTCAGAACTTAGTGAAATTTACTTAGATAATGTATTTAGGAAAGCTGTGTTGCCAAAAGAAAAAACTCATGGTTTTGGTATATTTAACATTCATCCTGAATTTTTAGTGACAGAACTTTAAGATGCTGTATTTTCTTGCTGTGCACAGTTTGATCACTCTCCTGATTATTAAAGTATAGCTGCACTAGGGAGATTTTCCCTGTAATTTATTTGTTTCCAAAAACAAGAAAAGGAGAAAAGATAAAAGGTCAACAGTGTTGTCTGGAAAATCCTATGACGTAACCAATTTCAAAAATAGCAGATCCAAATGAATATTCCGCTTCTTTGCAAATCAAGTCCTATGGATTCCTCCTCTCTCGTTTTACTCACTTTATAATCATGGACAATTCCAGCTTAAAATCTTTGTTTTCCTATTTTTTCTTTTCTGGCAGAAATCAAGCATTAAGGAGGATGATTTTAAGCATTCTCACAGACAGAGAAATAGTGATTATCTTAATTCACCATCTCTTCTATAAATTTAGACTGTTGACTTGGAAATGAAAGGAAAAAAATTATGCAGAAACTATTAATAAAAAAGTTCCACAAAAACCTAAATTCCCCAGGTGAAAAACTGTTCAAATAACTGAAGTATTTTACAAGAGATCCACAGGGGCATAGCATCAGTATTTGGAATCATTCTTGAAAACAAAGGGAATGGTTGAAACATTGATTCATGATATCTGAACTCTCAGATATTTCTTATTAGCAGAAAATTTACCATATTGGATATGTCATTCAACAGATATATAGGTATTCAGCATTTCTGAGATAAAGGAATTCACCTTGTTTTACACTATTTGTATTTGAAACGATCCATTTGTTTTTTGAGATACCTAGAGAGAAAATAAGTGATTCAGCTTTCTCCTCTATCACAACTAGGCTCCTGCTGCTTGTAGATATGCACTAATTTTCTTCTAATTATAGTTCAATAAATGTATTAACAATTTTGATAGCTCTAGAGGGTATATTCATTATTTTTACTTATTAATTCAATTTATTACTATGTTTCTCTCCAGTTTTGCACTAGGGATAGCTCTGCATGTTGTGCTTGAGCATACTTTGTTACTATGGACATGCAACCTTTTAAAATGCTTTCTGGATTAAAGGAAAGCAGTTGTTTTGGACTTCCAGAATGGCCAAATCCTTTTTACCAAATTCATGTTCCCTTTCTTTTGGCATGGTAAAGACAACCCTTACCTGGGTGTTTGGGTTTTTGTTTGTCTTGGGTTTGGTGGCTTCTGCTTTTTTGGTTCTTTTTTTTGTTAGACTACTTTTCTTTTTTTTTTTTTCTTTTTTTTTTTTTTTTTTTTTTTTTTCTTTTTTTTTTCTTTTTTTTTTTTTTTTTTTTTTAAGAATAGGGCTCCTAAGGGGCCTCTTTTACTTCTCATGAGTCATTTGACCTTGCTCAGGCTTCTAGCATTGCCTAAATTTTAGATAGCACCTGAATTACCTCTTCTGGACTGAACATCCTTATTTTCTACATAGCCAGTGGGGTAAAAAGGATATTTTTACAGCCTCCTTGAAAATTCTTCCTGACTTTGTATCTCAGCCTGTTGAAAGAATTCACCTACCAGTGGGCCATCTGGAAATCCAAAAATATTAGAAGACATTAAAATATAAGTTATGACTAGTGAGTGCTAATCAACTTGTACAACAAATGATACACAATATATCTGCTGATTCTAAGCATGTTTTGCATACTGTGTAAATTATACTGCCCTAAAAAGTCAAATTTAAGTCTAAACTAGATATTTTTCTGTCATACACATTATCAAGTAACCCTTTTCTTTTAAACACTGAGGAATTCTTTAACAATACTTTCCCTCCACACAATTGACTTTTTGGAGATAGATAAGTCAATAAAAGTACATAATCCTATTGATCTCTTTCTTCTCCTAAACTAATGTATTCATTTTTCATAACACAGATTTCAATGAAAGACTAAAAAGAAGAAAAAGAATCCTCTTTATTAATATAGTTAGGAATATACACTTATTAATAATAAATAGGAAATATTTATTTGGCATGCCAGAGTTTAAAATATACCCTATTGAGGTGACCTTAAATTCTGTATCTGGTGAGTTTTTATCTTTTTAAGCAGCTGCATTTTATTTTTGTAAGTACACTAACAAAGTTTGGTGTTCATCTACTGGTACAAAAAAAAAGCGCAAGAAATAAAACCCTGCAGCTATGAGAATAGTTTATAATTATTTTGCAAAAGCATGTCCTACATTTCTGAATAAAAGTCTGATTTATAATCTTGATAAATTACTTCTGTAATAACCAGGGGTTGTTTTTCTTCTTTTATTCATAAAATGAACATAGGTCCCAGTTTCCCAGGATCAGAAGACATATACATATTATAATTGAGACCAATCAAAGTATGCAAAACCTCTCCAAAGTTATAAATCTTACAATACCTTACATGTATGCATTTCACAAAGCATGGTGAAGTAAAATTCAGTTATTGAGACAGCATAATAAAATATATTTATCTAAATGTTCTCTTTTATCTGAAAAGGATTTAAATAGCAATAAGATAAGTTGCTTTCCTAAAATGAAGAAGAATGATTTTCACACAACAGAATAAATCCACCAGAAAAAGTGTTGGAAACAGTAATATATGTTCTTATCATATTATGAGGCTAATATAATTTGTTATGCTAAATTTAACTTGAATGTTTCTCATTTATTTTAATTAAATAATACTTGAAAAAGTGTATGCCAAAGGACAAGTAATTTCTGTAGTTTGAAGGGAAAAAAAAGATGTTTCTTGTATAGTTGCCTAACACTCTCTTCTTAATCTCACCCTTGCTCTCGCTCGTCTTTTTTTTTTTTCTTTTTTTTTTTTAATAAAGTTTATGCAGAATAAACTGAGGTTTACAGTTGCAGAGAATAGTAATGTCTTAGGACAAAAATAAACTTCAGGTTCCCGGGCCTTGTGAAGACTCTTTAGAAATTTCTCATTGATTTTAGGAATATTTACCATTTACATATTATTTCTTCCAAGAAAACAGAAGATTTAAAAAAAAATTTGGGATTTCCAAAGTATTATTCAAGTTGTGTCACTTTCTATAAGATTGCTATTTATCAGACAGTTCAGTGTAGTAGGACTATTCTATTTTGCACAGGTGTTTGTTTATCAAGGCAATCATTGTGTGCTGCTTTTGGTATGGTAATAAGGAATGGGACTTTTTTTTCTGATTCTCTTGTCTATTGGAAGAATGCCTTCTTTCTCTTGTGTTTTAGTTTGGCATTTTTGATTGGTTTGTGGGGTTTTTTATTTGGTTGGGTTTTTTCATTTTCTTTATATAGGTCATTTAACGTACTTGAAAAATAGTAACAGCAATGCTCCTTGCAGTTGTGCTTGACTGTACATTGATAGTTCTTAACTCTGAGAAAATAATACCTTAATCCAGATCTGCCCTACAAAGATATGCTTTATCCTCACCAGAGACTAAGTATGTCACAAGGTAACAGCTGTTGGGAACTCAAAGTAGCCTTTTTAATATACTTTGATTTTGAAATCTGTGTAAAATCAGTGCTAGGAAAGAAGGTGGGCTTCATAGTGTCATTCTGGTTCACCTGCAGGGAAAACTGGTCCTTCTTCCATGAGAAATTGCTGATTGTGTTCACAATGCTTTCATCACTGCAGTCACACTATTTGGCAGTTGGCTTTGACCTCCTCTGGACCTCATGTTTTAACATGTGAGCTAAATATTTTTGTGTGAGACAAAAAGGAGACCTTGTAATCTAAATTTTTTTTTTTTTTATGTGAAGAAGGAAGGAGGCCCAGAAGAAAATTTAAGTGTGTAGTGAGAATATTATAGGAGTTCAGGTCCTGAAATAAAAGTAGGAAACAAATTTGAGAGTATGGGAAAATTTTATGGGAACTAGTGGAAGTTAAGTTTTTCCAAACACACTGCATCTCTGGAGGCCAGCAGAGGTAGTGAGCAGATCAATGAAAGAAACTCAAATTGCTGACTTCCAGAATGAAGCATTGTGGGTGCTACTGTAGAAGACTTCAGCATCTAAAAGGAGGTCCATCTGTGATTCTCCTGAACTACTGATAATCTCTGGACTATCCCATTTTCATTCAGTCCCTATTAGTGGTACCCAGGCCAGAACTGGTTAATTTAAGCTGAGCTGATTATGGAGGCAAAAGCAAAATGGATATGTGGTAGGGCCCAGATACATATTTAATTTTTTTTTTTTGGTCTCTCTGATAGCAACTATAAATAGCTAAATGAGACTATAAGCCTATACTTCAGATCAAAAATGTACGTATATGGTATCATTAAAAATCAATATTTGTTAGAAGATTGTAAAATTCTACTTTGAAATGTTCTGTCCCTTCTAAAGCAAGGGTTATTTTGAGGGATGCTATAACCACAAAATAATGCAGGTTTCTGCAAATTTCAAGCAATAGCTTATAAAAATGTCCAGGGATGCACAGGCTTGGAAAAGTTTATGTAAAAGCAGAACAATATTTTTTGGCATTTCTAAGTGTTCTAATAGTTGTTAATTAGTTTATAAGATGCAAAATTCTAATAAAGAAAGCAGAATACTTCTATGACTGGACCTTATCTAAATGCCACTTCACCTTTAATTACTTTAAGTATACATACTATTTAAGTACATTTTACAATACTGAATGTTGAGCTATTTTATTAAAATAAAAATCTGCCTACCCTTTCATTTTCTAAAATTAGTTAAGATATAATATAATTTCAGTCTACTACAAGAGATGCATAAACCACTGAACAATCTATGTATCAGCAATGTAAAAGAGTACTCATTTTCCCACACATTTTCAAAGACATTCAAAAGAAAAGGAAAGGAAAGGAAAGGAAAGGAAAGGAAAGGAAAGGAAAGGAAAGGAAAGGAAAGGAAAGGAAAGGAAAGGAAAGGAAAGGAAAGGAAAGGAAAGGAAAGGAAAGGAAAGGAAAGGAAAGGAAAGGAAAGGAAAGGAAAGGAAAGGAAAGGAAAGGAAAGGAAAGGAAAGGAAAGGAAAGGAAAGGAAAGGAAAGGAAAGGAAAGGAAAGGAAAGAAAAGAAAAGAAAAGAAAAGAAAAGAAAAGAAGAAAAGAAAAGAAAATTCAAACATAAAGAAAATCATTTAATACGTCAGCAACAAGTCTGGCAAAATTCTAAATGAAATAAAACTGAAAAAGAATTAGTTTTATAATAGTTCTGATTCCATTAACTAGCCTACATTATATCTGTAACCTTGCAGCAGGAGTTTTTATGCAAGTTTTAGTAGGAAATTGAAAAGTAGATCTTGCAGAGCTGTCATATTTCCCCTGTAAACCTGGTTAAGGAGGGGGAATGGCAGTAACTGGACTCTCATCTTTTGGCTGTGCTAGTCTGTGTAACCTTACCGACTCAACAAGAAATACTTGCTGTGCCATGGAAAATAAGGGAGTTTCACACTGCCTCCCTGCTGCAGTGAAGAAAGAAAGATAAATAAATGTCTGAGGGTGAAGTGTGCCACAGGGTTTGGAATAAAACATTTACTGATTTTTCCCTTTTCCATATTTTTTCTCCTAAGCTAAGGCTTTTATCCTTGTTTAGTCAATGGAGGTCCTTCAGAAGGGTATTTTGAGCATCTAAGTCAGAATTAGAGTATCTCACCAAGCCAGATGAGGCAAACATCCTGCTGAACAACAATCCTCCTGTCAGAACAATATATTATATGCTGACTTTGTCTAGACTAGTAAGTGAGGGACTCTGCAGGTATTGTTCCAGTCTTTTTTTTTCCTCTGAAGAAAACTAGCACATGTCGTTGCTTAATCTCAGAAGGTGCAAGTGAAGGCATATTTCAAGGACTCATCAACTGATTGGTTCAGTGGCCTGTTCTTATTCTTTCATGTTGTGCATACTAGCTATGCTGTCTCCCATCTCCTAGATATTTTAGATGTTTTTAGATGTCTCATTTCTAGTTAATGTTTCACTCCCAGATCCTCTATGATTTAGTTCTATCAATCAGTGAACACAATTTTGTTTTAGAAAAAAGAAGGGGACATAAGGCTTCTAAACTTGATTTCTTTCCTTTTCTGTACATTCTTGAACAGCAATACTAAAGACCCCATGTGAATTTTGTTTAACCTACTTTAGGTCTTTCTAAGGAACTTATAACAACGCCTGTAACACACCTCTTTTATTTCTGTTTCTGAGTGACAAATACTGGGTCAGTTATTTATCCATATAGAGAACAAGGCATTCAGTTAACCTTCCTCTGTATTATAAATAGTGGTGAATATTGGGGCTTGTCCTGCAATTTTCACAGATCAAAAATTTCCATGCATATTAATGAACATTTTGGATTTGTGAGAAGTGAAGGATTTAGTTTCTCAGGTAAATGGAACAAGCACCGTTTTTTCTGCTATTTCATGAGACTTTTGAGTTAAAAGGAACTCTCTGTCATGGGTTTTGTAAAGAGCATATCATTCTATTCCATCTGGGTGGAGCAGAATTGCTTATCTTTGCCCAAATGGGTCAGTGTCACTTATCAGATGGTGGAGTGCTACTTATCTCTCTTCATTGTTTCACTACTTCCATGGGAATGTCTTCTGCTAATGGACCATTAAGAGCTCATCGATGACATTACACATTACACTGCACTATTGTAAGCTGCTCCACACAGGGAGGAGGAGCCAAACCATCTTAACCTAGATAAAAAGGAGCCACAGTTCCACTGGGTATCCAGTTTTTCCACCGGATCCCTGGAGGAAGACCGGACCCATCTCACCATTACTGGACCCTTTTTCTTCAACGGGACCATCTCTACTCCAACAGAACCACATCTGCCACTCCAGGAAGGTTTACTTTGGACTGCTTCCAACACCCTGACCAACAGGGTGTCAGGTTGTATTTCTGACTGTCAGGGTTTTCTAGGATTTCTTGTTTGTTTATTTGTTTGCTTATTCTTCTGTACCACAACATCTATATTTTTATATCCCAAGTAAAGAACTGCTATACCTATTCCCAAAATCTTTGCCTGACAGGCTTTTAATTGCAAATTTATGATAATTTGGAAAAGGGGGGAGGGGCTTACATTTTAAGGGAGACTCCAACCCTCCCTGGCAGATACCTGTCTATCTAAACCAAGACACTCTCCCATTTTAGCCTTTCATAGAGGAAACCAGGTGATGGGTAATCTGCAGTTTCCAAAACTGAAAGTTTTTTATAAAGTACCATTTTTTAAAGTACTAGATTAGACTGAATTCTATTCTTAAATCGGTTCCTAATTTAACAGGTAGTTTCTAAGGGAGGGTCTACAGGAATAAAAAGATCAGCTAATAGCTGAAAAAGAGAACACAAAGGAATAGGAACTGAATAAGCACCTGAGGACATGGACTGGTGATCATGCTGTATGTGGACTTTCTTATTTCTAGTTTTGATTTATAGCTACAAAAGTTCCTCTTTTTTAGGTATAGTTAAAAATAAAAAGACTAGAACTGGCATAGGTGATAATAGAAACAAAACTGCAACGGCAAAAGAAACCCAGGTCTAGATATAAAGTTAGTCAGGAATTAACATACATAAGAAAATCAAAGACTATTAGTTCAATATGGTAAAATACACAGGGTGAAAAAAAAATTTTAAATTCCACAACAAATGTTGGTTTAGAAGAAAAAATGAACAGATAATGCAAATTATCAGAGAAAGAAGGATTCAGTTAAGTAGATTAGCAGGCATTATGAGGGAAACTTGTAGTCTTAAAACTTTCACTCTTCTGATGCATATCTTACTGTAAACATCTGCAATTTAGGGCTAAAAGTCCAAAATACAGTGTCAAACCAAATAGAAGTTACTTAAATGAATTCTGAAAAATTAAGTAAGTGGTAGAAATAGAAGCTGCTGCACGAGTAGGGTATAAATGCTATATAGATGCTCAGAAACTTTTCTCTTTTTGTAGAGAAAAGTGGTATATAGGAAATATTTACAACAATAAAAATGAATCTCTGTGCAATAAATTTCAAGCTAGCTTGAACTCTATTTCGTCCCATACTTCATCCCTGCTCCAGTGAAGTCAGCTGGAGCTTTGCCCTTCAATTTGACAACAGCAAGCTAAGACTTTAGGCTTAAAAGTTTATAGTGTAGACAGCATTATAGCTTGTTTATTCACCGTCTACCAGAAAAAACAACACTGATGCCAGTGAGCATTCTTAAATAAAATAATTGCTTTCTGGGGCGAGGGGAATGTATGTTGTTTTCTTAAATCTGAAAACTTGGATATTTTGCCACTTTGTCTTTATTTATGTGTTCCTGAGATGTCCTGAATAAAACTGAACAGCTTGGCAAACTGCAGCAGCTCAGAATTTCTATTTTACTTTGTTTTCCTCTCAAAAATTTCTACCAACACACTTTTCAGGGAACTTAATATAAAACCCTTGCTGGAATTTCACCTGATATTCTAGACATTAAAAGAAAAAATTGACATTTAAACAGCAACATATTTCTGTCTATGTGTGTGTGTTGTGTGTGTGCATCCCTAAAAATATACATGCTTACAAATATGTACATATTCTTTTCTGTATGAAATGGAGAAGTTTTAAACCACTCATAAATTGTGTAGCATAGTACTGTTGCAGTGGTGTTTCTCCACCTTTTTCAATCATACCTTGATCTCACTAGTTTCTGCTCTAGCCCCAGGGTTCATTACTGACTGCTTGCTTTCTCTCTTGATTTCTTTGCCTCATATTGCTGCCAGCAGCTCCAGTAATGTTGGCCAAATGCCCAAACCAATAATCTAAGTTGAACTCTGCTTTCACAGTCTAAAGTTATAAGGAAATCTCAGCACCATGCTCTTTAGGGCTTGTGGTTCCCAGTAAACATAGTCCAGAGTCAAGCTGGCCTATCACAGAACCAGAAATGACTGAGAAGAGATTATTTGTACTCCAAACCATGCTGTGTCTTGTTTGGAACATAATTATACCTCAGTAGTGACACATATCACACTCTTTGAAGACTGCTTAAGAAGATGTAATAAAAAAATCCAAAATTTTTTTTCTTGTATTTTTAACTCAGCCACAACAATGCTACCATAAACATTAACTCCATGTCAAGAGGTTGAAAACATCCTGCTTTTTACATTAAATAAAACATGTAAATAAGTAAACTGTATACTTATTTTGGTGCCAGGCTTTTTCATAATTTCCAGAGTATTCTTATATACTGAAAATCTTAAAGAACGAAAGAACAAAACACATTTAAATAATATAAATGTGATGTTCAGTTCAGCAATGTCATTTGGATTAACAGATCCAGATGTACTACTATTGGAATAAAAGCATCTAATATCTTAACTCTGAATTTGTTATTCTCAGGAAGTATGAAGCATTATTTTTGTTTAGACTTTGTTATGTTTCTCAGAAGTAACTAAAAATTGATCCCTACTCTAAAAATACTATACGTACAGCTTTACTTCACTTCCAAGAACTTCTTTAATAAATCCTCTAGGCACTGTCTCAGCGCTCAAAGGGAGAACACTCAGAAAGATACAGAATACAAAACGTGAACAGCATCTCAAACAACGTGTATTGTGTCATGGCCTTGCACTCTGAAATTTTTTACTGTAACTATGTAACTCATCCCATCTGTTAATTCAAAGTACTGCAGAATTATGCAGTATGATAGAGACACTGGTAAGCACATTTTCGTCTATTTTTTTTAACAAATCAAACCTTACTATACCTGAAAGTTATTAAAAATTCTTAAAATTACTAAAATTTTGTTCTAACTTTCATATTATGCAAGATCAAAAGCATCATGAACATTCTTAGATTGATTTTTTGTTTCCAGTTACAATAAAGAAGAGGGAGGAAGATGCAGTGGAATTGTTGGAGAGTTGGACAGAGAAGAAGTTTATAAAGTTGCACAAATATTTTATTGAGGACAAAAAATTTGAATTTCCCATTTGTGAAAGTAAAAGTTTGCAACTTGACTCTCACTACTAACTGGCCAAAAGGGATGAATAATGTTTTCAGGGCTGTCACTTGCAGAATTCCTCCTTCTGAGGAATCAGACTCCATTGTGTTTTGGATCAGCTGATGATGGTTGGAGTGCTGAGAAAATATTTTTCCACATGGATTGAAAAATGAAGGGAGCCTTACCTAGTCCAGTCCCATATAACCACCAAAGTTTGGTTGGCTCCCAGAACCATAGCCAGCGAAAAAACTTCCCTCTTCCTGAAGGCAGACAAAGTTACAAATTTTTGTTTATGTACATATGAACCAAAAATGTTCATTTTTTCATTCAAAGGAATCACCTTCCAGTAGGACAGAAAATTTGCCACAGGACAGAAATTTAGCAACAGCAAGTTGTAATTTAAGGTCCGCTGTTTGTATCAGTTCATGAAATAGACTGACATTATTCAGTTATTCTTTCTCTCTATCTCTCTCCTGAATCCATTCAATATCTATCCTTGCTGCTCTAAAACAATCAACTATTATGAACTTTCAGCTATACTAATGATTTAGGATTTGGGGTTACTTTGCTGTCTTATGCTGAACACTGTCAAATGCCAAAAATCAGGTGTCTTTTAGTGCCAGGCCTCAAATGATGAAGGGTTTGCATAAAGTAACCTCTCCTGTCTGGCTTATATCTAATAGTGTAGAAGATATCTGGGACTCAGCCTCAGCTGTTTCTTGACTTGTTTCCTCAGTGACCATTTTGCTTTCTGGGACTTGAGGTGTACATGGTTGAGAAGCTGCAGAACAGCTATACCCAAAGCCCACTTGCCCCAAGGAATGGTAGCAAGGTTAAGGACTGAGTGAATCATTGTGCAATTACAGAAAAAAAGTAGATTAAGAGTGTAGTGGGCATAAAAGGGAGACGAGCCTGAAGGGGAGATCCATCATCAAACAAAAGGTTTGAGTTGTCTGAAGTGCTGCCTTCTCTGAGTGTAAGCATGTTAATTGTGTGGCCGTGTCACATCGCTACAGGGAGGATCATATGGAGTTTAGGGAGATCAGAATACATGTAATACATTTTCCCTTAGTATATAAGGGGATGGTAACTTAGAATGTTACTCAAAATGACAACAGTGAATTGCTTGTGAGGCAAATTATTTTCAACAAATACTATAGGTTGAAGTCATTTTAATTAGGGGACAGAAGAACTAATATTGTTCCATAAATACCCAAAACATGAAACATGCATGTTGATGCATTCTCCACTGTTATGATGCTCCTGCTCCACTTTCAGTTACTGTGTATTAGTATAGGTTCACTGATATCTAAGGAGGAACACAGAAGTATTCCAGGCAAAGCCTTTTCCCTATAGTTTGTAACACTTAAATGCAGCTCCGTTCTGTCAAATGTAACTTTTTAGATGCCAGGAGGAAATTTAACATAGCTCAAATAATGAACGTGATACTTGGTGAATATTTTGAAATGTAATTTCATATAAATTTTATGATACCTTCCCTATAAAGAATTTTAGAAACAGCTTGAACTAATAATGACATTTTGATAACTTGACTGCAGTGGGTGCAGATATGAGTGCATGGAACAGCTCAGCTGACAGACAAGGGAGGGCACATTCTTAGAGGAGAGATGCTGACCAATGCATGTGGGAAAGAAACTGCTGAAGTAAATATAGATTAAAAAGACACATGTGTATGTCATCATGCTGGTATATAGTATGGGTTTAGGCTAATTGAAACCCAGCTAAGATGATTTAAACTAACCTGTCTGGCTTCATCCTAAAATGGATTAAGAGCATTTCCACAACCTACTAATGACATCCAGCTATTAATCCACTTGAGCTGACAGGTTAGTATCAACCAATTTTGTACCACAAAGTATTAATGGAGAACTCCAAATCCTTGTGATTATTGACTTAATTGGATAAAAACAGTATATCAAATATTCTGGGAGTAATTTTTTAGACCTCAATGAATCACAAGGCATAGGTAGCATGGGCAAAAGCAGCTACTAAGTTGAAGAACTGTATGTGCCTATTAAAAATAATTTGTTTATTAACTCTGAACAGACAAATACTATTACACAAAGATTTTTTTTTTGCTCTGATACTTGAAACATAGGTTATATTTTTATTTTTTAGTAATCAGTTCTAAAGATTATTTATATCAAGGGATTCCTTTAGTAAATAATTAAGGATAAAGCATCATCTTAGTAGCAAATTAATTTGACTAATAAATCAACTGAAATAAGCAAACTCATGTTAATAGCTCTATCTGTGTAAGGACTACACGATATTTGTGACATGTCTACAGATCAAAAAATAGTAACAGTGCTTTATCTTGTCATCTGTAACAGGAAATTCATAAAGCCATTAATTCAAAACTACATTAGTAGTTTTGAATTAATGGCTTTTTGTCGTGCAAAAAAAATTCAACAATATGAAACTTTTATTTTAAAGGATCCTAAAAAAAATTTGTTGAAATTATATGTTCTTTTAAGTGCAAGTCCATAACAGCAGCAATCAATATGTGCATTAAGCCATAGAGAGTATAAAATTCACTTATTAATCTGAAATATCATGGACGGGCTTAGATAAGAATTTCAACTAATACCATTTATGCAGTCCCCAAGTTGGGACTCCCCTGATCTGCCCATGGCCCAGCCAACCGGGCTGTCCCCCCTGCCCAGAGGAGAGCAGCAGGGGCTGGAATAAGCAGCAAGTGTCAGACATCTTTGGAAAGCTCCAAACGTTACAACCACCCTGGGAGAAGAGAGGATGCATGGCACCTTCAGGCACCTTTGCAAAAATATCTTTACTAATATATTGCTACCAATTAAATACATCCTTTTGGAAAATGAGAAGTATTAATTGTTGCAATCAATAGTTTACTTAAATGTTGGGAAAATATGTATTAATAGGTAATACAATAATTATGCTCCGCATATGAGTTAGTTTGCTGTTAATTTGCATTTGCATATATTCATAGAAGATACTTACTGAGCAACAAGGGTAAGAAAAAGACATCATAAGACACTGCAAAGTTTTAAAGCATAATCTAAGCAGGCTTTATGTTCCTACATCCAGTACCAGGGTAATGGGCACATGGAATGATTTGTAGGTACTGCTGAACAGAAATGCACTAAAAAGGAAGAGCAGATGCTTCTTCTAGCACTTTCCAATAGCAATGTGGATTTTATGAATGTTTTCAGCCTGTTCAACTCTAAACGAATACAGTTATAAACTTATTAGATTTCTCTGACAGAGTAACTTTTTTTAAAAAATATTTTCTTAGTTGACAAAACTGACTTCCAGATTACAAAACTAATACTGTATCCTATCAATGGCCAAAGAAATCTGAAATATAATTAAGAAGTCAGACAACTTTAATGGCTTAAGCAGTAAACTTAAAAACCTTGGGAGACAAAAAATATAAAAATGTGTTAAGTTTTGACAAAGAAAAAATCAATAACTTTAACTTGAACAAGAGGTATTTCTATTATATATTTGTGGGCTGGGATATTGCATACACTGCTGGAAGGGTAGAACACTGGTAGCACTCTACCTTCCAGGAAGCATAAAAGAGGGAAAAAAATAGCAAGAAACACTGGGTAGAAAATTAAATTATTGTTTATTAGCTGAAGCTTCTGATCGATGCAAGATATGTTACCAAAAAACAGCTGCAATAAAAAATAGTTCCTACAGTTGTTTTGTAGCTCTCCACACTTACGAATTTGTAAATAATGATGCAGATATTCAAGAAAAGGATTTAATATTGCAGTGCTCCACTGGCATGGATTAAGACTTAAATGCAAGAGTGAGTTTATTGGTGAGATTTACACTTGATTTAGCTCCTTAAACTAACCGACAGGAAAGCAGGTTTTTCATCATTTAAAAAGCTTTCTTATGAAAAAAAAAATCAAAAAATGAAACCGCCTTGTTGTTCAACTGTAATATCATTAAGGAAAGACAATAAATGCAATCTTAGTATGCTCAAAGTAATTAAAAAAAATCTTATAGGAGTTTTTGAGTTCTGCACTTCTGATGAGCTTTTATAATTCAGGTGCCTCTGCTACCTTTTTGTTTGGTTTATAACCAAATAACTCTAAGGCCCTTGCCATCCATTCATTTTCAAAGCTCTCAAAACTTAAGTATGATAGAAGGAGAATATTTTGAACAGAGATTCTTTAAAGGTTTCTCCATGAAACAGAAAATTCAGGCCCTTATGCTAAACATCAAGTGTCCAAAAAAGGAAACAGTAATTTCCATCTCTGATTTGGAGACACAACAGGCCATGAATACAGACAGAGCAAAAAGTTTTGCAAAATGTTATAAAAATTTATCAAATTGTTCTAGAAGTAGACAAAAATTTGTCAAACTACTCTCTTCAAGATGCTCATCTTAGACGATCCTTCATCTTCCATCTGTAACTTTAAGACACAAAGAATACATTTCCAAGAAGTCAATCTTTGCAGTACCTGAGCTCTCTCTTTGAATTGTGGAGAAAACTACTCTCCAGTATGGTTTACAGAGACTATCAAAACTATCTCAGATGGCTGCAAATTATTTGTGTTTCATTTTTTTTGCTGATCTGTTCACCTCTTAGGATCATAGCTATAACCCGGAGGAGAGTTTCATTATTATTAAAGAGGACTGAAGAGGGCCAGCCTTTAAAATGGCTTTTAGAAAAGCAAACACAACTCATCTAAAAGTATTAGGGTGTCCTAGTGAAAATGCAAATTTCCATTAAAAGTTATCTAAATAAATGAGCAAACATACGCACTTCCATAGAGAAAAAGTAAAAAGTTAGATAAGAGGAAATTTAAAATATAGAAAATAAAATTACTTTGTCATCCAAAAGATAGTGAAGTTTTAAAGAAAGTACAAAAAGTCAGTTCATAGGACACTTTTGAAAAAGCACAGTGTAACTCAAGCCAATAAAAACAAATAAAGTTGTTGAATAGGAAAAGTTACTAATTAGATATTGTTAAAGGCAACACTAAAATTTCAGTTTTATGGTCTGAAAAATGTAAACAAACAAAAGGTAACACTTTTCTCTGATAAAATCAGAGATAAGGTTGCATTATTATACCAATATTGCATGTTATTTCTCAGCCAACACTCCAGAAGTAATACTGTAGTGAATCATGCATGAACATCCATATTAAAAAGGAATTTAGAATCCGAATGGCATAAATGTCTTTTATGCATTTGGGAGATAAAAGGCTTGCAGGTAACACCCCCAGTGTCCTGGAACACATATAATATGTTTTGAACTTGACACATGCATGGGCAGCCACTTCTCCAGCAGTTCCTCTTCCTGTGGTTACAGAGCTGTAGTTTGGTCACTGCCAGATTAATTTCTTTAGCTGTAGAAGCATAGTTTGAGTCCACAAACTCTTATTCACATTAGTAAAATCTTTAATGTCAGTGAAGGTATTTTTCTGTTGGAGCAATGGAATGACGGACATCCCTGGTCACTTTCAGCAGTTATTATTAAATGTCTAGAATACCAGGATCAAAAATCATAACAGATGCATTCCTGTAATTTTTTTCATGACTCACAAATTCTCATTTAATTGCTAACAGCATCTTTACCATACAAATTACAAATAACAGTATTTAAATGCTAGAGCAGATGATAATAAAATTCCTTTCCATTACCAAGCAGTGTAAATGCTCTCAATGCTATATACAAACTGTCTTACTCCAAGGAGTTTGCTCTCCTGATCACAAATGAAAGATAATAATTTGGAAGACATTCTGATGGACCCACTGGCACTGATAGGGAGAATGCCATTTGAAACCTGTGAGATTAATTTTCCAGCCCAGATGTTTTCTCAAATAATTTGTTTCTTCTTTCCTTCCCCTCCCTGCCCCCAATTCAGTAATGTATCAAAAAGTCTTTGCAGAAAAATTCCATGTCATAGGAAGGATGTGAATAAAAAGTGACATATTTTTTGAATAATTTTCCTTCTCTTGCAGTGTATTGTTGGGTATGGTTCACTCACACAGCTGGGACATATTCAAATAACATAATAAGATATACATACCCAAGGGAAGGAATATTTATTAAAAAAAACACCAGAAGATTAATGAAAGCACTTTCAATTCAGAAAATCCATGTTAAAATATCTAATATCTAAAACATTAGCAGAAACATAGAATGAAAAATTAGGAATGGGATGAGACAACAGAAAATAAGGGTGGTGACAAAGTTCAGAAGCTTACAGGTCATGGAAGGCACAAAGGCAACACACTTGTCATACCCCAGTGAAAGTGTAGCCTTCAGTACTGATAGGTAGCAGAACAATTTTTAAGCAGATAAAAACTGCCAAAGAAACTTATCAAAAGAAAAACAATTATCATTGGGAATTTTATTGTTATTCCGAAACAGCTGACTGCTGGAAAAGTAGCCATAAAAAATAATACATAGCTTCAAACTCCCATTTGCCTAAGCTTGTATGAAATGAGAAACTTCAACTTTCACAGCAGTTACACATGTCAAATCCTTTTATTTGATGCAAGCCAAAATTGCCTTGTCTTCTCAATGCCAGAATTTTTATGTACCTAGGGTGCATGCTGTAATGTGAAAGAGCTTGTGTCTCCTGCCCATGCAAGATGAAAGCTGCAGAGTCATGCTATGCTGCTCTGGGAATTTCATGCAGCAGTCATGCCGTGAATAATGGAGGTGAAAGCGTCTGGTTCAGATGGAGGGCACATGTGAGCTCACTCTGAGAGCCTGGCACTCTCAGGGAATCCTCTTGTGAGCTCTGAGGTGGTGTTTTGAGAGCCCCTTTAGTGGCCCTCTACGCTCTGTATAGTCTGACTGGGCAGGAGATGTCCTAAGGGAGCTTGTGAGTGTACTGCAGTGGGGCACAGTGGATGCAGTCATTAGATCTCTCCACAATAACCAGTGGCTGTACGTCATGCTGACTTGCTATTCACAGCTTGATGAAAAGGCCTAGCGACAGATGAGAAGACAAGCCTGTGACCACCTTCCTTCATGTTATTTTATATGCCAGCTTGCTATTTTGGTCTGCTGTTGTAACCAGACAGCACTCATCACTTCATTCTTTCACATGCTCTCTGACCATGAAATAAAAAAAACATAGTGTACCTAAAAAAAATAAAAAAATCTTGCAGATAATATAATATACTTTTCTCTTCCAGGTAAAGGTGGCCTCCATTGATATTTTCAACTACTTCATTTTCTTTGTCTAATAATCTCAGTCACTGCTCACCATGAATTTGTACACAGGATCATGTGTAACATTTTGGTTTTTATGTCCATATGTAAACTATTGAAGAAAACTCTAACTGACATTAATAATTTCTATTTGTCTAGAAAAGCTTGTTTTAAATCCTTTTTGGATGGCTGTCTATAAGCTACTGCATTAAGGAAAACTTCAGTGCTTCCATTTTATTCTCCCTGTTTCTTTGGTGCTATTCAAAGTCTCAATGAAAAGCGCCTCTTGCAGTTCTGCAGTTAAAACAACAAAGCACTGCCTATGTTTCTTCTTTAACACAGCTCTAAGGATTTATTCTTTGCTCCTTTATTCTTCCTTTTTCTGAAGTTTTCTTGTCCTTTTCCCCTTTAAAATCTCTTTATCTAAAGCTGAATTAGTTTTCGCAGCTGGTTGGCAAACTGCCATAGTTTTCTGCTCTGACACTTATTTGTCAATTTCCAGTTGCCTTCGAACTTTTTACTTTTTTTAGATTCTATTTCTTTTTCCTCCTTCAGACATTCACTGGTTCAAGTTTTAGTCATTTTAATAGGAAAGCAGAAAAAAATTCCTCCCAGTAGGGAGAAAAGGAGTCTATGGTGACAATGGGAAAACAAAAATACTGAGATTTATCCATTGAAGATTTCCAAATAGCAAACTTTGTACTTTTTATAAATACTTATAATTTGATCTTACTTTCAGGAAAGGAGTAGGCAAATATGCTACTGTATGTATGCTGTGACCTAAGAGACAAGAAATTTGTAGATCTTTTTTGCAGGTTACTTTTTTGCTTTATTCCATGTAAGTTCATTGAAGTTTTTAAACAGTAGAGATTAAAGATTTATTTATTTTTAATATTATGCCCTCTAATTTTTTAGCTAAAGGTATATATAAAATTGCTAAGCTTTATCTTAGGCCTCTACTAACTTCTTAAAACAATTTGTGAACCTTTATGTAAGATACACTATAGATTAATACATTTCAATGAGAAATAATAAGAAATTTTTTATTTGCATCATTCTTTGGAGCTTAATGGAATTTCTTCTCTTTTATCCATTGTTTACTATGGATAGTGTGTTTCAAGCATCTCATAGGCTGTTGTAGCAGAGAGAGAGAGAAACAGAAAGAGAGCCTATGAAAAAGAATTTGAACATCAGTATAGGGGTTTATGAAGGCACTGTGCACCCATTAATCTGCCCACTCAAATAATAAGAATAGAATAGTTAGCAAAACTGCCAAGGAGTAAGTGCCCAAATATAACACCTTTATTTTCTGTTCTTTAGTGTTCAGTTTTTAGTCTCTTCAACATGAGGAAAAGGCAGGAAAAATCTTCACCACCAGACTGAGCGAAGATTTCTTTTTGATGTGTCTACTATAGAAGTATTATTGCAATAACTGTTAATTGCTATGCTAATTACAACTTACAATTATATGGACACTGCACCTTCACTTTCTTTGGCAGTGGAATAGAGTATTTCCCCTTCTTCCAGAATGCAAATGGTAGGTATTTTTACCATCCCTATAGCCACAGCTTGCTGGGGTGGATTAGAGCACTGCAAGAATTGTCACATCTTGGCAGATTGAATAGAGTTAAAGCAAATGAAAAGAAAGGCCATATCTAAAGAAGAAAAAACAGGGTTGCAGCTTGCACAGTTTTCTTATATGTGAGGTCCTAGAAATTGGCTCAACTAACTGTGAAGCGGTGAATACTGGCAGCAGCTGTCCAGTAAGTGGGAGCTTAAGTAATGATTATCCTTGTGGCCTGAGTTCCTGCAGGACATGTCCCAGCTGACTTCAATTGTTAAAAGTTACAGCCTAACTAAACCTTACTGCTTGCATCAAGTAGCTCTTCCTATGTATCTGGGCCAATATCTTGTGTCTATCATTGTTTGTTCACTGATTTTCTACACATACAGTATCGTGTTTTTTTCCTTTTAATTTCTCCTGTGCTGTGCTATTTTAAAAATGAGAATAACTTAAGATTGGCCATTTTGGAAAAGAACTGAGTCATAGAAAGGAATATTAAGCTTGCACTTAGTGCATCGTAAGTATTATTAGACATTCAAAATACTAACTTTAGAGCAATGATGCATTGTTTCATTCCATTGTAGAGAGGGGAAGCCATTGTTTCAACAAGTTTGTTTTTTAAAAACCACATTAAGATTTTTGGAACAAGCTTTGACTAGTGTCAATATATTTTAAAGTTTTTTCATAATATAGTCAATGAAATGAACTTAATGCATCAGCAAAAATCACAGTAAATCAGTATGAAATTAGGATGAGGAGAATTAAAACACTCAGATACTTTGAAATACCTCTAAATGGTCTTACATAAAATGAGTGTATTCAGAGTGGAAAGTATAGCACTTAAATAAGAAGTCTGAAAAAAATAGTAGAAATTGCTCTCATTTGTCTTTTTCAAAATCTAAGTCTAAATGACAGTTTTCTGATACATTAATTTTTTTTAACTTAATATTTAATTTAGGTCTAAATAATTAGAAAACACATGTAAGTTTGAGACTGTTGAAATCCCAGGTATGTTGGTACATATTTTATGGTTTTGGGGGGTTTTTTTGTAGGCCTGAAGATATTCAATGATCTGTTGTTTTATGTATTTTAAGGTTTAATTTCATCCATATATGCAAAACCTTGATCAACTGGCTGCGTTGTTTCCTGTGGAAAGAGCAGAAGAGCATGATCTAGTCAAAGCTGGTATCACAGTATTTTGGTTTGGGGGAGTGGAGAATGTAAATTCTCTATGTTTGATAGTGAACAGCTGTAATATAGATAAGATCTGAGTGCTCTAGCTTGCTGTCCTAATCTCATAGAATCATAGGATCTTAAAGGTTGGAAGGGACCTTAAAGATCATCTAGTCCCATCCCCCTATCATGGGCAGGAACACCTGTCCCTACATCAGGTTGTTCAAGGTCTCATCTAACCTATCCTTTCAATGTATTATTTTTAAAGAAATTTTGTACCTGTTTTCCCTAACATGAAACTGCAAAAATGAAGACTCAAAAGAAACACTTTTTTTGGGCTAAGCAAAATGTACCAATAAGTATTAGGTTGATAATATTTAATTATTTAATTTGTGTTTATTTAATTTCCCCATCCAAAATCAGTTTCTTTTTTCCTTGCACTGGTCTTCATACTCCTGTCTCTAATTTTCTCTTTAGCAAGCTTTCCAAAGTTTCCTCATCCCAGTTTGTCTTACGATGCCACTTTTTTCTCTGCATAATCTGTCCTGCACCTTCTCTTTGTTCAGTTTATTCAGTTTGTTCTGATTTCAGAATTTTATAGGTCAGCTGACAACTATCATTTTGCAAAGCCATTCCAGCTCTCCTCTTTCATTTTCCAATCCCACAGCATTCTTACTGGGAACTTTTTAGAAAAATCAGTAAATTTGTCTCTCCAAACTTCGAGTGATGTTTCGGTATCTACTTTAGTGGGAGGAAAAAAAAAAAGAAGCAGTCTTAAGGCATTCCAATTGTTATTCTGTTGATAGCTGAAATAATTCTGGAATTTACAGATGCCAACAAAAACATCCAAACACTTATAAAAGTATCAACAAAACACTGTCAGCACAGGGAGTCTCTAAAATATGTAATATCATCAAGGAATGTTTTCCAGATTTTGAAATATCACATACTAAAAGTATCTTCCTGCCAAAGTACTGCTCTAAAATATTAATATTACTTCCAGTTTTTTACTCCCTAGACAGCAATTTCCAAAGAAGAAAGTAGGTTCTCTGAGTCCCTTTTTTCTGCCGCACATTCTGAAGTCGCCCAACCCGAACACATTAACAAAGTCTTTTGTTTTGTCTAATCAAGTCACAGCTTATAAGTAGCCATCAGCGTGGCAGAGAACCACTGAGAATATAGATTTTTCAGTGTATATTTCTGCATTATCTGGGACAAAACTAGATAAACACAAAATTGTATTAGCCTTTCTTTTAGAAATGGGACTCTGACCTCTTGCCAAGCTCAGGTGGGAAGTTCTGTAGAAGACAGAGCAGATAGAGAGAGGAACTCCTTGAGAAAGCTGTGTTTGAGAAGTATGTAACATACTGAATGTTTATGCAACATACTGAATGTTTTTACTTCATCTGAGCTCTAAGATTACAGAATTATCTACTAGGAAAAAGGAGGGTTGAGCACTGTTTTGTATCTTTCTCAGAAAGGTTATAAGTTCATGTAGAGTAAGAAAAGCTGAGACAATGGCTGGTTTAGGGCCAAACCATTCGAATGTTGGTGGAAACACATTTTCTAGCTGAAATAAAACACTGATAAGACATCTACTCCCATGTAAGAATGTTTCAAATGAACTAGCTAAGTAATTTATGCTCAGAAGTCTCAAAGGAACTAATGAATCTTTGCCAATTCTTAACTGATCTTGGAAAACTGGGAAAGAGTGAGATTTGTAAAAACTGTCCTATTATCCAGAAAAGGATATAACCTAGAACAAGAAATTAGCTATCCTACCCATCATTTCAGGTATATAGTGGATTTGTTAATTTGTAACTTTGCTGGTAATGAACTAGAGATTATAAATATAATTACTACTAGTGAGATTGTCCTTCAGTGAAAGACAATGAAAAGAAATGGCTTTCAACCTTTTTTGTTTTGTGACTTATCTCTCTGTTTGGTTTTGGTTTTGACTAGGGTATGGGATGGTAGGCAAAGTATGTATGTACACCTAGATTTAATTCACATACTACAGGAAGTAAAATATTTTTAATCAAATATTTGCATGCTATGAAATTGATAGGTGTGATGTAGTAGGATTAGAAACTGTTTTGATATTGATATCCAGGATCTTTTGGATACCTTTCTTTGTTCCAGTTCAAACTTCTCTCTGCCTATATTTTGTAGCCCTGGTTTCTAGATTCCTTAAATGGCATGAACAAAGAAAAAAAATTCATAAATTTTATGCAAAAGTAACTTAAAAATCAAGGAAAATTTGGATTTGTTACATGATAATTCTTATTGCCACAAGGAAATAGGGGACACAGGGATGAATATTGTGAAAGTTGCTAAAAAGAAGCTAGCTTTATCAGTGTATATTGTATACAATTTGTAAATCATTATATATATAATAATTTAATTATTAAATTATTAGATTGGCAGGCTAATAAAATGCAGTGGATGGTTACAATTATGGTAATCTAAATCAAGTGATCTGAATTGTTAAAAAATTGATTTAATATATCCAACTGTCCAATATGTCCACAGAATATTTTGTGAACTCATGAAAGCAGTTTGTATCTACAGAATATCAAAACTGTCATAAAATAACAATGACTAGAACTAGATTTTAAGGATTTGAAGTATTACCATAGCTCACATCCTCAGTGTGAGCTTTCTGTGCTCCTGTGAAAAGAGATCTAACAAAATCTTTGAATGGATAATAAAGGGGAATGAAGATGAGAAATGCTGAGAAATATACGAAAAAAAACCCCAAGCCCCCAGGAACCCCCTAACCTCTGTTTCCTCCCACCCCCCAAAAAAACCCCAAAATAACCCCCCAAAAAACTCCAATAAACCAAACCAAAACCCAGTACCCCCAAAACCAGTATTACAGAGCTGTGAATCTTGCATTACAGTGTGAGGTGTAAGTAATTAAATTTATCTGGTGTATTGAAAGGAAATTTAAGAGATGGGTTGATAAATAAGTATTTAAATGTGGGACCTATATCTGAAAGAACGGAGTTTTTGATCCTGAAGTTAGAAACAGAACACAAAGTAATTACTGGGAATTGAAATTAGGATAATTCTTCTAGAAATAATTCATGGAATTATAGGAAGGTTTGGAATAGTTGTGGTTTCCTTAAATTTCCTACTTGTGGAAGACATTCTACTAGTGGAGAATATAGAGGGCTACACTGTTGTGAAGTCCTTTCTGTTCTTGGAGGGTAAGACTCAGTTCTCATTATGCTTTTGGGCTTATAAGGAAAAGTAGAGAATTTTAAAGTTGTAGCAGACTTTATTCCTCTCAACAATCTCATCTGTGCACCTCAGAGCAGCACACTATATATAATAATATCTCCTAATTTAGGCTGTAAATTCAAGAGGTTTTGTTTCACTCAATATATATTGCATGAATGTGTTGTGGTTAAAGATTTTTGATTTTTTTCTCTCTTCTGGCAGATAGAATTGGCGATGTTTAGAGAAAGGACCACATTTATGATAGTGTGAAAAAAGAACCGAAAATCATTGTTTTCTTCATCTAAATTTGCAAAAATTTCTGCCCACCTTGCTTTTCAGAGCACTGTGGGGTTTTATTTTCCTTTCTGATCATGGAGACAGTTCACTAGTTATATCAAGTCTAATTGATTATCTTGTCTTCAGGAAGCTCGGTGCTTTCTAATTTTTTTTTACTCAGGATTTATCTAGGAGGGCTTTTGTCTTAGCTTGACAAAATATAGTGCAAAATTTGATAAGCTGTGATGTCAGGCACATAATTATTTTTGGCAAGTATAAAGCATATGAAAATATGTAAATCAAATGGATAACCAACAAGCATCATTAGGAACAAACACAGAGATATGCAATAAGAAGGTAAGCAGACATATTCTAAGATGATATTATAAGATTATTCACCTATAAGGAAAGGCTGAGAGAATTGTGTTGGTTCATCCAGAGAAAGAAAAGGCTTTGGGGTCACCTAATTGTGGCCTTCCAGTACCTGAAAGGATCTTTTACAAGAGCATGACAGGACAAGGAGGAATGGTTTAAACTGAGCATAGGTTGAGATTAGATATTAAGAAAAGGAAATAAATATTTGCTGTGAGGGTGGTGAGGCACTGGAAGAGGTGACCAGAAAAGCTGTGGATGTCCCACTCCTGTAAGTGTGTGAGGCCAGGCTGGATGGGGCTTCGAAAAACCTGATCCAGTGAAAGATGTCCGCGTCCACAGCAGGGGATTAGAACCACATGATCTTTTAAGGTTCCTTCCACACCCAGGCCATTCTATGAATATATATGTAATATTTCACACCAGAAATATTATATTACATATATTATTTTACACACAATGTTGTTCACTGGTTTTAAATGATAAGGCTTTTGAGTATCTTTTTATAATATTTCTCTTGTGATATGATTACTTTTGCACATCTATTAGTAAACTACAAAAATGTTTCTTAAAAAAATGTTTGACAACTTCACAGAAATTCTCAAAAATCAAAGAAAGAGACCTATAGACGTGACAGAGGAATTCAGTGGCAATGCAGATAAACCTTTTGTTTGGGAACCTCTTCCTCGGTTTTCTTTTTGAAATGTTAATGGTCTCTCCTGGCCCTTAATGACAGGCAGAAATTGAAACAGTAGAAGAGAATAGCAGATCACCAAAAACTATTATTCAGCTGCTAATAATGAAGAACCAGTTCCTTCAGGAAGGTACAACTATTGTATCATATGGTGATATCCACAGAGGGATCCTCTCATAATCTTAAACAGCAGTTGTTTTGGAGCATGAAGTGAGATGTTTCATACTATTAATGATTCTGCATACTACCATATAAATTCCTATAATAGAAAAGCATATCAGTAATCTCTCTGAAATGCATTCAATTCAAGTTCTTTAGGTCAAGTCTTGACCCCATTTAATATTAGAGGCTGTAGAGACTCTATGAAACTTATGTCTTACATCAAAAAATACGGTTACTGCTTTTTCCTTGCTAGCCTTACTGGACAATAGACATGACATTGAACAGCAGAGACAATCTATTGCTCGGTTGCTGTAAGAGACGGTCTGAAGATCCCTCATCTGCCTCACGACCATTGTCAAGGACGGAGACTGAAAGCCCTGAAAGGGACTTTAAAATCTCAACACAGGAGTTCTGGCCTGGCTGAGGTGGGATGTTGGCCAAGTGCTGCCTGCAGGTGTGTTCGATGGAAAAACCCAGCACACATATCGGAACATCAGAACCTGAGCAGAAACAATGGGCGAGTCACGGTGAAGTGACTGTGCCTGCTGACTTGTACTGGTTGACACTGTACCTGCTGACGACCAACTTGTTCTGAGTTCTCTAAATGAACACACTGCAATGATTTCCCCCACCTGTTTGGCCAACTGCCTGTTGCTTCGGAGAGGGCTATAAGAACCCCTGAGTTAACCACAGACTTTGACATCTCCCCACTGGAGAAGATTGCATCTATAGGCATCTTCAAAAGCCTCGAGGACTCGACCCTCCATGTTGGTAGCTATAATCCCCGTCCCTTCTTTTTCTGTCTTTCTTACTATTCTCTTTTCTTTCCCCACTATCGCATTTGTTGGCACTAAATAAAGGTGCATTTGTGATTGAATAAACTGAGTTTGTCCCCCGCTGTGTCTTTTGCGCTCTGAGATCCCTAAAATGAACCATCACGAACCCTGCTTGTGTGAGCGGATCGTGACAGTTTCCTATTCTGGCCTCCCTATTTGTTTCCAAACAATAGGAGAACAAGGGGGATATTTTTCAAGATCTACTCTTGCACCTGTTACCTAAGCCACAAGGTCACAGGAAGTCCAACAGATTGCCCTTTTTCACCCTTATTAATCAACTTTGTGTGGCAAGAATCATAGAATCACAGAATATTCTGACTGGGAAGGGACCTGCAAGGATCAGCAATTTCAAATTCTAAGTAAATAGTCCATACAGCAATTGAACCCACACTTTGTTTAGCTGTTGCCATGAATATGTCTTTTAAATGCATGACTGAAACTTTAGGATGTAGCACATATTAGAGGATGGAAACTGAATTTTTGTTGTCTTTTTATTTCTTTTCTCTGGTTTACAGTTTATATTCTCAACCATTTTCATTTGGTGTGAGTTTTTTAAGCAGTTCTTTATTTAAGGTGTTAAAATTGTTTTATCTTAGTGTGGCACATGAAGTGTGATTTTCCACATAGGGAAATGGTTGTTCACATCAATTAATAGTATCTTAGTCTACAAGAGATCGGATGAAATTCTTGCAGGGTGCAGGAAGGATAATAGTGATGTCAGCTGCAAAAGATCAGGAAGCACAACTTGGTTTGATGGCTTTGTACCAGTAGCCCTTAAATTTCTTTTCCTCTTTCATCAGGCTGCCATCAAGAATTCCTGTTTGCTTAAGCACCCATTAAAACCTCTTTATCATTATATTTTAATCATGCCAAAGCAATTGTTACACCTTTTTGGAGAAAATTAAGATTATTTTGTCTACTAATACTTTTATCCAGTCATCATATATGATTGTTATAAAGATTTCATAACTAAGCAATAACATCTGATTCGGTGAAGTATGAGTTTAGGATTGTTTATCCCAAGCATAGCACTGATAAATTGTATTACTTTCCTGACTCTTTAATTTCTACTAGAAAACAGATTTTTAAACAAGAAAAGTGCAATGGTTTAATTTAAAGTTTATTTTTCCCTTAGCATTTCAAGTCCCATAATACTGTTTAGTATTATTTTATATAGGCTCTTCTTGGTGCTTCCAAACAATTGGACAAGAGAAAATGGGCAGAAACTAATTCACAGGAAGTTCCATCTAAATACGAGGAAGAATTTCTTTACTGTGAGGGTGACTGAGCACTGGAACAGATTGTCCAGAGAGGTTATGGAGTCTCCTGCACTGGAGATATTCAAAAACTGTCTGGACACAATCCTGTGCCATGTACTCTGGGATGACCCTGCTTGAGCAGGGAGGTTTGAGATGACCCACTATGGTCTCTTCCAACGTGACACATTCTGCAGTTCTGTAATTTTTTCACCTTTTGAAGTCATCAGTGTTTTCTTCTGTGAGGCATAACGCTACTCCAGTCTTTGTGATAATCATATCCTTGCATGCTGGAAATGTATTCCAACCTTACCTCACAGTACCTGCCTAAAGTGGACTGTTATCACACACAAAAATTACGTTCTACCTTGCATGTTTTGCCTAGATAATCTTTTAAAAAAAATCAACTTGTACAAGTTTTGCATGCATCCAATGAAAATATTCCCTTTTAAGAGTTCATTTCTGTATTATACATTATAGAATTTTGATAGATGTCAAAAATAACCAAACAAGCAATTGAATAACAATATATTTGAATTGGTTTAGTACACTGAAAACATAACTGTTGCTTTATTTTTTAAAATGAGAATTAATTGCTTATGATTTATGTAATTTTCCTAAGATCTTGTAATGTAACAGACTACAACCATAAAATAATATGCTATTTTTTCAACTAAATAATTCCAGAAACACAGATATTCATCTCTGAATTGTGTTGAATACGATCACATATATGAATAAAAGTCCATGTCTATTACACTGTCACTATTCTTGAAAGTCAACAAGTTTCATGATTATGGGACTGTGGACAGAGGGAAAGAATACTATATTTAAGGTCCTCCTGGTAAGATTTCCCTGGGAAAAGAGCTTAGAAATCTTACCACACTGAACAGCTATGTTCCCTTGTTCTTGCAGAAATTTCCTGAAGAAATTTCCTGAAGTTCAGCTGCAGAATTCATAAGGTCTCAGGTATGGATGGTCATCCAGAACAAATGTTTAAACTGAGTCCAAGAAGAAAATTAAAGCAAATTTTGCCTCTGGAGCCCATCAAACCTATCCTGCACCAGAAAAAAAAAACCACTTCTGAATGTTATTCTGGAGTTTCCTTAAAGTGGTAGCAATCTTGCAGAATGATTTTGCCATGTAGTTGATTAACCTGAGATGTATTTATTATTATCTTATTATAATATACGTATTAATTAATATTTTATTACATCTTATACTCTGATAAGTATTACATTAAATGTTATATGTTTTGCGATAAACAATAGTATTTATCATTGTGTTATTTAATCTTGGTCAAATCTAAGCTTTTTAGATATCTTTTTTTCAGCCTTATAAAGAAGGAAACATAGATTCTAAGTTTTCTACCTAGACCTCCTGGAAAAACGCAGAGACCCTTGCATCCATAAATATTTCACCCATCTTACAGCTCTCTCCCAGGCACCTTTACAAGTCAACTCATTCTCAAACAACCTATTTGCCTCCAGTGACAGCAACAATCAGCTCCTGATCGTTGATAGTACAAACAATCAGCTTAGCCTAGAAACCTAGCTTTTAGATGGCTGAAGTTATATGTTGTGAAAATTTTCTCAATCCAAAATGCAGATTTTTTTTTTCTCCTTTCCCTGTAGTAACTACATGTGTAACAATATAATGTGAAGCTGAGAATGAGGATGATGTGTTTGAAAACATTTCCCTTTTATTATACGGGATTTGTGTCAGGACATTGCGGTTGGTTTTTTTGTTTCAGTTTTTAGGGGTTTTTGTTGTTATTGTTTGTTTTGTTTTTGTTTGTTTTTTTATTAACGAGTATCACAAATTATCAATAACGTGTCAAAAGAATACAGAAGAGATTTTTTTTTTTTTTTAAACAAAGAAAAGGTCGAAAAGTTACTTTGCTGGAAACAATCACATGATTTGCAGATCTATGTTGCTAATAACATTTGTTTGTACAGATCCATGCCAACTGCAGGGAAGTATCCTGAACATATACGAAGACATAGTCATACTCTGGAGTTTAGACACTTGCCTGTTAGAGTGAGTATACTTAGGTTGAGATTAATGGTTTCTTAACGGAGAGGTTTCTTACCACTAGAGGGCTCAAAATTGCTGTGTAATTTTATGTCTGCATACACACTTAAACATATATATACTTACATACACAAGGCATGTACATCATTCATATGCATGTGTTTTCTTTGTGTGTAAACACGTGTAAGCACACATATGTGCACATACTTGCATTTTATTGGATGATCTACTTTTATTTTAAAGATTTTTGTCATTTAAATGAAATTCAGATCCTAGAGATTTTTAATAAAACTGAAATTCACCAAGTACAATTGATATGCTATTTATTTTCATAAGGTAATTACAATTTTTAACTTCCTTCTCAGGTGGCTGGACTTACCCAGAATGTTCATTTCATCAAACTGAATATTGAAAACAATCAAAATAAAATAATGTTCAAACCTCCACGACCAATGCCTGCTGTCATCATATGTTTTATTAAGGTATGTAGACAACACTGAATAACATGGACACAGTTAATTCTTTCATAAATGACTTTCCAGAAAAAGTAATGCAGTGTTGTAGAATTGATCACACCAAGCATTTTTGCTTGATTATATGACTTATTCTCCTGGGAAATCTTAGAGACTCTAATGAAATAAAATGTTCATGGAATGCTGACTGTTTTCTTTCACTAATGTGACAATTGCAATGATGAGAGAAATGGCTTTCAACCATTTTTATGTAATCCATTTTGATGTAATGCATAATATTTGGAGGTAGTGCAATCCAGTTCCCCCACATTATGACAATGTAATAATGAATAATTTACCCACAAAGTCCAAAAGATAATTAACAACACTCAGACTTGACAAATACAAAAGTTTGAGGTATTGATATTTTCTATACATTTGCAAAATAATATTTATCTAAATATAAGAAATCTGATCAACAAAGCAGTACTTCAAGAACAATGAAGGTTCAGACTGTAACAATTAAAATAATGCATGTTGATGTAGAAATAGGAACACAAAATGTTTTACAGGCTGTAAATGTAAGTGTTTTACGTTGCTGTACATAACAAGGAATTTAAATAATTTCTCCAGAATATTTGCCAGTATAGAAAATTGTGCAAAAACATGAGAAAAGAGAAGATACTCTTTTGGAACACTTCAGTGTTTTGATTATTTGTAGAAAATTGTGTTGAATACAATCACATATGAATAAACACTACTCAAGTGAGTGGACATTTGCGTAACTCAACAAAATCTTTCAGGGTTTGATATAGAATAATATCTTTGAATTTGGCAGAACCACATGTGGCTATTGCCTAAATTGTGGCTAGCAGAGTCAGGCATTAAAAACTAAAAAAAAACCCTTAACATGTTCATTTCCTAGAATCATCATCTTTTATTGTTTTCTTAAATTGTGAAAAGTTGTGCCAAATATTTCATCTTTATATAATGTTAAATTCATAAAGGAGCACAACAAGTTAATTTGGGAGGTGGGCGGGGACAATTTAGATTAAATAGTAAAGCATGCTGGAATGACTCTTCTATTGCTATCTAAACTTAGCTAAGCTTTAAAATTACAGTTTGTTATAGTCTCATTTCTGTAAACACATTTACTTTAAAATGAAAAATATGTGCAACTAAGCAAAGACATTTTTGCTCTAAGAATTTTAACTTTTTCATGTTTTGCTTAAAAAATAGCTTTATTGATTGTGTATGATGTTAGATTAGAATAATAATGTTTTAATAAAATCAATTTCTTTTGTGTACTCTTTCTGTATCTAATGTGTTCTTAGCTTATCAGTTTGTTACTTGAACTTGGGAAATAACCTGACACACTGCATGACAGATATTAAAAGTTGGAGTTTTACTGACTGAGTTGGCTGACATATTTATTCATCACATCACCTTTAATTCCAAAAGCAATCTTGAAACCAATAAAGGAGACTGGAATATGCCGAAACTACTTTTACTGGAAAAAAATTTAAAAGTTTTATAAATTAAAACCACATTTTCTAAGTGGAAGATCTATTTCCCTAACGACAACCTACTGACGTCAGTGAATTTATGCCAGGAATAAGGTTCTATCCATATGGAGTTACCTGTTCCATTAGGTTCTTAAGAAAAAACATCTTTATCATATCACAGCACTGTACAAGTTGCTCTAGTGATTTCACATGTGTGTTATTGTCCTCAACATAAGAGCAGCATATAACCATTCAAGAGTGCTCAGAAAAGGCTGACCAAGATGGTGAAAGGCAGGGAGAAGCAGCCAGGGTCACTCGATTTGTTGGACCTTGTGGAAGAAAAGGCTGAGGGAAGACCTCATCTTAGTCTTCAACTTCCTCAAAAAGAGCAGTAGACGGGAAGGTGCTGATCTCCTCTCTCTGGTGTCCTGTGATAGGACGTGAGGAAATGGAATGAAGCTCCATCAGGGGAAGTCCTGACCAGAAACAGATCAGGAAAAGGTGCTTCACTGAGACAGTAGTCAATCACTAGAACAGGGTTTCCAGAGAAATGGTCATGAAACAAAGTTTCAATGAGCAGCTGAAAGATGCAAATATATATTAATAACAATCATAATATGGAAATAGCAGTAATTTTCAAAAAGATCTTCCATGACACAGGAATTGTACTGGATACAAGGAACTGCAAATACTAATTTTCTTCAAGGAGTGAGGACTGGAACTCAACTATATTGATGACTTTTTACCGCTTTCAATAGAAGTACATTATTTTTCATCTGTAGTCAATGACGCATTTTGAAGTGGAATGGAGTATGATAGTTTTAATGACCTTTTCTGAAATTAGTTAATATTTAGATTTTAATCTCCATATAACATCTACATGACAACAAAATCTCACAAGTGAATGGCAATCATATATAATTTCTAAATCTGTAACATGAGTCTTCTAAAATACAAACTTTTATTCTTACAAGTGCATAAATAAGAGAGTTGACAAGACTTTCCATTATTAAAATGTAATTTTTAGACCAGTAGTTGTTAATTTATTCTTCTCCTCATCTTTGAATATATTCCATAATGTTATTGCCATGACACACTACTGAGTTAAGAAATGCCAGATATTAACCAAACTTAAGTACATAGATCAACAAATAGAAGCAGAAATTCTGAACACAGCTTTTTATAAACTTTATTTTAAAAAATCCAACCAACAAAACAAAACCATGATAAATATGGGGTTTAGGAGATTAAAACCCTTTTCTATTAACACATACAAAGATTAGAGTTCATTTCCATTTTAAATACGTACTGACATGCATACCAAGTGGGGTAAACATGTAGGACAAGATCCCGGGGCTCAGGATTACAGGGATCTAACAGCAGTCAATCCAAAGCAATGACAGCATGTGACAGAGGCAGGAGGTCCACTTATAAATACCTTTGTTGTGAGCCATGATGAATCTGCAAGCATTGTTGCTAATGCACTATGATCCTGTTTCTGGGGTTTTTTTTGTAATTTGTACTTTCTTATTTTTCATCTCACTTGCAATGACTCAGTTCTGCAGCAATTTTATTTTTACTGTTTCAACATATGAGGTTTTTTTTCTGTTCTAGAGGAAACAACCTGAACCTTTGAATGAAAAGGAGAATGAAAAGAAAAATACAAATACCTAGAAATTTTGAAACAGCAGTCCTCCTACTTGGCAGAAATATTACAACAGAAATATTCTGAAAAAAATTGCACAGTAAAAATAATCAGGCTTTTTTATAAATACAATGTGTAACTATCTATAATACCTTATTTAGATCTGTTTATTATCAACATAGCACATGCGTATGTAAAGATTTTCACCTTAACTTGTGATTTTAAATTATTGGAAACAGCGTCCTTAGTCTTCATTTTTGCAACTGCCAAATTTTAAATTATATAAAAGCTGTTGTTTTGTTTATATATAATAAATCAGAAATGAAAAAATATATGTCCCCAAATACTTTTTATCTATGTCCTTATTACATATCCATAAATATTTCTATGCAAAATTAATTCAAATTGCCCATCACTGGAATACGACAAGAATCTCTCTTATTGCAAGAATGCATCGCAGTCCATGTTAATATCTTTTATATAGTTTCTTTACTCTCTTCACTATTTTTTCCTTTAAGTATTTTGTATTGAATGACTTAAACCCCCTTGATATCAATAAAACAGTTTTCATCCAGTAGATCCATGGACTTCTACTTTCTAGAGCATATGAGTTGTTCCATTCACTTTGGTCATGCACCCACTTACAAACATAAATAGCAACCTCATAAGCCTAATGGAAATATAAATCAAAATCAGTTATATTTTTCAACTAGCATTGAAATAACAAAGTGATTCTATATCTTGTAAGTGATTAAAGTAAAACTGATCTCAGATTTTGGCAGCTTTTCTTGTTTCCAGTACTGCTTTCACTGAAACAAAATAAAGAGATGAATAGACCCCAAAAGTCATTAATAACCTGCCACCATTTCCTTCTGGCTCAAAATGGTAACTAAATAATTAAGATAGACTTGTACTACTGATGAGCTGTCTGTTTTAACCTCACTGCACTAAGGAACACCCTTTGTCTCAAATAGGCAGCATTACGCCTAATCCCTGTGCTTTTTCTGGGGCCAGAGAGCCTTTGTGTGCAGCTGACACACAGATACATTTTTTCATGGCAAACTCAGGATATGTGCCAAATCATTCTGGCCAATTTATCCTGGCAGTCAGTTTTAGCTGTTTACCTTCCCCCACCAGAGTACTTACCAGTTAAGGTGTATTTTGTAGGAATCAATTTCAAGTGGGTAGAAAAAACATGGAATCATTAAATTTTGTTAGTGAAGTAAAATAATTTCTTGGAGAAGAAATTCTAAACTTCAGGGAGGAATCTCTTAAAAGTTCCCAGTGTATTCTTAAAGGTAATAACTGTTTCTTAAAATCTTGCTATGCTGACTATTTAATTTGTAATATACTGGTGAATGATTTTTTTTTTTGTAGTAAGCATTTAAAAAGTGGTTTTAAAGACATCTAGGTCTCCAATAATATGAGACAATACTTTTCTTTGCCTTTCAATTGGCAAAATTTCTACCATTATAATAGTATCATACTTGTAAAACTAATTTCTGCTGGAACAGCTTATTATTTGGAAAATTGATAATAAATTATGCAGGACAAAATGGAGTTTCTTGGTGGTTAACAGTAGGAGAGTTTACTAATACAATTTTACTGGGATATAATTTTCTTTAATAATCTCAGGTAGTATACGTTTTATTAGTGAGCAAAATGATCAGAGCAACTCAAATTTCACTACATAATTTAATATAAATTTTGTGTACAAGAAAAAAAAAATCAGTGTTTTTGTCATCATTGTCTCCCTATTTTTCCTTTCTCTACTGTGCAACATGTTTTCTTTCCCCCTTTCCATTCCTTTTCCAGGAAGATTTCTGATCTTCTCCACTAACATAACTTTTGTATATGAGTTGAGCTGCAGCAAAATTCTAAACCAGTCCTGGTTAAGGTCCTATATTGTAGGACTACATTATTCCAGAAAGGGGATCAAGCTTGACAACAGAATCATAGAAACTCATTTTGCTGTTAATGTCTCTTTTTCCTTACTTATTGTAAAGTGCCAAAATTTCAAACAAATAAGACAGTTGGTCGTGGGTGGGCAAAATGACACATAAAATAGTAATACTGTTAGAGCAATTATAATAACAGATTGGAAATAGGTATGTTGATTCCTTGAAAAATACACTGTTCACCATACTGTTAAAGGAACACATACTGAAGCACCTGGAGTGATAGCTGGCAGAATTCATAGTGTAGAGAGAAGCTTCACCAGTGTGCTTTTGTAAGATAGTAACAAAAAGTACACAATCAGTAACATTGTAAACTGACAAAGCTGCACAAGGAGATCCTGCTATTTCTCACATGCAATATTACATTGTTTCATTACAGTAGAATTACTCATTGTTTATGTCAGTTTTAGTCCCTGAATATCTACTTTTCTATTAAAACCAAAATAACACACACAAAAAAAACCCTCTAAAGAAAACAGAAGATACTAATATTTTTGGAAGGCAGTTGGAATTTAGTCTCTTTTTTTTTTTCTTTTTTTCTTTTTTTTTTTTTTTACCTCTGAGAAATGAAAGGTCTTTAAATTACTGTACATAAAGATCACTAGAGGGATGACTTTATGGGTTAAGTGTTCAGCCACTGCAGTTTCAGATAGCTGGATCCACAATGTCAATTCCTTGGGAGAGATGAAAAACTACCTTGTCCTGAGGCTATCTTGTTTTCTAGACTGAGATCTGGTTAAGTCCCCAGGTAACCTCTTATAAATCTGACCTACAGTTTCAGCAATGAAGGACTCGGATCAATTCCTTAATCCTGAAGAAATGTAAAAAAAAAAAAAAAAAAAAAAAAAAAAAAAAAAAAAAAAAAAAGTACCTGTGAATTTTGATGAACTTTGAACTTTGTCAGAATATGACACAGGTGACTTCTCAGCTGAGAGAGAAGAAATGGACATTGATTTCCTACAAACCTACAAACACTTCCTCCAACACCAGAAAAAGAATTTTAGCCAACATATTCACGTTATGACTAAAAGTATGATGACATTTTTACTGATTTAAAGTTATCATCCTCAGTTTCCCAGAAAAAGAAAGCTACTACACAGCAGTAGTAGATCTACAATGCGAAAAGGTTTAGCAGTTGTCTGACACTGTTGTACACCACAACGACACAAAGACTCCGACTTCAGAAGGCTGAAAATGACTCTGTTAGTTTTGGGATGTGTCTCCCTTTTATACTCTTCTACACAGATCAATTCAATTGGTGAAACAAGGACCAACCTCTTCAATCACATTGGTCAGACCAGAGGGACAAGAAGAAGTCTCTCCTAGGAAAAAAATGTAAACACAGGTACAGTTGCAAAAACACTTCTCTTGTTTACAGAAAATTCCCTGGGAAAAGAATTTCAGAAAAACAAAACATCTCAGGCACGAACCAGGGCTACAGTTGTCCATGCTCTTTTCAGTGAAGAGTATGACTATCAATACTTGGCTTTTAGTTCAGCAATGCGTATAATATAATGCAGATAATAAAAGTAATGTAAATGTGGGAAAACAGATAATTGGGTCATTTTCTTTCTTGTGTGTGTTCAATTTTTTTCCCAAATGCTGGGTTTGATTTTTTTTCAGGTTAATATTGCTGAAGTCTTGGAGAAGTTCCACTGAAATTAAAAAAAAAAAAAAAATTTACTGATAAACAAATTCTGCAGTATTTAAACAAGCAGAAATTGGATAACTTAAAAAACAATAATAATAGTTTTACTGGTAGATTATTGGAGGAAAAAGTTTCATAAACAGAAGACAGATGGTAAAGACTTGAAAGAATCTTCTGAGTTCATCACTAACTGTAATTTTAGTGAAGTCAAAGTTTACAGGAGTCACAGCAACCATCCAGTAATGAAAAGCTGCCAGTCCTTTTGGACAAAGACAGAATCTGTTTTCTTTTACCTAGCCAGGATGTTTAAGAGGTATCATTTTTCATCTAATGATTATTGGACTCTGTCATATTTCCCATAAGGGGAAAAATGAACTCTTCATTCTGTTAGTCAGATGAGAACTATCCATCACCTCTAAAAGAAACAGGAGACTAAGTCTTGTTCCACAAAGTAGACTTTATCAGATTAAGTGATGTTTACTTAAACTTCTCCTGAGTTATTATGCAGATTTCTATTTGTTAATATATATGCTTAATTTCTCCCAGTACCTAATCCCTTTCAATTCTAAGCATAGGTTTCATGTCTGTGGGAGAGATTAATTTGAATGCTACCATCCATATCTCCACCAGCTTAGAATGATTTTAGAAATAAAGCTGGCAAATGGAATTTGTACTCCATGTCATCTCTGAACAAACTTACTGAAGTTACAGAATACATTATATGGTAGGATATGACTGATACAGACAGGAAAGAAATCAAGATCCCACAACAGCTTGAAAGACCTCTGGTCTGGTATGTCAGTCTGGAGCTGGCTGGAAACAGAAAAGATAAAAAACAGATTACAGATTTGGAAAAAAAGGAAAAGTCTACTGATACATAGTTGCTTATATTTTCCATCAGTACTTTCTGCACAGATATTACAACAGAGTAGGAGCAAGGTGGTATTACATATAGGCCGCCACAACAATTTTCACTCATTCTTCAGACCATGAACAATGGCGGGCAGTTGTCTGCATTTGCTAAAAGCTGTTCCTTACACTGCCCCCACCCATGACAAAGACCCAGCTTGCTTTAAACTCCGAGTGACCTCTGCCACTAGAGGGCTGCACTTTATGTGATATTCCCCTTTAGACCTTCATTATCACTGCTCCAAGCAATTAAATAAGGAGAAAAAAGCCCATATTCTGAAGCATAGCTCTAATATTTAAAACTTTCCTTAATACTAAATCGGTATTTGTTGAAACGTTGATTACGTGCAAGCTATCCGCTTAGTTAAGTAGAACTGTTACTAAGAAACTAGCTGAGAGGCTAGTTACATAGTTAAAGCTAACGTCTTCAAAAATTAGCCTGTCTCGAAACCATAAAAAAACCTTCTAAAACTACTAGAAAAGTTGAAAGAGATTGTCTAAGTGGGATGGGAGATAATGTAGAGGGAAATCATTAAACAAAAGGCATTCTGTAGAGACGAGGGGAGGCACTTGTGAAACAGCTGTCAGTAAAGAAACAGGCTAACGCAGGACAGACATCTGCTGAGTCTGAGGAAATTAGGTTTCAGGATTACCACTTTTCCCTCTAAGCTTATGGAAGCTAGATACACAAACAGCATAGTCGCTTATCACATTAAAACCTTTTTTATCCTACACTTTAATATTTCTGTTGTTAGGATGAAACAATACTTTTGTTTCAAGAATGCAATCAAGTAAATGTTTTCTAAGCTAATTGGAGGTCCCAAAGGGAGGACTTGCAGGTGCTGAATCCAATCAGATCTGTCACATAATTAAAATTGGTGCAGGGGGCACAGTAAAACAGATGTGGTCTAAAAACCAGAGAATTGTTTGTTTCAATGTTGCTACAGATGAATGGGACATAGTCAGTGAGATAAAGAGAGCAGTGTTATAATTTATCCAGTTCCACTGAGGAAATTGACTCAAGATGGCTTAATTTGAACATCGTGGTTTTTATTTTTGTCTTCAAAAGTATCTGTAAGACATTTGCCTGCTTTACAAATAAAAAGAGGCCTCTCAGGACTGATGACCCCACAAACTGGACCTGAGATTTACAAGTCATGCCGTGCTCTTTCTGGCTCAAATACTAATAAAATTCTTTGGCTGTAACTTAGTAAAGAAAATGGAAGAGTTAGAATCAGTCCCCAATTTGCTGTACCATTATTGTGCCAGCAACTGCCAAGGTAACAGAAGCCTAGAATTTTTATTTCAGTCAGTAAACTAAGCAATTATGAGTCAGAGTATCTTAGATACAAGGGGTATATGATGAGTAAGAAAGTTCCATTTTTATTCAGTCATTTTTCTGACCATATATGCTATCAAATTGTTACTGAATCTGCTGCATCTATTTCATCTGCTGGCAAGGAGGAGAGATATCACATTCCTGGAACACAATTCCCAGAGAAGTCATTGAAAGTTTCCTGTGTACAGTGCTGGATTGAGTTCTTAATTTGTGAATGTATTTGGGCAGGAGCCTGTTTAGATGTTAGCATGTGTATGGTTAAATATCCTATAATGCATTACCTATCTGACTTGTAATTTATAAGCAGAGGTGGTGTGCTATATATTATACACGATATGCGTATTTCAAGTATTAAAAATTGTTTGGGGCAGTATTAATGGTAAGTGTTTACTAAAACTAAGGCTGTCTCCCAGGGAGCTTAGGGTGGAAATTGGATTTCATCCACAAACAGCCAGGTTTTAAGCTCGTGTATTAGGAGAAATCAAGTCAGCAGCCATGCCGCGCACACACACACATCAATACGTATTTAGCACAGAGCGTGGTGTAACGCAATAAACACACGTTCCTAAATTTTCTAGAGAATTGATGCTCCAGTGCTGACCACTACCGTCACAGCTACAGAGATTTGAGACTTTTCTCCAAAGGAAAACGAGTCAATAAATAGCAAAGAGTCAAATAGTTAAAAAGCTTTCCTGGTGCACAGACAATTCCCCGAGCCCTGCTTCCCCATCCCCCCGCATCTTGCAGAGTTTTAATCTTCCACCTGAATAATTTGAGATTTGTAAGCAGAAATAACCTTAGCCGCAGTGAAATATCTTTAAGTTCTCTACGAAATATTTAGGTAAGCAACGCGGCTTTGTGTCGCACAGCTCCGGCTGGACCGGCTGTCACAGCGTTACAATAATATCTTTATTAATTTCTTCACAAGCCTGCGCGATGCAGCCCTGCGCGTCCAGGGCTCCCAGCGCGGAGCGGCAGCGCTGCCCCCGCGGTGGCCGGCGGGGACCGAGGGAGGGCCGGGGCCGCGCCGCCCGTGTCGCGCCGCGCCGCGCGGGTGCTGCAGCCAGCCTGGACGAGGACATGTCCCCGCTATCCCACCGCCTCCTCGGGCGATCTCAGCCGTCCTCCCACGCAGCTGCGGGCCTGTGAGGCGCAGCGCGTAACCCAGGTGACGCCGCATCACGGCGGGCACCCTCCCGAGGCGGCAGCCGGCCCCCGCGCACACCCGCCCCGCCGCCGCCCCCGCCGCAGAGGTTAAACCGCCCCCGCCTCCCCTCAACGGCTCTGCCAGCGGCGGCCCGGCATTGGAGAGACGCTTCAATCCCAGCCTCTCTCTCTTTTGTTCCCATTGGCCGCATCTCCCGCCTGTCTTCCATGGAAACCCCGCCCTTCTGTTTTATCACACCCCCCCCCCCCCCCCCCCCCCCATATCACCCCCATCCCCCCGCCTGCCCTCGCACACCCCCGTCCTTGTGCCCCCTCTCATGGTTCTAACCTCTCCTGCCTTTAGGGTTTCTGCGGTGCAGCTGAGGGTGGCGGCCCCGGCCCCCAGCCAGCCGCCCGCGGTGCTGGGGCTAGAACGGAGCGGCGCCTCAACACCCCGGCAGCGATCCCCCTCTCCACCCCCGTGCACACGAGCCCGACAGCGAGGGAGGGCACGGGAGCCCGGGAGCGGCGGGCAGCTGAGCCGCAGCGTCAGGCGCGGCACTAGGGCGGGCAGGGGCGGAAGGGGGCTCAGAAACAGCGTGAATCATCTCCCACTCTCTCCCTCGCCCACCATTTACACCGCTCGCTCCCTCCTTCTCCCCCTCCCTTCTTCCCTCCCTCCCTTCCCACCGATTCTGTCTCACTCGTTCTCTCTCCCCTCCTCTCCCACTCACTCTCTCCCCTCCTCTCCTCTCCCACTCACTCTGTCCTCTCCTCCTCCTGTCTCCCCCTTTTCATTCTTTCCCCTCCTCTCCTCTCCCCCTTTCTTTTCCCTCTCTCGCCCCCCTCGTTCCCCTGTCTTCCTTCTCCTCATCTCCTCCTGACACTGCACTGCAGCTGCTCCTCCAGTCCAGTCCTGCCCGCTTCCCTCCCTCCTTTCCTTTCCCTCCCCCCGGGTGCCAGATAAACAAGGCGCGCAGCATCCTCGACAATCCCGATCTTAGCTCTACATTTTCGAAAAGGACAAGAGAACGGGACGAGCCCCCTCCCCTCCTCCTTCTCCTCCTCCTCCACCCCCTTCCTTCTCCTCCTCCTCCTCCTCCCCCCTTCCCTCCCTGCCCCCCCACCAGAGAAGGGAAGAGACAATTCTCCTCCGAGCAGCAGCAAACATGATGGCGGCAGCTCCCATCCAGCAGAACGGGACCCACACCGGGGTTCCCATAGACCTGGACCCGCCGGACTCCCGGAAAAGACCGCTTGAAGCCCCCCCTGAAGCCGGCAGCACCAAGAGGACCAACACGGGCGGTGGGTATATCCTCTGTCACCTCCCTCCCACCCCCACCCCCCCGCCCAACCCACCCACCTCTCCGCTTCCCTACCTGCCTGCCTGCCTCTTCCAAGCCCCCACCCCCCCACACCCCCCCCGCCCAAAGATTCCCATTTCTCTAATGTTATCATTCATCAAAATGGCGTCGGTTTTCAGCATCTACCAGTCTTTTTATTTAATATCCACGCTGGGGCTGCACAGCCGTGACCCTACGGAGGCGAGGAGGGAGCACAAGGGGCTCCCGCAGCCCAGCTTATCTCCCTCGCCCGTATAAGGATGGGCGACAATAAATGGCAGCTGGAAGGAGACGGCAAACGCTCTTCCCTCCTTCCACATCCTCAGGGTCGCAAGTTGAATTTCAGCCTTGCCGTGCATTTTCCTCCTCCTTGGCCTCACTTCCATTGTCAGCGCGTACACGGCGTGTGTTCGCCGTGCCGAGCCGGGGGCGAGGGCTGGCTGGTGGAGGGGGGAGTCGCCCCTCGGCTGCGGGGACTCGCTAGTTAACAGCCTGCTGTTCCTGGAGGAGATGAGTTATAACGGGACCAGCATCTCCTTTATCCGTTTGCACTGGAGTCATCATAACAATGCACCGAGGCAGAGGTGATTTTTTTTGCCCAATGTTGAGAGCAGCGGTCTGGCTATACATAGTGCGTGGTTCCCCGGCTATGGCAATACGGGTGGGCACCACTGTCACAGACAGGCACTTACTGAGGCGCTTTATAGTCTCAGGGAAGAGAAGTAATGTGAACTCAGATCATTTCTTCTGCTAAGGGAAAAAAAAAAACCAAAACAAACAAACAAACAAAAAAAAAAACAAACCAAAAACCCAAACCCAAAGAACCAACTTTCTGAAACAGGTTTCATGATATTTTGATATCCGTGCCAATGGGACATTGCCATCATTGCTGGGGAGAGCACGAGTCTGGGGAACCAGCATATCCCTATTGCCTTGCACTTCTTCAGAGACAGTTATGGAAAGGTCCTCAGACTTCAGTGTAGCTGGATTTAGCAGTAGCATAAGGGTACTGAAAATTCTGCAGTTTCCAAATGAGACTGGAATCCTTTTTTCTTTCTCCCCTCCATTCATTCTATATATTTTTTTCCTGTTTCTGTGGTATGCTTTAGTGCTAGTGATGGGTAGAGGACTGGCATTGTCTATCTCATCACCTTTTAAGTGCATTTAAAATAAGTGACTTAGGCTTTTGATCAATTGGGAAAAATTCTTCTTAGTGTCCTTTAATTAATGAGCTTAAAAGAGATCATTGTCGCTTAAGAAGTGCTAAAGGAATACATGAGGATTACTTAGGCAAGTGATTCCATCCTCACCATGTTGAGTAGTTCTCTTGGCAGTGGCTGAAATGCTTGGAATAAAACCCCACATTTTGGGTGGGTTATTTGGTAGCAAAGTAGTCGTTTTGCTCACTTAAGAAGAATGCAAGCAATAGCTAATTGCTGTTCTCATGTGCTTTGCTAATGACAAACAAATAGCCCGTTAGAATTTACAATTCGTTCTTTCCTGGTTTTGTCATTTCGTTTGCAGTATTTCCAAGCAAGGTTGTAGTTGTCACTAACCACGTTTTCATGCAGGGCTTTAGTTTTCTTTTAAAGGGTCTGATAATTTCTGCATGCTGTGGTTCCCATTGCAAGGAAAAACAAAAAAAAACACCACGAAAATATATCTTTGAAATATAATTGCAATATTACTCTCAGTTTTTTACTGAATTAAGGAACCTATGTGGGTTCTTTGTTTTGAAAAAATGTAGATATTTTAAACTGTCAAAGGGTCAGTCTAAACATGTCTTATATTATGACGCAACTGGTTAGATGTAAATGCATGAATTAGTGGAGGAGTTTAAAGATGTAACCTTTTGTTTATTTGTGGGTCTGGGGAGGAAAATGACAAGTTATAAGCCATATTAACCATGCATATCTCAATTTTTCAGAGGATGGCCAGTATTTTCTAAAGGTCCTCATACCTAGTTATGCTGCTGGATCTATAATTGGGAAGGGAGGACAGACAATTGTTCAGTTGCAAAAAGAGACTGGGGCCACCATCAAGCTGTCTAAATCCAAAGATTTTTATCCAGGTAGGTGCAAAAATTAGCCAATTCTTTTTTTTTAAATTCCCAGGCATGTATGTACTTGTCAGTGTGTTTCATGTATTGATGGTTAAGCTTCCAGTGCAGCAGGAAGCATTATGTTTCAGAAAAGTATGTTTCAAAGTGCAATAGTAAATATAAACATTCTGTCTGTTTTGGCATATGAAATGGACTGAACTGGACATGAACTGCTTGAAATAAGTTTGAAGTTGTTTACAATATTTCTACAGAAGATTATTTTCATTAACATTGATTGCCTTATTTTTATTAAACAAAAAATAATTCTAGCTTTAAGGAACCAATGTGACAGGTGGTGTACGAATAATTGTTTGTTTGAAGTTTCCAGACATTGTAATGACACTTAAGCTAGAATGGGTAAAAATGAGAGACTGCCTCATAAAGAATGGGCCATTTACTTTAAATCCATTATGTACCTTCTTTCTGCTTCACTGCTTTGTTCATTGGCTCTGGAGTGAAGTCAAGAGGACAAGTGCTGCTCTTTAGATATTCTTTATATTATGTTTATCGTGATGATGGAAGAAAACTCTATTATAAAACTGAAATACTTTCAATGAACAAAGACTATAGCATTTTATATTAGCTGTATTAATGCACATAAAAAGTTTTTATATTTCAGTATAAAAGTAATAAATATCTGAATTAGCACTTTTTTAAGTGCTAATTCAGATGCTTTTTTAAGATTTCTGAAGAGGGAGTCATATAATGATAGGCAAGATTTTAGCTTCTGCGGTTGAATAATTGGGTTTTTTTACTAAAGATGAACAAATTAGCATTCTGTAGTTGAACTTTGCTCTAGAGGACTTTCTAAAAACTGATGCAAAATAACATAGCTGACACTTTTGTGTTTTGATTTTATTTTGAAGAATAACTGGTGATTTAGAATTGAGTTGACTAGCTGTTGCTGACTTTTTTCTTTTGGAAAATAAGAGCTGCTTTGCATTTGTTCTATTTCAACAAGACTGGCTTCTACAAAATAGCAAAAGCAGTTGGTATGGATGTAAACCGAACACTAAGATTGGAGCATTTAGTTTTCCTGTCCTCTGACTTTACTGTCAGGCAGAAGTGGATAACTTTTTATTAATAGAGGTATTTTGGTCTATTTACAAATATGATTGTTGATGTGGAAATTCTAATGCACCTGTTGTATGTCTCTTTAGTGAATGTAGTTTATAATAGTTAAAAGTCAGAGACTGAAGTATTGCGTGTAGATTTTTTTCCTGTTTAAAGTTACAGCTTATGAACTGGTGCTTGTTGCTTTTGAAGCTTTTTTTCTTTTTTACTTTTTTATAGAAAGCTAGGAAAAACATGATCCTTTATTTTGAAAGGTATGTTAGAATAGAAAAAAAATCAATGTATAATTGTGAGAAGTCTTGGAGGAAATAAATGCATTCTAAAGAGCCTGATTGCAGAATTAATAACATAATCTGGGTAAAGAGCTGCAATACTAAATTAAGTTCACTGTCAATAGATGAAAATGGAATAGATTTTCTGCATTATACATGAGGGGTTATCAGAAATGCAAGGATGTTACAGAAAATTGGTGTTTATGAAGAATATTCCAAATACCAAATTACAAGCCTTTTCATTTTACTACAGTTTATTTACACTCACTTGGAAGGGACGCTCCAAAGATTAGATCTTTTGTTCAGTGCCCCAGTATAGTTCCTCTGTTTTCTGATTAAATCACAATTACTTTTTTCTGTGTAGGAAATTGTAAAGATGCAGGGGTAGTAGCAGAAGAACCTTTGAAAAATAAAAAAATCGCAAGCTAGAGTGACATGAGAAAAACGTTTGTGACATAAACATATTCTCCCTTAAAATCAGCAGCAATAATATAAATAACTGGGGCAGGGACGCTCATTTTCTCAGTAACAGGTGCAAATGGAGTTCCAGTTCGACTTTATACAGTCTGCCTTGGATTTGCAGCCACGTTGTGTCATATGGAAAGTGAGTGTTTTAAGGAAGTTGGTGACTGATACCTGCTAAAGCGTGGAACAGGGATGGGAGTTGGATTCCAGCGTGGCCAGCTCTTGTTAGTATTTCTGTTTGCGTCTGACCACCAGCCCATGGAATTTTCAGAGGTCCTGTCATTCCTCGAGCTGATGGCTTTTGGGTTTCTTCCAGACTCTCTTGCTCATATAACGTTAGGGAATACAAACCTTGTGAAAGAGCTAAGATAAAGTTATGGTTTATTTTTCTTATGAAGTTTTTTTTAAAAATAACTGTTTTCCTAATAGATGTTACTTAGTCCTTGCCTCTGATGCTTGTGTCTACACATATGTTTATTGTATGTTTCGCTGTGGAATGTTCTGTCGTTGAAACTTCTATGAAAGTTTTCTGTATTTCCGAAAGTTTTAGAAAAGTGAGTAAGTTCCCATTTGGAAAGGAGGAAGGTGCTTGTAATACGGAAGTTACGAGTAGTTCCTATGATCTAATAGTGTTTTTTTCTTTTCCCTCTGTGATATAGGACTTCAGTATGCAGACTGATTTCTGTTGGAATTATTTTTGTGCGTCAAAAGGTGACATAATTACTGAAGAATTATATGGCAGCTCTAATTACAAGAAATTGAAGGAAAAATACAGCTTTGCATTGAATATTTTAGTTTACAAGATAGGAAGCAGTATATAAATACATTACTACAGTTTTATTTTTGAGTACGCAATTTATTGTTCTCTTTTCAGGTTACCCGCTGACTTTTTCATTTTGTCTGGACTCCTGCAATTTGACTTTGGATATTCTGATTCTTTTCTGTTCAGGCATGTCCCCCAAGATTAGCAGAAATAAAATTAAAATGGCAAAATATGCCCTACTTTTAAACTAAATGGTGCTGATTATTCTGCATAGAAAGTACAGTGGGTATTGACTACTAGGATTTGGTTCAAAAAATAAATACAGATTTAGCCAACTTGATAAAGAATGTGGCTATTCTGTGAAGCTGTTATAATGTGTGTTTTTTTTGAATATTAGATTATTTCTGTTGTCTGAAGCTGTCATTGCTTATGTGTTTCTCCTGCATTTTAGTGAGCACCAGACTCAAAACTACTCAAGCCATGTATATTTTCCCCTTGCAAACGCTGCTGTACACTCTCTCTCTCCCTCCCTCTCCTTGTGTTCCTGCCCCAGACTCTCACATATGCACACACATGCACAAAATTATGTTACATCACATCATGTTGTTTATCTTGCAACAGGATCTTGCCTGGTCTGAACTTGGTGCTTGAGTGAATTTGAACTTGGTCAGTGTTTTTCAATTTATTGGAATATGATGTCATAGGTATACTTAAATTAGATCATATCAAGAGCAGTGATTAATAAAAGCATAATTAAACGGGGATAAGGTTTTACTGGTTTCAGCAATATATAGATTTGTTGTTCTTATGGCAGATTTCTAGTCAGTAGTTATATCAATGTTTGGAGAATATAAAGGGTGGGAGTTTCCTCTCCCATCTCATGCAGGCAGTGTATGAAGTATTGTGTGGCTATTTTGTGCTTTTACCAAAGGATTTCTATTTTTAGATGTTTTCTGTTTAAATATCAGATTTTTTAAAATCATTCATTTGTTATGGGAGATGGACTATCTAATCTCTGTTCTGGTGCTCTTCTGAAAAGTCTCTTTCTGATTCATAAAGGCCTTTCAAAAGCATTGAATGTGTAAGTAACACATTAAGTTACAGTAATTTATAATTAATAATCTTACAGCATCATTACTCCTATAAACTGCTAGGTAGGAGAAAGGTGTAATATATCAAGCTTGGCTCTCCATTATTATTTCCTTTATAGAATTTATCTTGTTAATTTATAACTCCTAAAAATAACAAAATCTAGTAAGGAAAGAAATGTTTTAAAAATCAACACTTGAAATAATGTTGAAGTGAAATACTGATTTCAGCTATAGAAAAGAAAAGAGTAATGGAGTTAGAAGCAAGAATGGCTCTAGTTATTAACTGTCTGTTGTGCTGGTTCCTTGTAGGGCTTTGTCATATATCAATAAATACATTTCATTTTTTTTCCTTGATGATCCTACTTTTTTTCTTTAAGTGTTGACATTAGCTAATTAGTCACTACATAGGTATATATCTAAGATTTTCAGATTCTGTTGTACCCATTTACTTATATGAGTAACTTCAGGGATAATGGGACTGAGGAAATTACTAAACAGCGAGTAGAGATTTCAGAGGTGGAATCTAGAGCTGTATAGATTTTTAAAGTAATCACTGATCTCTGTACTAGTTTAAAAAGAAAAAGAGACCAACCACTAAAAACTCCCACGTGTTGATTGCCAGCTGTTCAGAGAGATAATTCTCAGTTGGACAGTTGTCTGTTGCCTGGTTACTGAAACAGAATAAAAAAATGTTAGCTTGTTAGCCAGCAGGTCTGTAGTATTTTGCATTTAAAAGGAAGCTGGAACTGAATATGTAACTTAGTAGGATCTTGAGATTGTTACATATCTAACTTGTCCTGTACTATCACTTAGCATATTCTAATTTAGTAGGCTTAGAGAAATTTTGAGAAATTAAAGGAGAAATTTGGCACTGATTTCTTTCTACCTGTGGGGGCTTATTCATCTCAATGAGTGAATCATCTTTGACATAGTAAATGGCTTTGGTTTGCAATAAAGTGCTGTGTCTTGTACAGAAAGGTTTATAAGAACTTCTGCCAGATTTGGAATGGTGAGTCTAACTTTAATAAATGACACAGGCTAACAACTAACTTTGTTGTCAAAATAAAGAATAGAGTGACAACAGCTGTTATGACAAGGAAATACCATATTTTAACTTTTCAACATTTTCATTGTGTGCTTTTACCTAGGTTTCAATATAATTGAAAACCAAAGTATTTTCCATAGATTAGAAAGCTTATGTAAATGAAGATTCTTCTAGTAACAGCATTGTTTTTGATAAAGTCAGGGTTTCTGTAAAGCAATTATTCATTAAAAAAAAAAAAAACCCTTAAGTTTTCCTCTTTCATGAAGTTTAAAATTTCCATACAATAATTCAATAGTTTTTTGCAGATAAATCTGAGTTTTAGTGGGTTCTTGATAGAGAATAGATGTTAGAGATAATATTTTAAAAAATATAAACAGGGAATGTCTGAATTTCTTGTTTTCCTCTTCTCCCTTGTGCAGTAAACAAACACCTGCTTGCTTTTCTTAATGGATGCAACCTGTACCAAGCAATGTCTTTTTCAAATGCTCTGTGATCTTGTTTGTTCTTTAATTAATTTAATTAGCTTAGATATTGTCCTCAGTAGTTGACTAAACAATTTATTTTGTCAGTGATCAGTAGCTTTTTGGCCAGGGAAGAAAACCTTGGATTTAGTGAATTCATCAGACAGGCCTCCAGAATTGGAGCACCGAGTGGTTGGGGAAGAGGCTTGCACATTGTGGCTGTCATATTGCTGTCTTTGGACACAGCTCTCACATAAAGTTAAGCAATAACTATAAAGATTTGGCTGGCAAATCTTGGAGGCTCATTGTTGTACCTTGCAGCAGTGCAGTCAGCTTTCCAGTCCATCTTTGAATTTAGTTTGTTTCTTAACATTTATCAGTTGGCCAGTGGGAGTTAATGACCTGGTGAGGAGTATTGTAGCTGTCAGTTGTCCAGTGTTGGAATGCTGCAGGTAATTGGGCTGGACTGGTGAGAGCTGTGGCCGTGTGCTTCTCACGTTGCACTGCAGCTGCTGTTGATCTTAATTAATCTGACCCTCAGAGGCTGCAGTGTCATGGTATAAAACACGATGCATATTAGAAATTAGGAGCCTGCTTTTCTGACTTATTGAAGGCCATGTTTCTAGGTAGGCCTTTTGGTTTTTCTAATTGGATTTGTTTGACACTAGCATAAAATTCTTAATGTACTTCAATCTAAAACTGTAATATGTTTTTTCTGTTTTTCAAATCTATCTGTTGAGTTATGAAGCTGATGCATGTGTTTTTGAAGTGTCATGGTTATAATGGATTTAGCAAAAATATTTCTACTTATTCTGATAACAACTATTGTTTGTAAACAAAAATAGTTATACTGTGTCTGGCATGAATTTCTGGTGTAGTATAGGATGGTTCAATAGTGGGAGTGCTTAGTGCTTGTTTTATTTAGCCCAGTTTTGTGGTTAAGGACTTCTAGTAGCATGGAGATATGGAGAGTTGGAATTTGGTGTTGGCAAATGGAATCAATTAGTGTGCTGTGCATGTGTAAGGTTTTTAATTTACTGTAGATATATGACTGTTTTCGTTGTGACTGCATGACATAGATTTAGGAAAACAGCAGGTTCCTTACAATTCACCCTGGTATTCAGAGTCATTTTCCTTCCCCCAGAGGAAAAATCATATATATATATATACTATAATTATATATATATATTTATAATATATTGTAACCTAGAGATCTTGTAAGTGTTCCAGTACAGATATGTGTAGCTCTATTCCATCTTATTTTTGTTTTGGTTTCAGGGGTTTCTCCATCCCAACTTGTCATGGCAGTAGGCATTATAAAGATCAACTACATTGCTTGTATTTTGATTAAAATAAAGGATTGTCAGAATACTCTGCTTTACATTTTCCCGATATTTGATAGACACATTAAATATTTTAATACATAAAAATCACAAGACCTAATTCCTATTCACCCATATGAACTAGTTTTAACACATTGAGAATTATGGTTGAATCTTCCTGTAGTCTACTTAATATTAGGTGTGCTGCTCTTGATAGTAGCCAAGCATTGCAGTTCCTTTGCAAGAACTTATCTGATTGAAATGTCAGTTTAAGGCAGTCTTTGGAGACACAACTATGGAAGTCAATTCCCAACTCCATAATGCTAGCATGCTTCTGTAGCCTTTGAGTATGAATTTATCACTCTTTGCTTGAGCTTGTTATTGTTCTTCTTGACTTCTGAATTGCAGTAAATTTGTGTAAGGTTTAAGTGTTCTGCATAATTGGTGGACGAAATTAAGTCTTCTTTGTGAAAGGTTGGTGAGCATAGCTTGATGTAGGTGATGTGAATAAGTGGCTGTGCAACCAGGTAGCACTTGAAAGAACAGTATGTTAAGGCTCATGTTTAAAGTTAAACATCAGTGGTATGGTTGACCTGGGGTCAGATCCCTTGTAAGCAAGAGATACTCTTGTCAACTTATGTATATGAAAGTGGTTATGTAACATCAGCATGTGTTGGATATAAAGAAGTATGAATCTTGGACAAAATTTCATTTTTACCTGGTCTTGTAGGTTTTGGTTTTGAAAAGACTAAACATCTGTTTTTCATCGTTGATCTCTCACTGCATCCTGCAGGGCCTGTCATCTCAGCATTGACAGGATCAGATGAAAAATACAATCGATGTGTTGACATTTTTTTGAGAATCACTCAGGTAAGATTACTTGTTATACAGAACTACAGTGAAATTCATGGCTGCTGCTAATGTTTCACCAGTTGGAGCCTTTGCATTCTCAATCATTAATTAAATTAGATACTGAGGTTCTCTGCATGTTCCCTTGTTTCTATTTTAAAAGCACTTTTTGTGCCTTGCTCAGTGCCATTTAACTCTCTTGTAATTTCCCACATAAAGAGCTTCACACATTTGTACTATTTTCCCCCACTTGATAGAGTGGCACCTGTTTGTTTGAATCAAGAACCATAGTGCACACGTCCAAAGCTCTTGGAAGATTTGTATGTATTTTTTTACAGTGTCAAGTAGTGACTTTAGTCCCATTTAGATTCTTCATTGACAATATGGGGGAAAAAATTTTCTGTAGAGAACCAGATAATCAGGCGCAGCAACAATTTATCATTTTCCTAGCGTGTTCTAAATTCTGGCTTTCAAATTGTACATGAAAAATTATAAATATTTTACTAAGTATATGATGGTGGAGTTGTTCTTTTTATATATAACATGAGTTATTGAAAATATTTATGTTAAGTCATGCACTGGAAAAGTAGGAAATGGCATGTGTCCATTCAGTTGGCTTTGTTGTTGCATCCAGTGTACTTACAAAACTAAAACTATTATCAGAGTGTATTCCAAAAGAGTTGGGCTATGAAATGTCATGGCTTTGAAGGAAGGGGGAGGAAAGACCAGTTGGGCCATATGCCAGTGTTGGAGCTTGATCTAAGTGGTTTGCATTTTGTCCCCATCTGTAATCTGGTGTTAGGAAATGCCAGAGTGCAGGTAGAGTAGTGTATAGTACAAGTAGTACCGGCAGCAGTATTGATCTGGAGTTATAGAATATTTGTGTTTTATTGTAATCTGGCAGTCTAGCCACAATTTTCCTGAGGAACGCCAGAAAAAAAAAAGGGAAATAGGTGGCTTTTTAGTGGAGTTATGACCTCTATTTGAAGAAAACTTCTGTGGAACAAGAGAGGGTCTTCCAGCGTTCTGTCTGTGCTGATTTTTCAAAGGTCTGCAATGAAACACTGCTACTGGATGCCTTAAAGCTTTATAAAAATGATTTGTTGCAAGTGTTAGATGTAGAACATGTATGGGGTTTGTTTTCTGCCTTGCATGTGTGTGCACACTTCATTCTTTGTATGTCTTCTACTTACGTTATTAGGTGAACACTTGGCGACTGTCAATTTCAAGTAAAATTTGTACTTCCCGGGAATTTCTTATGCATATATAATTTCCTACGTTCTGATTCTTTTACTGTGCACTGCAGTACACCAGTTTGCCAGTTTTTTATTGAGATTAGTCTTCATCAAATGACACATAATTTCCAGCAGAGCAAAATACTCAAAAAAAAAAAAGAAAAGAAAAGAAAAAAGAAGTGTTAACTTTACAAAGTTTCTTTTTTAGGGATATATAGGTATTGTGGTTTTTTAATGTTGTGATGCCAAGTGCTCATCTAGTATTTGCACTACTTTTAACAATAAGATAACACATACTTTATAATTTTATAAGATTTTTAAGTTCTGTATGAATCTACATCTATGACTAGATGTTCTAGTAAGTGCAAACATGATACATTATGAATAAACTATTAATTGATAATTTTTTTGTTTTTTTTTTTTATTTCTTGATTCATAGCTAGAAGGATGGTTCTTTCCCTGAATAGCTAGGATTTAAAAGGAAAAAATGGTTCCTCTGATTTTAAATCAGAGTGTTAAAAATATTTGAGTGTATGTAGAAATATGTGTAATTGCTAGTCTCAGAACTTGAGTCTTGGATGCTCTTGATGGTATAAAATCAATTAAATGGGCAGCTATATTTGTCCCATTAGGTTTCCTGTAACTTTGGAAAACAAACCACCTTCATTTTATGCAAATATTTTATACCCTCTAGTCTAGGAGATGTAGAATGGATAGTGGTAACAAGGTTGGTATTTGAATTAAGCAAGACATTTATAACTAGGTTATTTTTATTCCAGTTTTTTTGATGGTGCTTTGTTGATTAGTAACAACAAGATTCTGTTGTTTCTATATTATCTTTTCTAGTGGCTCTTTTATCTGATAGTAATTACTAGTTGAAAGAATGTTAGTTGTGATCAGAAGTAGTTCAATTCTGTCCTTCACCCTTTATTAGCTTAGCACTTTCTGATTTCATTAGTGCAGATATAAGGATACAAAATTTAGTCATCTATAGTTGCAAAATAAGTACCTTGATATTTCCCCTTTCGAACACATGTGCATATGCTCAGAATGAGGAAAAAGAAGTTTCTCTTTATTTACTCACTTTGTCTATTTTTCAATGGAATCATATGGTGTGTAAAGGACTACCGTGCTTTCCATGTTGACTAGTCCAGGAGAATGTGAAGTTTCATCTCATGCAAAATTCTTTGTGTTTACTTTTGTAAAGAAGTCTCTGCTTGTAAAGTTTGACAATATTGTATTGGTTGGCTGAAGATTTTAGTTGTTTATTGTTAAGAATTTTGCTTTTTACTAGGTTGGCTGGTTCTGCCTTGTTTCTCCCAATACAAAATTTCAGAAGTGATTACAACAATTTGCACTATTTCACCTGCATATAAGACTTGATGAGCTTTTCCTTAAAAATACACATATAGCTAGATGGGCTCCTAAGATAATGCAAGGATTTTTTTTTTCCTATGAAATATTAATGCATAGCAGTTCAGAGTGGTGGTCTTAATGCTCTTGGCACTTACAAGCATGCAAATGCCTTAACTTGGATGGGTTTTCCCTGTTAAGGATTCTAAAAAAGCATACAGGAGTTTTGGTGTAAATTAGTGTATATTTGTAGAACTGGTTTTGTGTTACAAGGTTTTCATATTGCAAGCTATGGTTACTTGGGAGGTGCAGATAAGCTGATGATGGCCATCTGATTTTCAAGTCAAGTCTGCTAAAACTACAAGTATTTCAGGAACTAATACAAATTTTGTATTTTTAGGATGACCTACTTCAGTAGGTCTAGAAAGAGGTGTAATGTTGCAATTCTGATTTAGAGGAAATAGTGCTATTAGTAATTATCTGCTGAACTGTGGTGCAGTTTATTGGCAAACTAAGGGAGAATGTCGGCATACTTTGTGATTGATGCTAGTTGAAAAGAAACAAGTGTATCCATAGATATTCTGGAATCCTGATGGGTTAGTCTCTGTGTACTGCGAAAGACCAGCATACCTCAGAAAATTTGAGAAGATTTTATCACTCCATATTGAATAATTTCTAAAGTTTCACTCTGCTTTCAGAAGGTTTTCTTGTGTTAATCCCTTTCGAGTGCAGTAGTTTTCACCTAGTGTTTGCACACTGGATTCTTAAGGGGGTTATAATTTCCCCCATTTCTTTCTCCTTTGCTCAAAAGCTAAAGAAGGTTTTTGTATAGGATTCCTGCATAGATGTTTTTCCTAGTTAGAAGTATAGTAAGTTAGAAGAGCTAGAAATTAACTTGCATTGCCGGCTTCAAACTGTGAGACATCCCCAGTGTTTTCCCTCTTCCACTGGGGAAACTAAGGAATCTTGCTGAATGGGCCGTGCTAGAGTGCTAAAGACAGTTAAAATACATATTTAATCCAGAAAATACTATGTGTATGCTGCTTATTTGGGGAAGTAAGTTGAATAAGTATTTAATTTCAATGTTTAGTCTTCGTGTTATTTTTAGAGCTCCAAATTTTCCCACTACAAATTTTTTAATTCTGAACGTCAGTAGTGGTTCAGCACGTGTAAGTGCTGAAAAATGAGTAGTTCATTCCATAAGCATTTTAACATGGAATTTTTTACTTTGCTCTTATACTTGCTCTTCAGAATAGGTATTCCACCTTTAAAACCATCACTGATGAATTCAAACAAGTACAACTTCCAGTTTTTAGATGGGGTGAAAATGCAATCAAAAAGTTTTTAGGTAGGGTGGTGTTGCAATCAAAACCTGATGAATTGTTTCTCCTTCTTTGTTTTGCTTGAGGTCAAATACTCCCCTAGAGGTGAGCATTCCTCCAGTTCTCCAGGTACAGTTCTTCCATTTTTCCACTGCTGAAATTCTAGTACCTTAAACAAAAACAAATAAAAATTCGTTTTTGTCTCTTAAGCATTAGGACTGAAAAATTATAATTTCTTTCCTATTTGCCGCTGCCTCCCACAAGAGTAAGTGGAGATATTTGTACAAAGGCAGTAATAATACCAGCAGTTTCTGTATACAAACATTAAATTCAGGTAAGTATTCAATTTATGCAAAGGAAAATACACCTCCAGTCTACATAGTCCTGAAGTAGTGTTTAAACATAGAGATAGGTTATTAGTAGTGTATTTTAAAAATAAAAAATATATATATGATTCTAGCTTAGGTCTTTTGGTAAAAACATTTTGTCTTTCTTTTTCTAGCAGAGGGATGTTTTGTTCTCGGGTTTTGTTTTGGTGTTTTTTTTTTGTTGTTGTTTTTTTGTTTGCTTGTTTGTTTTGTTTTGTTTTGTTTTCCCTGGTACTCATTAATGGTAGTTAAGATTTACTTCTGCCTTTTCCCCTGAGAAGAGTTATATTCTCACCATTTTCTAGGCTTCCAAGCAATTGTAATTGAACTTTTCTCAGCTGGCTGAGAAGTGTTTGAATCTGTATTTGGAGATGTCTTTCTTCCAACATGCAGTTTTATTATAGTCAATTAAATGATGGACACAAGAGTAATGCATGTGTTTTGGTAAGGATAATGTAGGGTGCCTTTTCACTTACAAATAGATATTTATATATTTATCAAAAATAGGTATATTATATGGATTGCCAACATGAACTTGCCAAATACACATATTTTCTCCTTTTGGGGTAAGAATTTTATAGTATTTTCTTTTAGTCCATGGTCTCTTTGCAAGAAAAAATGACACTGTTTTTAAACTTCCTTTTAAATTTTAATGCAGATATGTAATCCTTTACTAATGCCAAAAGCAGAGCAAGGAATAAAAATTTAGTGTATATAATCAATAATTTTTTGTAATTGTCTTATTCTTTGCTTAAAAATGCCCTGATTTTCTGATCTTTATGTATAGACTGGCTTTTTAATATATTTGTAAATCTATTCAGTAATTCTATGTAGGAGAATACTGTTCTTGTGTTAATGTTAACCAATCTTGCTAGAAGATCCATTTTAAAAATAGTGTTAGATCTAATCCAGATTCAGTTACAAATCCTCTTCAAGCTAAACATTTTCTAAAATCTCCTTCCATTTGCAAATAATTGCTCTTGCTACAAGTACTAATTTTTGTCTTTTATTTAGATGTACTTTTTTGATTTTAGCTTTGAAAGGTATAAATCAAAATTTATGAAGAGGGAAAGAAATGACTGAATTATCAAAAAAAATCTGAACAATTAGTGGGAAGGATTCTGTAAAGTTGTAATATGAAATTAACAGGCTAAAAGGCACAGGAAAGCTTTCTAAAAATAAACTCTAAGGATATATTTGCATTTTGGCTTAAAAATAGTAATAATGAAGTCAAATTGCCCTATTTTTGGTTATTACAAAAAGTGTTTTGACTCATCTTTTAGAAGAATTATTTGGACATTTTATTGGGGAAGACTTGAATTATGTATGGAATAAATCAAGTCTATTCACCTTCCAACTTTTCATTAAGAAAATTTTAAATACTTAAGGTTTTCTCATATTCTGGGTAGTACAGTTTACACAAGCCATTATTCTTTTAATAGTATTGTCCATATTTGTTTATTGAAAATAGAAACCTAAAATATATTTTGGTGTTCAGATTCTAATGCCTTTCAAATTATTTCAAAAAGAATTAGAGATTATTTTTGCACATGTTTAAATTTGAGTTTAATACAAAAATTTTATAAAGGTAATTGCAGGTTCAAGGACTCTATGCTCATTTCAAACTGGAAAAAAATGAGAAGGCACTTTTAATTAAATTCTTGTATATATAAATACTCTTGTGTTTGTGATCTAATCTGTGTTTTTTAGACTTAGTATATTCAAAGATATTATATGCTTTCTGTTGAAATTATCAAATACGCCACCTACAATTCATGAGAACAAAGGAAACAGTGGAAAATGTGTTTGACTGAGCGGCACATCTTTATTTTTTACTCTTGGACAAGAAACAAAAGTATTTGGAATGGCTGCTACATAGTTATTTGTCTATTAAGGTGCTAGCTGTTATCACATTTTGATTTTTATTTTCTAAAAATACGTGGTCCTGTTTGAATTGGAGAAGGGGAGATTAAGATTATATAACGATTCATGGTAATTATGTGTGAGCTCTTTGCTTATTTGTGCAAAGAAACATTAAAAAAAAAATCCCTCTGAACAGCTGAAGTGACATGAAGCACCAGCTGGGGAATCTGAAATCAAATATTTTAGGGCATGATTTGTGCTAAACTGCAATTAGAATGTATGATTCTGCACTAGCAATTGTTCTGAGTGAGGTCAAATTGCACATAAAGAAGGAACACAAGTAATGTCTGTCTTGACTGCAACTGATGTCTGTACACGTGCTATTTCACAGTATTTTTCATTCACATGCAAAACTGGGAGAATGACTAACTTGATTGTTTTGTTTATTTATTGTCAGTTATGACTTAGTGTGTCAATAGGTGAATTAAAGACTTGAACGGAAGCAAAAAATTGAAAATACCGTTTTTGAAAAACATGTTTTTAAAAATTTAAATTTCATTTTGCACCCAAAAAAATTAATATTCCTATTTTAATAATAGGAAAGTTAAGAGCGATTCTAAAACACCAGAAACTTGTTTCAATGTGTTTTTTTCTCTTCTAATTTTTTTTTAAACTTGTGCATGTTAAAATTGCAACGTTGACCTACTGGTATTATAAAAAGATAGCATTTTCTGTTTTCAGAAAAAAATGCATTTTGACACATTGTTTAAAAACTAGAACGGCTCTGCATATGAAAACACAAACTGTGATAATTAGATAGTATGCCATATGTGGTAGTTTAAGTTGGCATATATCTCAAATGGCATGTTTAATGTACTGTATTACTGGAATTAGAAATTTTACAGCTGAGAGCTGTTAATTCTGTTATGATCATTCCCTCTGATGAACCTGTAGGTAATGATAGCAGACATTTTTCCTTACAAAAGCCTATTTCTGATAAATTAAAATAGTTATAAGCTACTGTATGTTTAACGGAATCTTTGACTAGTATATGTTTCTCATAATATTTTAGGTGTTTCTATCTACTTCAGAATTCTAAGATTTTCTTAAAATAAAGATGCAGTTGGTATTGATGGATGGTCACATTTTTTGCTTGATGGTAGATATGTATAGTGAGGAAAGAAAGGTCTGTTTTTTCCAAATAGCTTTTTTTTTTCTCCATGTACAACTTCCACACTTTTTGTTAGGGTAAAAAAGATTGTTAACCGTAAGTGCTTGAGAGTCCTTAACAGTGGTTAAAATCCACATACCTGTGGATTGCACGTTGTAACTGAATAGAAATCACTGGTCATGAAAAGTCAAGGGAGGAAATCAAGACTTGTACAACTGGGTATGCCTGAGATGGAGTTAAATTTTCTTTTTCATAGCAGCTTGTATGGTGCCAGGTTTTAGAGTTGTGACCAAAAAGTGTTGACAACACACTCATGTTTTAACTCTTGCTGAACAGTGTTTGCACAGTGGCAGGGCCTGCTCTGTTCCTGACTGCCCACCACCCCAGTGGGAAGATTGGGTGTGCAAAAAGAAGTTTTCAGGTGGATAACCTGAACTGTCTCAAGCTACTCCAGGCCAGATAAGGTCCTAGTAAAAGAAAAGAAAATTGAATGGAGTTGAGTGTTCAGCTAGCATTTCGCTCAGAGAGCAGCTGGGAAATTGTCTGCCCAGGGACACCAGTGATTGCCTTTGCATCACCTATTTGAGTCACAGGATCATGAAGGTTGAAAAATACTTAAATCCTACTGTCGTCCCATTAGCATCACCACCATGTTGCCATCACACTATGTCCTAAAGTGCCATACCCATGTTTTTTGAACACTTTAAGAGAGGGTGACTCCACCACTCCTCCGGGCAGTCCTTTCATATGCTTAACACTCTTTCTGTGAAGATTTTTTCCCCAATATCTGATCTAAACCTCTCTGGGTGCAGCTTGAGGCCATTTCCTCTTATCCTGTCACTGGTTGCCTGGGAGAAGAGGCCAGTTCCCACCTGGCTACAACCTCCTTTCAGACAGTTGAGAGCTGTAAGGTCTCTGCTGAGCTGCTTCTTCTCCAGCCATAGCTTCCTCAGCTGTTCTTCGTAAGACTGTGCTCCAGATCCTTCCCCAGCTCTGTTCTCCTTCTCTGGACATGCCCCACCCCCTCAGTGGCTTTCATGTCATGAGGCGCCCAAAACTGAACACAGGATTTGAGGGGCTGCCTCACCAAGTGCTGAGTGCAGGGAAATGACCCTGGTCCTGCTGTTGCAAGCTAGGATGTCATTGGTCTTCTTGGTCACCTGGGCACACACAGGCTCATGTTCAGCTGGCTGTTGACCTGTAATCCCAAGTCCTTTTCTGCCTTTTTTTGTGGGCTTTTTATTATTTTCCAATTTTCCCTTACTTCCTATAATATTTTTATCTTGACCCATCATTTTTTGTGTCTTAATCTTAGTATTTTCTTTCCCCGTTCTGCTGGAGAAGGGGAGTGGGTGAGCAGTTTTGTGGACTAACATGCTAGACAGGATAAAGCCCACCCCAAGGATTATTAATCTTTTTGTGTAATGCAAATATTCTGCCTTTCTAAAAATGTAAAGGCGGATGAGAGACACACCCACAACTTCACTCAGTTTTGTCTTTATGTACTGGCAAACACTACTAAGAGTTGCAAAAAGTAATTGAATTTACAGCTTTTGGTACTGATTGGGTCCTCATCTGTTTTCTACTACAGATGTTGTTGGTGTGATTCTAGGCTGAGTATACAGAAGGAACACAGTGTAGAAAGCAACTGTGCGAGATCTTTTAGGAAGGAAATTCAGGTGAAATGTTGGAAAATAGGTGTGGAATGGACCTCATGGTTTAGGGACTCTATTTCTCTGTTGTCCTTTCAGACAGACCCATAAAAATCTCATAATCCTTACTCTTCTAATGCATTCCACCTGCCCCAAAATTGAGGTGATGCTACCAGTTCCAAGCTCCTCCACAAGAGAAACACAATGGAAAATGTCTGAAACCTCTTTACTCACTGAAGAGGTGTCCCAAATAAAAAAGGATAAGGGTGACAAAGGAAAATGTTCCCTATAAGCTTAGTGCCTATTTGTATGAGACTATTCCAACAAGCTAATGGGAAGGTGAGACTTTGATAGTAAAGCAAAGTGGACTTTTTTTTTTTCCTTTATAAGAAAATGAAATTTAGTTAATGAAAAGAATTGCTGTCCTTTTTGACAGAACATGGTACTCATGCAGTCATACTCTTGGGTCATTAAGTCCAATTTCAGCTTATTGCAGGTAGCTATCATTCATAACCCTGCTCTATGAAAGACCTTTTAAAGACAGATAGGAACTTTGAAAATTGCAGAGTTTCGTTAGCACTGGGATTTGCTGCTCACTCAGCCTTTTTTTCTTGAAATGTGTGGTTCCTTTCACAAAAAAAAAAAAAAAAAAAATAGCATTAAGGTAACTTTTTTGCTTTGAGAACTTCTGATTCAGGAGTCAAGTGACTCCAGGTTTGGTGTTCCATGAATATCAGATCAAGTTCATAGATTAATAATGTGTTAATTGAACATCAGTTTGATTGGTAATGAAAACTGTGTTGAAATGAACCATGGCATTCTAGACTGTTCATCATTACCCTTAAACCAACCATAATTTCTACTAATTTGTGTGATATTGTGGTTATATTTTTGTTCATGTTCTGTATGCTCCTCAGCCATTTAAAAGCTGGTTTTCCTTCTGTGTTGCAGTTTGTGGTTTTCTAAGGTAATAAATATTTGTCTATGGAAAAGGTGACCAATTGTCTCCACCCTCCCCAGCCTAAAGTGGAACAGTGAAGCTTAAAGTCAAGTAGTTGAAAGGCTTCAGATATTCACTTTCCTGTTGTTAACCTCTGTTGTGCATGAAAAGGCTGCGGAAATGGGTTTTCAGTCTTGTAATTAAATGCTACCAGAGTTGTGTATGAACAGATCGCTGAGGAGAGGAGTGCTTACTAGACCACATATTAAGAGTTTTGCCTCCTTCAGGTCTTTTTCTGTCACTGATTGTAGCTAATCTATAGCCTCTGGCTGATTGCTCCTAGGGTACTACTGTTGCCACTGCCTTGGCAACATAGAGTGTGAGGAGAGATGTGTTTCGTTTTGTTGCATTGCCTTTGCATAGCAGGCAAGAAATCAAAGCAGCGGTTTTTAAACTCTAAAAAATTGGTCTCATTTGACATTATTTTCATGGGATGAAATAGCTTTCTCTCTAGCTCAGTCTAACCAAGTTTCAAAATAAAGCTTCGAGCAGTATCCATAATAATCGTTACAAAAGGGGACAGGACTTTTTATTTTGTATGGGTGTTGCATGCCTGTGGAAATGTAAAAAATTAGGTAATTTGAGAGATATATGTGCCTATGTATATGCAGTGTGGTGTTATGTTAGATACAGCTTACCTTTTTGCTCTTGAGTTCTGGTGTGGCTTTCTTGTCATTTCCATATGTTTGGTTTTTCTTTCTTGTTCACAATTTATTTTTGGTGTGGTTCACTTTGAAATTCACAGGGTTTGCATGAATGATGATGGTTTCTAGAAAAGGGACAAGAAAATGGACCTGCAAAGAGAAAGCATTTTCAGATAGTTCGTTCAAGCAATGCTTAGCTGCTTGAACTCTAAACTCCTTGGCTTAAGATTTGTGAAAAGTTATCGGCTTCTAAACTGGAGCCTCAAGAATTCAATATCAGGGTATTTTGTGAAAGGACAAATGGAGTGTATGGAGGTTTCTGATTGCTCTAGGCCTGTGATGACTGTTGCTTCATTAAAGCTGAGGACTAGGGAAAGGTTTAGATTTTTGACTGGCTCAGTATTTTAGATATAAGAATTATTTAACTTTTCTAAATAAAAGACATTTTTGTTCTAAAGTAGCTTTTGTTAACAGTACTTTTTTGTGGAGGTCAGTTATTTCTTTTTTTCTTAAACCTTGACTTGATCAGCTTAAACTTTGAGTGACTACAACTGTACTTTATAGCAGTCTAACTTTCTGTGCATAGCTGAGTAAGAGAAGCAAAAGTCATATTGAAATAGTAACAACAACTGCTGATTTGGTAATGCAGGAATTTTGTAATAAAATTTATATTAAAATCTTTTCAGATTATTTTGCACGCACAGTTCCACTTTATTTGAACTGAGGGGTTATTAAATATAGTTACTTTTGTGTATAGCAGAAAGTTTGGCAGTTCTCAGTTCTTACAGGTTTTTGTTGTAAGTGATGCTAATACCATTTTTACAGTTCAAGGTTCTCTTACAATGTGTGCAGTGGGAGTTTGAGTGTGTTTTAGATTTGTGACAACAACCTGATCTCTACCTGCTTCCTGAAGATGATTATTGTGTCTTTACTGATTACATAGGAACCCATAAGATTCCCATATTCTGTCCCAGATAGAAATGCAGAACAAAACCCTGTTTTTACATCCCCAGTTATTGTTTAGGAGATGAAAGCAATTTTGGAATTAACTTAATGTAAGAATGTGATGTGTTTTATGTACACACCATATCTGTGTACTTGTATGACATTGCATGAAAATTTATTAACATGAAATAGTGTCATTATAGTGCCTTTTTCTAAATTAAAGTTTACAGAATGAGTTTGATAGGTTTTGTCATGAAAAGTTATGTTTCAGGTGGAATCAGAAGTTAGGTGAGTGGTTTTGTCTTTTTTTGAAGGACCTACAAAATTAATAAAACCTTTCCAATTGCTCTCTATATATGTGTAGCACATGTGTTTCTAGCAGTTATGTTAATTTTTAGTTTTTAATTAGCAATCAGGATAAGTAAATACTAAAAGGGTGCAGTTGCTTTGTGACTCATTTAATCTTGTCTGAATTTAAAAGCTTTTTTAAAGATGTTTATGGTGGATGGTACTTTAAAATATGTAGAACTAAAGCTCTTTATTTATAAGAAACTATTCTTTTTCATTAATGATTGATGTGAAGGAGAACTTACTTTAGATATTGTAACTGTACTGTTTTTCTAGAAATCTTATCAATTTAACACACTATCAATTTGTCCTTTGTTTTACCCATTATTTTGCCTTCATCATTCCGTAGTTTCATACAAATCACCAGCCTTTTACTTCCTAGAATAAAGCTGCTAGTCAAAGTGGAGAGCTTCACCTCACTTGAAATGGCAGGCATTTTATACTCTAGTTCTCTTTCTTCTGCTTGTGTGTATTTCTTCAGTGGTCTGTGAACTTTATTTTTCATGCAAATGTTATACTGGATTGATTTCTAAAAGGCAATCTTATCTTCAATTATGTCCTACAAGGAGCTCCAGTACTTTTGGTAATAGAGATACTACATTTTTGTTTCCCTCTTCCCTTCTCCCTTATCCCCTGCTAGTTCTGAAGGACTTTTCACCTATCCTTGTGAAAACTAGATTCAATTACAAATAAGGAGTGGTTCTGAATTTGAAATTCTAAAGCATCTGTTTCTTAACTTTCTTAATTTAAGTATGTATTTTATGTAGTTGGTCATGAAGAACTCTTTACCTATGAGCAGGGAGAAGATTATATAAATAGAGGAAAAATTCATGTCATTTAGGTCAGAATGTGAAGAACTTCAGTTAACTTAGGCCCTGAATATTCAAGTTAGCAAGGAATTATGCATTGCAGATCTGTTTCTTGGGGTATCTATGAGGTTATATAGATATAAAAAGAAGAGAAGTTTGCAGATTCAGTAGAATAATTTTATTATTTTATTCTAAAATTGTACTTTACCTTTGGTTATTACTTATGCTGACTCAGAAACGAATGAAGAACAGTGGTACCTTTTTTACAGTGTTCATAGGAAAATGGCCTTTGAAAAGCTGAGGCAAAACTGATGTATAAAAAAGTATAGCAAATCTGCACGTTGTTAGTAAAAAAAAAAAAAAAACTTTCATGAAACTATGAAAGGACTTCATTTCTAGTTAGAAGTGGCACTGATAGATTATCTACTTGTCATAAGCACTGTCTTCATATTCATGTGATGCTGCTAGAAAGGGATGCTGTTTGATCATGATATTGTGGTGCTTATGCTTCAGTACCAGAACTACATTTGGTTTATATTGGGATTGTCCATTATTGTTTTAAAAGACAACTTTGAGTTCAGTGATTGAAGTTACTGGGTTTTGATGTGTAGATATGAACAGTTGTAAATTAAATTTGACTCACATTCAGTGTGTTGGAAAATTTAGTAATTATTTCAAACATTACTGGTGTAGATTTGATGTGACTAAACCCCAGACTATTAGCTGTAAGGATTCTTGTGTTGCAGTGCAACAACATTTATCAGTATCTGCCACTTATCTAATATTTTTTAATATCCCATATTCTAATTCACATAACTTCATGCAAGTGTAAACTGGAAGACTAAAATGCAATAAAAGTTACAAACAAAGATAAATGAAGAATAATTTAAAAGGACATTTTGAATAATACTTCAAGATGATTGGGACTGACCTCTCTCTGTTTGATAAGAGAAGTTTACTTATTTTTAAGTAACTGAGGAAAGGGAGAGTGGACAAACATTCCTGATAGCCATTTGTATAACGTTCCTGTTTATGCACTTTTTTGTTCTAAATCTCACAATACTTGTTACAAAAATGTGTGATATGTGTTCTAAATGAAGTGGCATCAAATTATAAGGACTATATTGAGCTAAATTCAATTTAAATTTTAAAAATTGGAATAATACAAAGAAAGACAATATCTATTTTTATAGCTTCATAAAAGATGTAATCACATATGTATATTGGCACAATCATGTTCTCTAAACCAGAATTTTGTTTACGTAAATGAAACCCAAGGAAAAGAAGAGTTCCTTTGAGAGAAATACGAAGTGGAGAAGAAAGGTGGTCAAACTGTAGAATAATAGTTGTCATAGTAATTTTTCTTACTTTGATATTATCCATTGAGTCTTATTGTGGTCATCATCCTTGATGAAATGAGTGGAAATAAGTGAAGTGATACCTCACTCTTTAAGTTATATCCTAAAAGCTCATTTCCTTTGTTTTGTCTACTTTGTGATTTAAAAAAAAGGAGAAAATAGGAAAAATTCCTCATGCGTGTATATATAAATTCTAAAGTATTGTGATCTCTACTGTCTCCATAAGCCATAGCAAAGGAAAAAAAAAAAAGATGATAGATAGGCTTTATATCATGTCTGAAAAGTGAGTTTGACAGAAGTGTTTTTGTTAGAGATTAATAAAATGTAATGGTTAGCTTAAAAACAGCAGTAATCTTAAAACTAATAAAATTCTTAGGTAGCTGTGGTAAAACTTAAGTGAAACCTGATTTTATGAGGCTCAAAGGAATTGCTGATATATTTCATTCATCGTAGCTGTGTTGTAAAGTGCAGGAGGTAGGTTGAATTTCCTTTTGGTTTGTGTTTTTAGGCTGTGATTTTAAGTAAGTAGAGATATACTAGAAAATTTTGCACATGTTAATTTGTTGTCATAGGTAAATCATCTGACTTATTTTCTGATATATCAAATCTTAAGTGTTTAAATCTATTTCTTTTTAAAGGTATTTTATATAAGGCATAATTCTATGTGGCGTGTCCGGGCTGCTGTAGGTGTCGGCTTTTTTTCTGTGTGTGATAAGAGGGTTGCTTATTGTTCTTGTTCCCTGTAAAGCAAATTATTCTAGTACAGCAGATTAAACCCAAACAAATTCCAAACATTCAGATCTCATGGGTCTAGGAAATCCCAGACAGTTTTAATTTTGTACTTACAAAGTAAATCTCCCGAAGAAGCTGTGAACATTTGTACAAAAAATTGAATGCAATTAAACAGCTAATTATCAAAATCAAATTCAGCCACATTACCTGCTGCCAAGATTTCTCACTTAAATTACTTAGGAAAAAAGTTAAGGAACCCATTGCAGACAGATATTAATAAATGCATTCTAGAGTACTGCAGTGTCTGTAGCATTTTGATTTTCATTATAGCTTAATTTTAATGTAAACTTGCCAAACGCACCAGAAGTCTATTATTTCTGTTGATGATTTAAAGGTATTTATAAATTTGCCTTGGTCAAATAGCAGAATTGAAAATGTTAAGGGTGCCTTATTCTGACAACAGTCAATTTTCTTGCAGTATGGGATTAAAAATTAAATATTTGGAAAGAAAAAAAGGTAGGAATATAGAAACTTGTCCTCCTTATCAGGCATTTATTGCAACTTCCAGTGAGGTATCATTGTGTGATATGTTTTCATATGCAGTAAGTACGCTTAGGGCAGTGGGAGGCTTTCTTGGCTTCTGTCTGTCCCCATACTTTTCCTCTTTCCCCATTTTCTTCACTTTCCATTCAGTAAAACATTTGGATGTGGAGGAGGAGGAACCATATTCCTCCATATTCTAAAAGAATCCCCATTGGCATGATCATGGAAGATCACAATGGTAGTAGCTGTATGCAGAGGGTGGTAAACATACTGTTACTATGTGAGCAGCTGAACACTGGGAAGATGCACTAAGGAAACATCTTTCTGTAATGATGACTTTTTTATTTCAGAATAGTGTGTTTCATTCAGTATGATGCTTCCTGCATTCTTATTTTCAATACAAACATTTCAGTCAAGTGCATTTGGGAATCGGAACAAGTGCAAGATAATGAGTGTTCTGCATAAAATTTAATGGTAGTCCAATTATGGCTGAAGATGTTTTAGATCTTCTGACAGGTGTAATAATGAAACAGATGATTAACTGTACAGGTTTGGGTCTTCTGTTGATTAAGTAAGAAAGAAAAACCTTTTGCCTCATACCTTTTTTATTCTTCATTAATGTCAGACTGTTAATGGTATTTCAAATCACTCTTACTAGCAGACTGAAAGGGAAGAATATATCATTGAGGTTTGTTATTTTTTCAAAGCGCATGAATGCAGCATGTTTGTGTTTCAACACTGACCTTGAGTAAATGTGGTAGAGGAGAGTACTTGCTGTTACTTTTCTGGTATTCATATCCTAAAATAAACAGACAGCTTACTGACCAGTTTGGAATCCATAAAATGTTCAGTAACTCCTTTAAAATCCAGTAAAATAAACAAAAAACAAATGCAATATTAGTAAATTCCCAAATAAATGCAAATACAAATCGAAAGAGCCCTTTCCTTTGTATTTTGAAATGCTTGATATATTTTTTCATTTTCAAGAGTAGGTCCAAACTCGCCCAAATGAGATTGCATTAAGTCTACCGTCTGTTACATGCAGAACTTCCTTTCCTTCTGATTGAAAACATACTAATATTACTTTTAAGTTCTGAATTTTGAATTTCTTTCTTCTTGAAACAGAGACAATAATTTTAAAATGCTTGGTTTTTATTATCACTTTTCAGTGCAAAACAAAATGTAATATTTGTTCCAAGCAGAAGAAAGTTGCTTGAAATACAAGAAAGTATCTTGAAGTACAAGATACTATTCTTTTTGTTGCCAGTTCTGTTTTAGGTATCTGTCTCAGACTAGATTCAAAAGTTAGCAATAAGAGAAACAAAACACAGAAACTTTATAGTGTTCAGGAGGATTATTTTTAATGATGTGTGATCTTTCCAACTGAAAATGTGTTTTCACTGAATTTTCATCTGATCCTTTATCAATTATTGTTTTTCAAAGACTTTTTCTGTAAGTTCAACTGAGTTTCCTTCAGTTTTGTTTTTCAAAACTTCAGTTTTGTATTGTAGAATTTTTGTTTTATTGTAATTGTCACTTTTCAACTTCTAGTTTCTGATAATGAAGGAATGGCACCATTGACAGTAAAGAAAAAATGTGGAAAAAACTATTTGTGATGCTTTTGGTAGTATTTACTTAATGACTTGTAAGCAATTTCTGATTATGCATACTTATTGAATGGATAGTTAATATCTTGTTTTGTTAGCATTGTGCTGCACAACTCTTTAGTTACTCATAATTTAAGAAAGCCTGAGAAGGATAGGATGCTGCCAATTGCTTGTGATTTTTCTTCGGATTCTCATTTTCACAGGAGGTACTCAAAAATGGAAATAATTATTTCAGCAACCTTCAGGTGTAAGATGTGCTGTTCCTAGTTTTTTTGGGGGGGAGGAGGAAATGATGGGAGAACTGAAGCTGAATTTTATATAAAATTTGGATATATGTTTTGAACTTGTGTGGAATTACTTTTTTCAGGCTATGTGATTTTCTTTTGTAGTTCCATATATTGTTCATGAATGGTTAACGTTGCGTTTGCTTGACTTGCTGCTTGACAATTAATGTGCTTTTGTTTAAACTTGGATGCTTATAAATAGTGCCTGAAGTGATCCTCTGTGAAAAGTTAACCTGAACTGAATTTGTTAGCATTGTACCAGAGCATTCTCAGGCACTCAGTTTTTCAAAGTTAGCCAAAGTTATGGCCCCATAGGCACCAAAGTTAGTCATGTTTCCTAACCAGGATTCTTCACTAAGTCAGATTATGTTGTGTAGCTCTTCCACTCTGAATTGAGTTGTGCGCAAGTTACATTGTCTCTTAGGTTTTGGTAGTTATCACAACTGTTCAGTTATCAGGAAAAAGAATGGAATGAGAAGATAAGACAAATGTTTAAAAACATGACCTAAGGTACCAACTCAGTAGGTATAAAAAGCGTCAGTCAGAATAGTGTGTGGGAGCAGAGAGTACTGCCTTCTTCATGTACATTTTTCTTTTGATTCCTGTGCTTGACTAATTTCAGTTTTTCATACAATTGTGATTTAACTACTTTTGATTTTGGAGGCAGATGTGGGGGAGGGCTGGTGAAAAGCATCTTGCACTCGTATGTACAGATTTTCTAAAGAAGTATTTAGGACATACTTCTTATGAGGAGAATACCTAATTTTTCATAGTTCTATTGGAAGTCACTGATTCACTTGCTGAAACTTGGAAGAAGTAGAAAACAAACCAGCTGACGGCAGAGTTCCAAACGCTTTGGCAAATGGAAATCTAAGTGAAAACAGAGGCACTATTATTTATAAATCATATTAAGTGTTAGGCAGTTTTAATTATAAATAAAACCCATCAATATTATTGTTAATTTTTAGTCCAATGATCAAGTGATTTGTGGAAAACTTGATGATTCTACAAATTTGGAGAATAGTTGCTTGAGTTTTGTAGCTTTTTTTTTTTTTTTTTCAGAAACCAAAGAACCCTTCTACTTCTAAATTCACCAGCTTTTATTCTGATGCTTCAAATTAAATTGAAAACAAATCTATGTTTTCAGTTCCCTGGAAGTGTTGGCATTTTTGGTTGGTTTGTTTTCTCTTGTGCAGAAAAATGCCACATTGAGATTCTCCCACATTGTTTGTTGTGATGTGACAAAACAAATCTGGCTTGTGTGTGAAACAAATCCCTTTTACTAGGGAGGCTATCTTTAATAACAGATGAAAAATGGTTGTGGTAGTTGTGGCTTCCTGAGATCACAGAGATAGACTTGTTTGCGTGCATTTGTTTTTCTTTTAAAATTGAAATGTACCACTAACTATAATTTACAATTTCCTAGGGAAATAGCATTTAATATGTGGCTTAAAATGTGTTTTCTGTAAATACCTGTGGTTTTAAGATATCTGTATTTTTGGTTAACTGGATATATTCGTTTTTCAATAGCAGTCTTGTGTAACCACAAAAATGAAAATCTTTTAGCTTTGGGTTTCTTGGTCATCCCTCTAGCCCTATGACTCATATAATGCTATTCATATTTTACTATGCCCTTAAAATAAAAAGGGCTCTTTTGACCAGCATACTTTATTCAGAAGTTTAAATGTGGTTATTTGGGAAAAAAAATTGATCCTCAGTAATTTAAATCCTAATGTGTTAAATAGTGGGGTTTAGCTGTAAAGATTTTTTTTTATTTTTTAAACTTGAACCCCATAGATCTTTTCTTGTATTACCATTACTACTAAAAGGTAAAAAGGTAATAAGTTTAAGGAGGGTAGCTCAAGAAATACCTATTTCCACTTTCAGTTTAATGTAACTTCCAGCAGAATCAGCTTTGAGCATCTAACAGTATGTATGTAAAGTTTAGTTTCTCAAGTGTATTATTTACAGGGATGTATTGGAGTTATATTTAAATTCTGTGAAATATTTTTTTTTAAATGACAGTGATTTTTCTAGTAAAACCAAAGAATTTTGTTATTCTTTCTCTGCCTTGGTCCGTTTCTTCATTTTCAGTGTAATATGTTGAAGCATCTCTGGTTTTCTTAGGCTGGCAGCTAGATGATGGTGCACTATTATAATTAACAAGTTAAGAAACATTTTTCTTGTCACAATTGTGTGGTTTACCAAGTGAAACACTCAAAAATTCTCAAAATGCTAAACCATCAGTATAGCAAGTTGTTCTTTAAAATAATCCCAAACATACATACATATATATATATTTATACACAGGTACATATGAAATGTTTATGGAATGAGGAGATAACTGGAAAAAGCATACCTACCTTGGGGAAAAAAAAAATACACCTTCTCTAAGCCTTACTTTTTGGTACATTTTGAAACATTCCTTTTAATTCTTTGTAGAATATCAACTGGTACAATCAGTATTTGTTTGTAATTGCAAAAGTCCTTTTTAGTGTTTTGTCTGCTATCGATTGCTGTGATGCACCCAAAAGGGAAACACGGAGGTAGGGAGTTGAATAGGTTTCAACTCTTATTGGGGTGTATATTAAATATTTTCTGCCTATCTCTCTGCACAGAAGTTTATTCTTTGCTATGGTAGATAGCTTTTACCAAGTGTACTAATGCAAACTTCCCCATCCAGTGTAGATTATTCTGGTATACAGAATTGCAGAGGTCTCTTACTCTGGTCATCAGATCCACTAGTCTGCTCTGTTTAGCACCTTCTGTATCCTGGCCTTGTGCCCATGCAGTGTCCTTGACCTGCTTTCAGATCATGTATGTATTTGTAAGGACATCTCCTTGCTTATTAAGACACTCTAAATAATACTGGAAAATCCCCAAACATTAAATATTCTTTTAATTTCACTGTTCATCAGTCTGTTCCTATTGAAAAAGTAGAATTCTTTTGGTTTCTACTAGTTGTGCTTTAATAGCAACAGCTTCTTAACTTTTTCGTTGCAGATAATTCAATGCTTTCTAGTGTGTCAAATGTCCTTTATAGATGGCCAGATTGTGTATTGCCAAATCTATATAGAAATGGCAAAGCCCTGGGTGAGATAGCAGCAAGTCTTCAACTGTCTCCTAAGACCTGGTCATTTGACACCCCAGAAGAGAAACTAGTGGATAACAAGTTCACTCTTGCAAAGTCTCCTTCATCCCTTTATTCATTACAATAAAACACCCAAACCACCTTACTGGTGGTATTTTGTGAATTGTTCTTTCAGAAGACTTTTTGAACTTCCTAACAAGCATTTGTTGCAAGTTTTAATAGATTTGACTTGGAAGTGTTGACACAGTTTGGTTATGATCATTGCATTCCATTGCTGATCAATTGTACTTGGAGTCTCTTTATGAAAACAGATGATGTTTTCAGATTTTAAATGTGTTTTTAATGAAGAAGTACAGTTGCAGATACTAAAGATGCTAGCACTTGGCCAAATGTCGCTTTTTCAGTTCTGAGTTACGTCACAGTTTTCATGATGGATGACCCAGCTTTATGGTCAGGAAAATAGGAGTAATTTTGTCAGATCATTAGTTTACTACCTGCAGTGTGTATCCTCACTTCAGCTGTTTGCTTCAAATCATTTCTCAAGGATTTTCAGAATTTACAAAGGGAAGTCCTACTCTGAGAATGAGCAAAGAGAGGCGTCAGAGGGGAAAGTGGTGTATGCTTGTATAAGAAAGGAGCAAACTTCTCCCTCATGACCTCATGCCCTACTCCCAAAAGACATGACATGTTTATTTTTAATAACTTTGATATTTCCAAACATTTAATACATGCCTTTTTTAATATAAGTTTTCAGAAAGTTCTTAAAAAGGAAAAATTGTAATTTGTGTTCTAAGTTCTTAAATGAATGGTTTCTGCTGTAACATCTTTTACAAAGAGAACTTTTCCTCCCATAGGGGTAAGGAGTATTTAAAATGTATTTAGGTTAATTGCAAATTAAAAAAAGAACAAAGTTTTAAATGGTCTAGTGGTCTGAATTAAAAAGAAAAAAAGTTTTCCATATCAGTTTTTATTTGGTCATTCCTGTCCTAATTTTATTAGTGTTGCGGTCTTTCATAGAATCCTTTGAGAATACTAGGATCGCCAAGACCTGAATTTCTAATTTGGAGAATTGTGTCAGACATTTCCCTTCTGATCTTAGTAAGTTTTTTTTTTTTGGTTTTGGTTGCTGTTTGTTAAGCCTACTTTCCTTAGGCAAATGAGTTTTATGAGACTGTGGTGTGCCCTTTCTGGTTCCTTCTGACCTGTTTGCTCATTTCAACCACCAGAAAGATTTTTTTAAAGATATGTTTAAATTTTTTTTTGAGATCTCATGTGTTTTGTGAAAATTGGCAGGTGTTCGCTGGTTGAGAGAAAATACCCTTAAGGTGTTTCAGTGAAGCAAAGTCTTCAGTGTTGAGTCTTACCATCACTTTAGTGGTTCCTAAGCATCTCAAATGCAATTAAGATTTCTTGAGCCACATTCAGCTTCAGCATCCAGTGGTATTATTTTTTGATCCTGATTTGATCCTTAAATATATATCCTCACGTTTATTAAGAAAGATTTTTTTGTTGTTGTTGTTTTTGAGATTAAATTTTATCTGGAGCTTCAAGCAAACTTAAATCAGAGAAACAAAATTAAGATATTTCTTTCTGGTTGTAAATACTTTCTTCCTGCAAGATAGAAAAAAAAAATTACTTTTAACATCAATTGCATTTTCTAATTTTAAATAGCATAGCTTTTATAGTCAAATGGCTGCTTTGAGTATGTTATCACAGTAATCATTATTTAAGTTAGGAACCATTATTAGTCATAGGGTTGTTCATGCTTGTTCTGTACTTAGGTAATCTGTGTCCAGCTAACCTAGAAGTGCTAAATATAGTTCTGCATTTTACAATAGCTTTTCATTGCTGAATCATTAAGGATCCTGATTAAATATAGAAGATATTTCAGACACCATCTAATAAGTGATTTTGTATTGGCCTATAGTATTTTTAAGGCAGGTTCTTGTGAGTGGCTGTTTTTAGTCTCCGTGCTTGAGGATTACTTTTTGTAGTTAATATTGCTTATAACAATGTTATAAACACTCATATTTTGGTGTCTATAAACTTACTTGTTTGGATTTTAAGATTAAATCCTAAAGAAAATAGCAATAACCTGCTGTATTAATCCAGTGATTTTTCTAGTCCTTAGTTAAATATAATTTGATGTGCTTGTCTAGCATGTAGCTGCTGTATACATAATAGAATATAATCTGCAAAAAAACAAGAAAAATGAAAAAACCTTTTTTTTCTGGCTTATATTACTTGAAATATGCTCTCCCTTTTAGCCCTTCTTTTTATATGGAATACATTCCTATTAGAATTTCATATTTTCAGTTTTTCTGCATTTTAACCTCTAGAGGTTCTAAATAGATTCTTGTCTATTTATAATATTGCGTGTAACCTATATTTTTAAGCACTCTTTTCTCTTAATTGTGCCAGAATAGAGATACTGGTTTAAAGAAAATGCCTGTGGATAATGTCAATGATGAAGATACTTGTTAGTAGGGGAAGACTTACCTATTGTGATATTGAAAAAAAAAAATCATGTATTTCTTGAAAAAAAAAGGACAGTTCAATTTCTCAGTGATTGTATGTGCTTCCCTGCTACAGCTGCAGATATTTTGAATATGATCTTTCTTCCTCCACCATCCGACTTCTTTCTGCAGAGTCGTGCAGTGAAGTCATAATCCTGTGTTTCACATCTATCTGTTACCATAGAAATGATTGTAATAACCTAAATTTAGCATGATGTCTTTCCTGCAGGATCAAATAGGAGCATTGAATGGGTTGTAGTGAAAGAATCTCTGTGAAAATCAGAATATGTTAGCAAAATCTAAATGCTTTGACAAATTTATATGACAAAAAATACATCTCAAGTAAAACGCATTGTGCTGCTTGTTGTTTAGTTAAGTCGTCATATATGAAATCTGCCTCATACCAGGCAAACTGAATGTCACTAATTCTTTTTTTATTCTGTCAGGAGCTAGTACAACACGCAACCTTCACTGGAAGATACATATGTAAATCTGATGATTTTTTTTTTTTTTTTTTGAGACTATTATCAGTGTATTTACTGTGGTCTGGGTACATTAAAAAGCAAAGGATGGAGCTCAGAATTGACTGTAAAAGTGACAATTTATTTTCATGTTTAAAAATGCAAATCAAACTTCTAAGAAGTTACTTTCTAGAAATAGAGTAAAAATGAATTTTCACTCCTTATAAGAAACACAATTTCTTGTTGTTTGTTGAAAACAGTGGGTTCTTTATTGCAAAACTGGAGTCCTGGCTTACCACGTTGATGTTTTTTGGATAGATTCTTGTGCACAGAATTTTACCAATGTTGCATATGTTTCTCTCTCAAAGAAAGGTAAAAAGAGAGCATATTATAAGTGTCTAGGAAAGGTGTGTAATCAGAACTTTGAAGTTAGGAAATGTCAACACCATGGCCTTCATATAATCATAATGAAAAATCCATTGAATGGATGAACATGAACTGTTATAAACATAGGATTCCAGGATCTTCACATAAAGAATGATCTTTGGTCGTCTGATGATCACCTAGTCAATATATACTGTTTCATCACTAGTAAGCAAGCAGCTGCATGAATTACTGATTTCATGTTACTTCATGTCATTTTTGTGCTTGAAAACAAGATTGCTAATCTCCTCTTGGTCCTCACGGACTATTTGAGCTACCAACACAATTTGGATCACTCAGTAGGCTTGAAGCATTAATATTATCATTTAATAGACAGAAAAATTAGGCACAGAGGGATTCACATCAAAAGTATCTGTTAATTTTCAGTGTGATGTTACTTGCAAAATCATTTTTTGAAGTATTTTGTATTTAGTACCATGTAACACAAAATATATTCATACCATAGCTTTCGTTAACAATTTTAAAATGATGAATGCTAAACACCCTTGAACATACTTTCACTCTGTTGCTTTCCCTCTTGCCTGCTCTGTTTCTCTAGGAAGAATAAAACAAATGTTTTTTTTTAAGAGAAACATTTTTGCAATTTACTTTTCAGGGTGCGCATAACTTTCAACTTTGTAACAAAGCAGGCAAGATGTTCTGTCTGAAAGTGCGTTGTTGGTTAGCTTACTCCCGAGGAGCAGTGGGTCAGAAAATAGCACATAAAGCTAAAGAAATCTGTTTTTTAAAATTTTTTTTTGAACAAAGAAAATCTGGTTTTGAGGTTTAGATTATATTAAAAAATTTTCATGCCATGATTCATATCCCTGCAGAAAAGTGGCTTCCACAATATTTATATCCTAAAGACTGTTCCTATTAGTAGTGATGGTGATAATTTTGAGAGCCCTGCTCTAACATTCTGTAAGCTCCTGGCTAACCATCTTCATTGATTTGAGTACCTAAAACCAAAGCTCTTGTTCTGTGGTAATGTTTTGGGGTTTTTTGTGGCTACTATGTCACAAGTCTGATGATGTTTTCAAGAGATAGAACATAAAAACCATCAGGATCTTTTATGCCTTATTGATAATGGGTTCTGCAGACAATATTGAAGTTTTCTTCATAATTGTTTTATTTCACTGAAAAATAGGAAGTAGGCAAGACAAATATCTTAGTTGGTTTTTTTTGTGGGTGTTTTTTTTGTTGTTTTTTTTTTTTTTTTTTTTTTTTTTTTTTTGGATTAGTGACTGATACACTTTGGGAAAAAACAGTAGCTTTTTTTTTTTTTTTATGTTGGCACTTGTACTGGATATTCTAGTGTTCAGGTCAGTTATAAAACCATTACATTGTCTTTTGGTGCTTTCGGACTGTAGTTCTTGCCTGTTTGAACCAAAAGTGGTAAGGCTGGATAAAATAAATTTTCCATAGAACTTGACATCTTTTCACTTCCTTATCAGAAACTCTCATTGGAGTAAATGTCATGTAACTTTTAAAATTTGTTTTGGATTTCTTTACGTTTTAATTTGTTTATAATTTGGATGACTGTTCTTTTTGGGGTGAGCAAGAGTTCAATGTCAATGAGTAAGTGAAGGTGTAAAGCTATGGCAATTTGTTTCATACTGCCCCTGATTAAATGTGTTAGACAGTCTTCTTATTTTTAAATTAGGTGATAATACAGTGTATTCACAAAGTATTATATAGACATATAGAACAAAGGAAGTATTGTATGGTTCATGAACTTGTATAAATGAGTGTTGGAGTTGGAATAACAATTGAACAGACAATTTGTCTTGACTTTCATTTAAAAAATTACTACAATAAACACGTATTTTTTGTTAGGTCACAATGGTTTTTTTGAAAAACAATCCATTAAAGAAAGATAAATATCTTTAATCTAAATATTGCAATTTTTTTCTGTAATAAAATAAAAAGATGTTATACTTGCTTTTGAATGTTCTGTTTTATGTGAGTGCGTGTGAATGAAAACGTATCAAACTGGATTTTTAATGTGTGAATGCACTGTAATGGTGTTAACGTAATTAGAATGGATATTTGATTAAAATGTGAAGATATTTAAGTGCCTATCAACACAAGTGTTACATATTAGTATCAAATAGAATTGCTTTCCTTCAATGGCTACAGCCATACTAAAGCACATTTTTCTAAATTCTTTGGAGTTTGAAGTTCCTAGTCCAATATAGTTTCGTTTTAAGCTGAAATTAATGAATGATATTCAAAAAGAAATCAGTTATAGAAGTGGGCATATAAAAGCAGCTAAGTATGCGGGTTGGGTTTCTGTTGCTTTGGTTTTGTTTTATCCTTTTCTGCTAGACTTTCATGAGGGTTACTTTCTTTGAATCTACCTGTGTTTGTGTATTTTTCACTTTTCAGGTAAGCTGTTATTTCTCTTCTCGCTTGAAAACCAGCTTTTTAGTAACATTTTAACCACTCCTCATACTCTGTCATTGCATCACACAGGTAAGTTGCTTACCCCTTGAATAATTGAGATGGTGCCTTCTAAATATAGCCTGCATGGATTTGTTGTCACCCTGTGGTACACATCTCCTGTCTTTTCTTACAAAGTTCAAGAAAGCTGCATATTTAGTCAACTTAATTATTGGATTGTAACTGCTTTGGGAGGTTATATTCATACTGAACAATGAGGACTCGTAAAGATGTTTGTGTTTTTTAGAGTTTTATGTTTCAGGTTTGTACTCCACTGTAGTGTAAATCTAGGTAAAGGTAAAATAGAAATTCAGTTTGGGAGCAAAAGCAGAACTTTCTAATGTAGAACTTTTATGCTGCTGCTTCCAAATATTAGTAAGGTTAAGTGCAACTGTCAAGAGGTCATGTAGATGCTGATTAATGGTTTAGAATATAACAATTCTTCAGCATTACTGTTGTAGTGTATTGGCTAGACGCATCAGAAAGGTCAAATGTTGTTCATCAATTACTAGTAAGTACTCTCAATTTAACGACCAGGATTTAAGCGGATTGATACGTAGTATCCTGCTTTTAGAACTTTATGGAGTATGGTGAAGGAGCATGTTTGCATGTGAGCGATAGAGCTATGTGTAAAATGTGCAACTCAGAAAACATTCTGGAGTTTTGGTTACTTTGGTTATATGCTCTGGGAAACCGGATGCATTGGTCATAATCCGATTTGGCCTTTGAGGGAATTTATTCCATGGAGGGTGGAAAATGGACTAATTAGAGTGAGCATCTGGCCCAACCCTTCAGTGAAACTGAGATATGCCTGGATAAATGGTTGGTTTAGGTGCTCAAGCACATCACTGAGTGTCTCAGGTTTTTCTAGATATTCTACTTCCATTTGTCAGGTTTAAACAAAATAAATGGATTGTGGCTGAATAATCAGAGGATCTGATTACTTCTTCATGGGAATTTTCAGAGCCTTCTTGCTGTTTCTAGTACAGGTTAGAGAGAAACATGTAAGTTTTTAATTCAAGTAATTAGAACATCATTTGGGAGTCTTAGTCAATTGAGGAGGTGGTGAAATAAGACTTAATCTCCTCATTCTAAACCCCAAAAATGTATTAAAACTGAAGAAATAATCTTGTAGGGTTTCGGTCTTGTGTATGAGGGGAGTCTAAATATATCTTACCTAGGTATGAAAACCTAGATATTACTCTGAGAAACTGTAATTGTTTTCAGAAATGGATAAGATGAATTGAAAAGAATTTGTACTGCTCTTCAGTAGAAAGTCAGGTGATCAATTTCTGATTTAATTGTGGTGACAGATTTGTATCTGTGTTACATCTTCAGGGGAAAGTCATACAAAGGACAGTCATCAACAGACGGGAAGTAAAAGGAAAATCACTGCATAAATAGGAGGCTCTCTTATCAAATGCTTTCTTTTAAACACAGACTGGTTTTGTTGTTTGGTTTGGTGGTTTGTTTGGTTTGAGTTTTTTTCTTTCACATTTGTAGGGTCTAAAAATGGACATTGAATAAATCAAACTCTTACACAGAATTATTTTCTGAACATAGTGGTATGTTCAAAGCTTTTACTCTCCCCGAATGTTATGACAAGCTCTGTATATCAACTCTCTGAGGATGTTTACATGTAACTTAATATACTACATAATATCCTAGCAACTGGAAATGCCGCCTGGATGTGTTAAAAGCAAGTGTAGCTAGTTACGCAGCTAGATTTATATCTGGCATAGCCCCTGTGCTAGATTTTAACTGTTAGCAATATGTTTGATTTACATATTAGAAATGTCAGTGATGCTAAATAATTTTATCTCATTTGTTTTCTCTTAGGTTGTACTTTTTAGAATGAACTAGAATGGGAAAACAGCTCATTTGTGGGTGGCCAAAAGTCAGAATGTTACTTCCATTTTTTTGCAAGTTCTTTTATGTTCCTGTTTTAACATTATTTAACACAAGAATCTTCTATACACCTATTAATAAGTCTTAGCACAATCAAACAGTGTATAAAAATACTACAAATCTATTAAAAGTTATCAGCATTAAGTTTTCTCTATTTTATTTGGTCTGTATGTATGTCTTTTCATGTTTAGAACTGTGGTGAATTTAATCATCTTTACACAGTGTTATAAAACCCTTAACATAACCTCTTCATCTTACATATCTTGGCCTCTCTCCTTACATTGCCATTAATGCAGGAGAAGAGAAGGCTTGTATCCACTCTACAATAATTTGATTTTTGGCCCAGTGAACCCTAAATTATAATGGAAATGTAGAGAATTATCCTAAAATTATTTGCATTTATAGTGGAAGTGTTGGGGTGGTGGGTTTTGGGTGTTTTTGTTTTTGTGGGGTTTTTTTTTTTTTTTTTTTTTTTTTTTTTTTTTTTTTTTTGGTGTGTGTGTGTGTGGTTTTTTTTTTGTTTAATTGCTTGGTGGTCTTTTGTTTGTTTTAGCGGGTTTTGCGGGGGGTTTCTTTGTTCATTTGTTTCTTTTCTTTTTGGTTTGGGTTTTTTTGTTTTGTTTTATTTTTTCCCTGAAATATTTATGGTAGTCAATCACTGGATAATTTTCTAGCATGACAAAAAAAATTTTCAATTTTTTCTGTCACAGACAAGCTATCCCTTTGGCTGGTTTTTCATCCAGATTTCTACATTTGTATGTTGATGAGAGCAGATTGTTCAGAGTATTTCAAAGATATAAGGATTTTCTTGGCGATATATGATGTTTTTCTTTGATTATTAACCTTCAATACAACAATATAAAATGCGTTGTGAGCAATGGTGCCATATAAAGATTGGACTGATAAGTCATCTCCCACTCTCAGTTGTTTTATATTTGTATTGCAGGTCAGTATAACACAAAGTCAAGAAATGTTTGTTGCATAGAAAACACTGTTAAGCGTAGAAGCTCTTAAAATTCTTTAGGCATTTCTTGAGCATGAAAACGATCTGTTTCAAATTATGATGATCTTCTATGATTTGTCCTCACTATTCCAAGGCCTCCTTAATGTTAAATCTGATTTGTCAGAGTCCAGTTTGGGCTTCTGACTCCAACTCTATTGCAATTAGATCATTTGGCTCCTAAAACCCAAAATTCTTTTCTACACAGTAATCAGAAAAAGGTTTGGGTGGCTTGTTGGGTTTTTTGTGGTTTTTTTTTGTTGTTTTTTTTTTTTTTTTTTTTTTTTTTTTTTTTTTGTTTTTTGTTTTTTGTTTTTTTTTTTGTGTTTTTTTTTTTTTTGTGGTTTTTTTTTTTGTGGTTTTTTTTTTTTTTTTTTTTGTTGCGAGGGGGTCAACTTTTAAAGTATATAAATTTTTTTTGCTAATTGGAGGCTTCAACACAATCAGTATAATCTGGTACTTGTTTTTCACAAGATGGATTCAGAGCACAAGTCTTAAAGTCTGTGCAGAGTCTCAAGAGGAGATCCTTAAATTTTCAAGATGAGATCCTTAAATTAAAGCAATTTATTTTCTGTTTAATCTGGGTTTTCTTTTTCTTTCCTAAAACTTAATATACAGATTTAAGTTATTTTGCAGAATCTCAGAGGATGACAGCAGAAAGGTTCTTGTCTTGTTTACCACTGCCTGCTACTGAGCATGGAAGCAACTAAACCCAACCTTACTAGATTATAGTTGTAAATGTTTGGTCAGTAGAAGTTTAAAATATGGATTTGGCTTTTGCATTTTGGGCTGTCATTTTGGTTTTAGTGAACTAAGTCAGCAGAGCAATTTCTCAGGTAAAATAAGTGCAATATCAACTATTTCTAGTCCTACAGCCAAAGCTGTACTTCTGGATTCAGTATTATTTTTACAAACAGCCTTTTCTCATTGCTGTTTTTCGTAGCTTGAGATTGTATCTGAGACTATCTGAACCAGTTGTATTTTGGTTCTAGATGCTTCATGATCATGCATTTAGTTTAACTCTTTGGCAGAGGTAGGCTTGACAAGTGCTTCTTTGTCATGACTAGTTTTGAAACTACATAAAAGTTACATTTAGAAGTTGTGGAAAAGAACTGGGGTCTTGAGAGACTTTATCTGGTAGATATGAAGTGTTCTCTATGATGGACACTGAAAAACTTTCTCAAGCTTCCTCTTTCCCTTGCATCTTTTATTACTGTGCTGGTGTGTGCCCTATGAAAGAAATAGTTTTGTGCCTGTTTACTAGGAAGTCAGTCTGCTTTGTCATATAGGACAGTAAAGTGTTCTACATCCCTTTCGTAGTTGTGCTATGTACTTGTGTGTCTTGTGTGGTGCAAACAATTTTTCAGCAAGTGAGTAATTTGAAAACCCCACAAAATTGTTACAAGTATTCAATGAGTTATGAAGTGTTTTTCATTGCTAAGTACCTGAAATGGAAATACATTTTAAAAAAGACTCTCAGACAATTCCAGAGTTGCAGTCATAATTGGATGCATTCTTTACCTCCCTCCTTCCCATCTGTCAGATTTGCAAACAAAGTGTACTACTGTATCTACCAAATAACAGATATGGACCTATCATATGTTTAATGTATGTAAATACTTCATCATATGAAGGAGGTCAAAAATGTGTAGCTGAAAACATTTCAGTGTTGTGATTGTAACCAGGAAGAAGTCAGCAAGAAGTGTTCTGCTCTATTTCTATGTAGTCTTTTTGTAGTACTAAAATCTTCCTGTTCTTTTAGTCTAATCTTCAGTACAGTTTCTCCTGCATGTGATTGACTGTGCATTTGCAGTCACAGTATCTTTGGATCTCAGATATAACAATTACAAAATATGCTGTGAGTAATGGTGCCATATAAAGATTGTACTGATAATTTTTTCATCACTGTTCTGCTTTCTAAAAAAACATACATGGGAGATAAATATTCTTTAAAAATAATGTAGTAGAATTTCAGTGTTTCTGTATGTCATGACTTTCTAGAGAAGTCCTTAACTTGCCTTTCTTAACATAACAGAATTGATAGGTGAGTGATCAGACATTTGGTGGGGAACAAGGTCATTTGCAGAGAAAAATAGAAATGCAGCTGGGCATCTTAAATAATATGGTATGTATCATACCATGTGATTTCCAAGCAAATGAAAATTTCTGTGTAAAACCACAAGTTTGAGTAGCAGAGGAAAGAATATGAAGACAGAACATTTTCTGTAATATCTGGAATTAAAAATTGTTTTGCCTGCTATAGAATGAAGCTGTATTGCATCATGAAGAATGGTTCTATTTATTTGGCAGTCTTGGAAGAGTTCTTCTTAGTTTTGAATTGCTATAGAAATGAATTGCACAGCCTTTCTTTTTGAAATTCTTTATTTCTTGACCATTTTGAGGTACCTTTTTCCTTTTCTTTTAACAGGTGAAAATGTTTAGGAGAGATGTTAACATCACTTATTTTTCATTTCTAAAAAATTAAAGCTCAGAAAAAGCAAAGATAATATTTTTGCTGAACTGATATTTAGAAATTCTTCTTTCACTAGAATACATGGTAATTTTTAGTTTGTTTTATTTGGGTAAAATTTTTCATGTTCACTTCACCAATTTGTTGCTTACTCTCTTCTATTTTAATCAATTTAAATTCTATGTACTTCTAAGTGAATATTCTATAAGATTTTCTTTACCTACTCCCCAAGCTAAATTAAAAAGGAAATGCAAAATTGAAAAACATGATGTTAAGTTTTTATTCACAAAGTAATTGAGGTTGGAAGGGACCTCTGAAGGTCATCTTGTCCAATCCCACCCTGTTCCAGAGGAGCTACCTAGATCCAGTTGGCTAGGACCTTGATACTCAGGTCACAGAGTGAGGAGCAACCTGGAGCTCTTTAACGATAGCTAGAAATAGTCTGGGAGGGCAATTCAGTCAGGTTCTAGGTAGTCATCTATCAGTTGCTAAAAATAAAGGCTGTCGGCTGTGTAAATTTGGAAATCTAATAATTAATATCCACGTTGAAAAGTTCTCTTTCTTTGATTTAAAACACACTATTTGCTCAGCTGAAAAGTTGGTTGCTTTTTTTTTTCTCTCAGAAGTTATTGAAGAAGAGCATTCTTGGAGTTTTGTACCTACTTTACCACCACTCAAGCTATTAAACTGTCTTGATTATTTTATAGGGTAGAACAGTTACTTCTTTGAAATGTTAGTGTAATAAGGGGTGAAAATTTCATGCAGTTTGATGCCTGTGGACATAGAAAAATCAAATTCAATTGGTTTATGTGCCAAATAGAATTAAAGTGGGTGATTATCTCATTCTTAAATCTTTTGGTTTAATGATTAGTAATTTGTTCTGTTATGTTGAGAACTTAGGAATTGTGCACTTTTTCCTTTCAAAGTTGAAAGACTTCCACAAATTTTAGCAACTCTTCCATGCAGTGTAACCTTTTCTCTGCTAATGCACCAGATTTTAGTGGGTAAACAAAAAATTGCACAGTGTATGGTGAATTAGTTTTGCAGCCTCTAATTTACATTATTGTTACGTGCCTGCTGGCCTTGCCTTGACAGGTATTGGAAAAGGAAGTGAAAAAATAATATGCCTGTTCTGGAACTCAGTTGACATGTTGAGAAATTCGTGGCATTGTAGTATCTCTGTTGTTGAACTTGGAAAAGGTCAGATCAGCAAATTTCTTACATATCTACCTGCTTTTTACTATTGTTCAGGGACAACGTTGTAGGCTTTTTCAATTTTTTAAATGTTTTAAATTTGTACTTGTACTTGATATAGCATTGCATATATGTTTTATTGAGCAGTGCAGTACTTCCTTTAACTTTTTTCCTGTACTTTTTGGCTTTTAATAGGAGCCGTTAATATTGCAATTACTGTGTTGTATAGCAAAATATGTATCTATTTTTATAGATCTTACAGATTTTAATTTTACTAGTTTAAAAAAATCTGTCCAGACTTAGGTAAACTCGTTTTATGACACAACAGAATTTGGCCAGTTTTGAGTAGATGAAATATTGATGGGCTTCCTTAGCAAACTGCTATTACATAACAAATTCATGGAATCTTTGTACTTCTGCGTACAGAAGCACTTTTGTTGCATTGATGACCGTAGCTAAGCAGGTACAGAATGATAAATATTCTGACTTTGTTTTTTAGAATTATTCACTTGTAGTTTTATTTGATTTTGTATTTTTATACAGAGCCCGCCCTCTTAGCCAAATTTTACTGATGAAATCTTTGACTCGTGTAACACTGATAAGTTCCAGCTAAGATTCCAGGTGTAAGACAGCATGTCGTGCAGGACTTCTAGTGGTGTCATCTCCAAATTCCACTGACAGTTTCCCATGGATGTTTTGAAGTCCTGGTGGCTTAAACATATAAAGATACAAATAGTGAGGTGCCAGTACTTTGCTTTGCTATTAAGGTTGTATTTGCCACCATCAAAGGACTTAACACTACTGACTACATTGTGAGGGGGGATGTTTTATGAGCTTGTTGCAAACTCCCGACCTTAGTTCCAGTTAGGTGTTGCTAGTATATATGTGAAATTAACAATTAAAATGTAGTTTCATTAGATAAAAATGGAATAAAATAGGTCTATAAAGTCTCCACATTTTTAAAAATTTAAATTCAATTCATTTTTTTAATATTTCTGTATAAGTAATAATGCCCAGAAGTGGTATCCTCATTTGTTTGTCATCATGGAAAGCACTTTTTACCTATAATATGTATTTAGGGAACAAAATGTAAAAACTGAAAGGTCACACCTACTGACAAATTTGTCTTACTCCATATTTTAAAGTACCATTATCGTCATCAGCAAAATCTTTACCATAAGCAGTGCTAGAGTGCTAAGGGCCCGAGGATCCAGTGGACACCGATATATTTTATTTTTCAGGAGCACCGTGGAGCTGAGGTGATCCTGCCAGCTTCTACCTTTTCTGGGGCCATGAGAAAACTGGCAACCTTACCTTTTCACACTGCCATATTTTTAGCTCTTTTCTGTAAACTATTAATCAAATCCCAAGATTAGAGAATAATTAGTAAGACACTTTTGAGGAGTTAAATTTCATAGCATTTCAGGCACTGAGAGTTTTGACTTGCTACTGTACTTGCATCAGTTGCACTTATTTTTAGTAGTTGAATGTGAGTAGGGAATTATAAACATTCAAGATTGAAAAGTCAGTTAATTAATATAATTCCCTTTCAAAAGAACTGTTCACATAACAAACTAATATATTTTTCTGTACAAACAATAGCCTGAAATTGTAAGTAAATATTGAAGTTATTTTATATTTTATACATTTGATACTAATTTTACCTAAATACTTACTACAGATAAGTGCCATTTTAAATACCTTATATATCATTTTAACATGTGATATAGCTCACCTTGTTTTGTAAGGTTTGAGTGGATCGAGACCCTGATTTTATGGAGGCAATACAGGATAGAGGATATTCATGGTATTTCATTGATGACGTCAAGAAATATGTTGCAAGTCAGAAAATGTCTTCTGTGTATGAAAAGTCACTTGAATGATATCTTGGACCTATTTGTTTGTCTTTGTTTCTAAGTTTAATCTTGCACCATGTGCAGTGTCATTAGATTTATCTATTTAGGTCCCATATTAATTAAATATTTTCTGTATAAGCAGCATGGAAAAATGCTTATATGCAAGCAGTGACAAAAGATCTGTTTGCTGGGATTTTTAGTTTGATTTCACAGGGGACTGTTATGTATATTTGCATAGTTTCCAGTGGTAGCATGCTGTATTAAGAATTTTGCACTTTGAATGGTTATTGATAATATATCTTCTCCTTTACACTTACCCAACTTTTTCCAGTAAACAGCCTTTTCCTCTTAGGTGGAGAATGCATGCGCTCTGCCTTGCATTCTCTTTCTTACATACAAGGATGCATGCAGTTTGAGTTTAGAGCTAGATTGATAAAATATATCCATATCTTTCATTTGATTCATAAATCTTTGCTGTCGTAGTGGCTCATTTTATGAACTTACGTTAATGTTTTTTTCCTCAAATAGTTAATAATTTTTCAACATGATAAACATTAGCATCCGATGACACATTTAGCAATGACAGACTCCAATATCAAAGTAAAATCTTGGTTATAACTCTTTTTCCCATTTTTAAATGATGCACATTCATAGGAGGATCATGAATCTTTAAATTATCTGATGAAATTTCCGTGCACATTTACTTTGTTCTTGGTTAAAATATGCATATTTAGTACGTACAAAAGCACAGGTTAGTGTTTTTCTTCATGTATAATTATCATCCCCAATAGATGGCTTGTAATACTCTGTAGATATACCTCTAAAAGAAGTCTTCAGTAATTACAAAACCTAGGATGTTATTTGTTCATACTTCCAGGATAATTTTACTTGGCAAGAAGGACACAATTATTACATCAGTGTTTCCATTCTGAAAATTAATTTACAAAAACAAGATGATGCAGGACAATGCATCATAAAATGAAAGGTAAATTTTTAGTTAAATCATGTATCAAAACTACAGTTTGAATAATATTGGTTCTTGCAAAGTAAATTGTATCCAGTCCAGTCTAACAATTTAATAGTGGTAAAGTGCTCTTACTGTCTGTTCAGTATCAGATCCCTTCAAAAATTAGGTTAAAAGTTTTAATCCTCTGGGGTAGATGCTGTATGCTTTATAGAGTGAATGGACTATAGGTGTAAAGCCATGTGTAAACACGCTATTGAATCCCACAGGAGACTTTCAGAAACTATTTGCTTAAAATAGGAAAATAATTTGTTTCCTTTAGAGGCAGAGAATTAAATACAAAAGTTTTTCTGGCAATATTAATATTGTATTATTACCCTATTGTTGACTGGATCTTACTGTTTCGTTAGATGGCCAAAGGAAAATGAAGAAAATCAAAGCATAAAGCGAGTGATGAAATCTTCCTATAGCCAAGGTTACTATGACAGTAGAACTGTTTCATAGAAGAGGATAGCTATAGGAGACACGTGCAAGATAATTTCTAGTATCTCTGCAGGAGGAGGAAGATATAGTATTGATGGTTTTGTGGAGTAACCCTCTTTTCTGTTCCCTCCCCACACACTGCCCCTTGTCTGTCTGTCCTTCTGAAGCAGTCTGTATTTTCTGTGTGGATTCTGGAGTGGTGACAAAGGCTGTAACAGGTCCTACCTACTTTGGCTGACTCATTGTGCTTTCATCTATTAAATCTTTGGTATGTTGAAGGTACACTTTGCTTTGCCTTGGCCAGTGATAATTTCTGAGTATTAATTTTGATTTGAAAGCAATATGTTAATGGTCTCTGCTTGGAAGATCTGTGATTAGCTAGCGTAGTAAAGCCATGTTAAAATGTATTTTAATACTAAAGGCCTAACACTAATATACATTAATAGTGCAATAATGCATTATTTCTCCTTTTTGGAAAATTACTTGATAAATTGAATGTTAGCATTTTTATCTGGGTGTATCACTCCATCTCACCTTTCCACCTTTGGCCTTTCAGGGAAAATACTTGGTTTAGATGTTTAAATCATCACATATTTTGAATTAAATTACTTCACTGTCTGGCTCTGGTGTTTGCAGAAATGAAGATGTGAGTTGGAACAAGCTTGCCTTAATCACAGTAATAAAACATGGAAGAGGTAGTCAGATTAATAGATAGGATTTCTGTTTCTTAATTTTAAAATTTTATCTAGATTTATCTGGGATAGACCATAAAACTTGTGCTTGATCCATTCCCTGTAAATTCTCTTGTACTATCTAGAATACTTTTACTTTTTACCCAGTAATTGTTACTGTTGTCTTGGATCTTGCTACAGTCATTTAATCTTTTATAAAAACAAGACTGAAATTATCACTTGAGGCTATCTTAAAATAGTCTAAATACCTTCTGCTTCAGGAGTAACAAGAGAAGTAGTATAGGATAATTTGTTTTAAAATGAGCTATCTTAGGTTTTTAAAAACTAAAATATTGTGACTTTTGCTATTTGCTTTTTGTTTGTTTCTATCTTAACTGCTTTCAAGACCCACAGCTCTTTGTTGAGTTATTGTGGGCCTTTTAGCTTAACTCCTAGAAGGAAAAGAAACCTAAACAAACAAACACAACTTAAGATTTCCTGCGCTTCTTTTAATCCAAGTGTGTCTATACAAGTCAAGTCTGGTTTATTTTAGTTTTGAGTCTGTGAAACATAGTTGGAAACAGTGAACTATGTGTGAGAATTTTTTTCAGGAGGCTTTATTTTGCCTGCCACACTAGGTCAACTGCTTGACTCTTGTGGGGAGAAAGGTAGTACTAGAGAGATAGGCAGCTTAAAAGCATTTCAAAAGGGTTAGATACTAGGCCAATGATGTTCAGTTTGTATGGTGTAAAGTCAGGGTAGAGAGCTGTGTTGCCAGGATATGTGCCTGTAGTTATTTGCATTTGTTAAAGGATAGGCTTCTGCATTTCATAGTGGAAAAGTCTATTGGTACCTAGAATTAGTAAATTGCAGTAACAAGTGTGATGTCTTTAAGTGTGTGAAATGCTATATTTTAGTGTGTGGTGGGACCTTAGATGTGTGAGCGGGAGCCTTGAGAATTTTGTATTTGCTTATAAGTCTTCCCACGTGCAAATGTTCTTGTCCTTTCACTGGGGTGTCCATGCTTGTGTCACTTGCACAAAGTTTATGTTTAATTTGTTAAAACTGGAGACTCCTTGTATATAACAGGATGTCTTTTCTCCAGTGAAGCTTTGTTATATTGAGAGAATGAAATTCTTCTCTTTTCTTGTTTTGTAAGAACGACAGTATTTATATTTCACAGTGTGAAACACTGGGTGTGTGGTGCACTGAATAGCCACATAGTAACAATATTTAGACAAATTTTCACAATGCAGTTAACTTCTGAGTGTCTTTAGAATAGTCTCAATAAGAAATATTTCCAGTGTGATTGCATATGAATTTTTTTCCTATTGAACTATCAGTAGGTGTGATATAATCTCATCTGCAGTGTGTGTTCCTAAGTGTTTAAATGTTGCTTATTTTACGTGTCTCAGGAAGAGAAAGTTTGGCATCATTTCAAGCTGCATAAAAAAAGTTATGTTAAACAAAAGGCCACTTTAAATGATGTTTCTCTAGCACTTGAAAAAGATTGTTTTGAAGCACTTCTGTGGCATTTATACATTGGGAATATGTCAATCAATACCTTATCTATGTCTTCAAAATCCTGTGTAATTAAAATTTAGTTCTTGCCTTAAGAATTAGATCAATGTTGAAAAATAAAAACTGTTTTACAGGTATATTTTTTTCTGAGATAATAATTTTTTTTCTATTCAAAATCAGCAATTGTTGCTGACTGCAAATGAAAAGGCTCATTCAAAATGCTTCATCTTTATTTCCTGAATTAAATAATATTGACAAGGTTGTTCTTCAGAGGGTTGTAATACAGTATTTAATTATCAACTCTAGTTTTCTTTAATAACCTCTGTAAAAAGATAATTATCTTACGTATAATCATTGCCTGATACACTTAGCAGTCCATCTATGATTCATTCTGTGCAATTACTCACACTTTGTAGCCTAGAGATGTAAAGAACTCCATGCTTTTCTTGACAAGTATTGTTAATGGTTAAAGGTATTCTAAATTTTTCCATTCTACACTGACAATGCCCTTGAATATAGACAGGAATGGCATCTTCTGGGATGTGTGAGTATTCATTCTCAAATAACCAAATGGTGGTTTGATACTTGAGCTTTCCCACGACTGTCCAAATTAATAACAAGCAGTTGGATATTGTGCATGGGTACCAAATTGTGATAATTGGAAGTTATTTAAATGCCACATAAACCAATTAAGAAGATACAAGTCTTTTCAGTTGCAAGAAAGAATTTTAGATAACATTTAATAATATATAATAATTAAATTTTCACAGCATTTGAAGTATGAGCTATTTCAACTTGAACTCCAGCATGGTCAGTTTTTATCTGCTAATGATAGACTGATGATCCAAATTTACGGTGTAACAGAATATTGAACTTAGTTTCAGTGAACAAATTTGGCTTCTCAGTTCCTTAGTTTTTGTGACTAATAGAAATAATAGAGGATTAAGAACTCTCAAAGCCTACAGCTTTATTGTGATGTATATGCAGTACAGTTATAAAGAAAAAAAAGCAAAATCAAAAGTAACCTACGTTAAGTAAAATAAAGCCATTAGAAGATGAAATTGCCACAGTTTAAATTTTGATAAAGCAGCACCATACTGTTTATTTTAGATTAGCAGTTTTTATATGCTTTTAGTTCTAGTATTTTCATGTGGATTGCAGTAATTTACCATCTTTGACTTTTCCTTGTGCAGTGGATACAGTTTGAAATGTTTTGAATATTTTTTACATGAATTTTGCTTATTGCAAGATGTTGAAAACACAAATCCAGTAGACAGTTTGAGTGGGGTAAGGTACATTGAGCAATATTTTATCATCATATTTGATTACAAAACTATTTTTTGCAAGCATTAGTAATAAATTTATTTTGCATGCTTTCCTGTTTTACTATGCTTTCTTACAAATGAATTTTTTTAAGTGTTATTAAAATGTATTTTAGCTCACCATGTTTCTATCATCTTCCAGGCATCATCTCCTGTGCAGAAATTTTTCATTTATACTACTGTTGAACTTGAGATAGTTGAAGTGGTCTGAATGCTTATCAACTTTATGAAAGTTACATATATTCAGCTTTTGGTCAAGTCAAAATTTAAAAATTCATTAAAATTCCCTTCCAGTTAGCTAAACTGAATGTAAGTTGCCACAGTGTACGTTGAAATTTTGTAATTTTCAGGTATCTGAATTGGATATGTCTTTGAAACTTCAGAAAAGAAAGTCAAATAGTCTTCTGTTTATCATCTCACTTAAACAGCACCCTCCTATCAAAAACTAAATAAGAGGCTCCCCACAGCATCCAGCAAGGAGGATGGCTTCCAGGGTTAGTGTAATGTAAATTGCAGGCAGTTTCTTATCTTTCTCATAGTATGTAAATAACCACTAGCTATCATTAGAAGCAAAATCAAACCAAAGAAAACAACAACCAAAAAAAACCCCAAAAAACCCAGAATAACAAAAGCAACAAACAAATGGTTTCTGAATCTTTACTTTATACGGCAATGTTTTCACATGGCCATGTGTTTGTGTTCCTTAAAGGTTATTTGTTTCCTAAACCCTGTAGACCTGTGTTGTAGTATGCTAAGTTTAGAGTGGAGATCTACCTCTGATTTGTTAAATTTTTCTTAGATATTTTTTAATCTTAGTTGTGAATTTAATAGGGATGAAGTATTTTGCATATACTTTGATAGACAGTTTCTATATTGTTGAGGCAGCAGAGGAGGACTGTGTCATCAAGCCCTGACTTACAAAAGGATCTCCTTATGAGATTTTAAAGTTCTAACCACCCTGACAATTTGTGTCTCAAACTGGATTTGGGGCTAGGCAGCACCTCTACTTTGTAGTGGGCAGCTTTATTTACTTTATTGTTGCACCTGCTTCAGTTAGACTTTGGTTTATTCTCTGACTTTGTTCTGCACTGTGCATACTTGCTTATACTTTCTCTCTTTGAAATATGCTACTGAGTGTAGTTTTGTTCTGTTCCAAAGCAGGAGATGAAAGCTTTGTGGTCTAACAATGAATAGAGGTAATAAATATTGCAAAGTTCTCTCTTGTGTAAGCATATGATAGCTTACATTATGGATGCACATTGATTCTTGATTTTGTTATTGGAATAGTTTTGTAAACTGAAATACAAGCCCTTTTTACTATGAAAAGCAACTGTTATATGACTAGCATGTTGTAGTAGAACTAAAAAGCAACTTTTGTTTTAGTTTCAGGCTCCAACTGAATGTCTTATTTGCCAGTGTTTAGAATGTATTATTGTGGAGGAGAATAAGAGTGTTAGTGTTTGCTTTCTCCCAGATTTTCAATATACAGTCTAGTGATAAAAAAATTTAAAATATATAATCTCTAGAATTTCTAACTCAATACAGAAAAGTACCGTGCAGTGTAATAGTAAAAGGAAAATTGTAATGAATATATCTTTAAAACCATATTTTTGCAATACTATTATAAATCTAGTTCTGTATTGTGCTGTGTCTTAAGTAGGATCTCTTTTTATATGGGGTTAAAATAAAACTGCCTTTTAAATGAATCATTATCAAGTTATAGGCTTTTATTTCAAAGGTGGATTGCAAATGAACGTGCTGGTTATGCGTCTCGGATTCTGGAAGAATAGGTTAGTTGTTTTGTTGTTTTTCATGTAACTTTTTGCTTTCAAAACACAGCAGGTGTTTGAAGACTCCATTCTACTGTAAAAGTTTTGGCTTTTAACTAAAGATAACTGAATTGTCTAATTTAGTTTTAGTTATTTGTACAATAAAGATGATTTAATTTTGTAATGAAACTAAATTGTCTAAGCCAATTTAGTTTAAAAGGTTTACTGTACTGCCTTTCCAAAAGCATATGAAATTGCATGTGTATGTGTGTGTTTATATATAAAAGTAGGAATTTGTTTGCAATATCTGGAATATTTTTACACTTGCATCGTTGGAATTTTTCATTGACTATTCACAAAGTGAAGGGTTTTCTCTTCAGTTACATTTTGGTTTTGGAGAACTTAAATGCTGCCAATAACTCTACATTAGTTTTTCTCCCCTATTCATGTGTGTAAGAGCTGCCAGACTAAATAATTTGAAACGTATATGGACCTTGACTTCTATAAATTGTTATCTTCTGTTTCAGTTTTATTATTTGAGAAACAGGAAATAATGCACAACTGTTCTTCTTTATTACTGAAGTACAAACCAAACATAGGAAGAAAATAAGCATGATTAGAAAATGCTTGAAAAACACTTGTTTCTTGTACTACTTGAACTGTACTTCCTTTTTAAAAATTAGGTGAATGCACTTGAACTGCACGACTCTGAATATTGACATTCTATTATTTACTAAATTTCAGTCAATCAACCTCACCCTCGGGAACAATGCTTTGGATATGAAGTCATTAATGCAATGCTGGTGTTAAGGAATTCAAACAAAATATGACTTCAGAAATACCAAAGTATAGACTGTCAGTTGTGTTTTGACAGGTTACTTAACCCAGGATTATGATTTTGAGAATGGTAATTTGACATAGTTCTAACAAAATAACAGTTACACAAAGCATCATGCTGCTGTCTTCAAGTTCTTGGTCTGACTCTTCCTTCTGCTCTTCATGTTCAGTGTATGTTCTTAAGGAATGAACAGTGTATGTTCACATCCCCTGTCTGGTGTTAATTTTTCTAGGTAAACCAGATTCTTAGACTGAATTTTAGAATTAAAACAGCCTACATTGTTTAAATCCTCAGTGCAGATCCTGACCCTTCCTAGAAGCAGAACTTCTTTAAGTGTGCACCTGAAGGTGGCCTAAAATTAAAGATGGATTGCTGTTGTTTTTTTTCATTCAAAATATTTTTTTTTTAAATTTTTAAAACCCCCTTACTACCCCTTGCACTGAAATATCATATACTGGAGTACAAACAACCTTAAAGTCTTACTTAAAATGAAAATTTTGGTAGTCAAATAATTAAAAAGATCTATAGACTGCATATCTCTTCTACTCCTCAGATTTTTCTCTCAATTTTAGATAAATATTACCAAAGAGCTGAGCTTCACTCCTTTGTGTAACAGTAGGAAATATGAAAGTACACCCAAATTACCAGATAATATAATCATTCTGATCATATTTATCTTTTTTCTATGTATTTTTATAAGATAAAAGGAATAGATCACTTTTAATTTTTTTAATTAATAAAATTCATTCTAATTTAAAATAAGACCATCAATCTCTTGTAAAGTGACGGAACAGATACATAACCTTACAAACATGTAGAAGGAAATTCTTTTTGTGCCTATCTGTAGAGGTGTTTCAGGGAAAAAGTAGAAAATGATTATTTTATTGCATAGAATATAAATGTATTATTTTTATGGCATTCAAGATTGTTCATTAGAGCAACAGATGTAATTTCTCTACAGAGATATTTTTTCTGTTGTCTACTAGATTGCATTATTTGTATTTGGAATAAATAAATGGGTACCCAAATGTTTTAATTCTTCTTATCCAAATGGAGTAGCTGTAGTACAGTAGTGCTTGTATGTTAAAATGCATATTTTGCATGCACTGAAAGATTTGCATTCCTTGGTACTTTGATCTTAACTTTATATCCACTTCAATGTTTAAGAAAATAATGTGAGAAAAATGGTGCAACCCCAGGCACTTACTGCTATCTTTCTTGACTCTCATCATTAGATTTTTCCAAACTACTATATTAAATTGGATCTGAAACCAGTTTAAATATTTTTATATTTTCTTAAAAGTACTTGTGTTATTTCTATAATGAGTAACCATTTTTGACATAGCACATCGATTTTGTGCATTCAGTAAAATACTTAACACTGAATAGTGTGCCATAGACATCGTCTTCATCAACTTCATCTTCATTTTAGAATATATTCTAAATTTTCTAGAGAAAAAGGCTAGATATGAGCATTTTGGCATGAATCTAGAATACTACATATTTTCATTATGTTTACAGAAGAACTAAGGTAAAGGGTGAGGAAAATTATGGAACTCATGATATTAGCAATATTTTTTTTTTTAATTGAATATAGAGAAGGCACCGGTCATAATACCGAACTGTTATTGTATACCTTAAATGCGTATATTATATCCACTCATACCTAACTTTAATTATTATGTATGTATCATCATACCTAAAATGAAAATGTGCATGTTATTTTCTGCTTTTGAGAAGGTTTTCGTCTTTCTTGTCAACACCTTTCTTGTCCAAAAGCTGCTCCTGGAAGAAATTTCCAACCTTAGAATTTGATCCATTCCTTTAAAAACAGCAATCGATATGCTTTCATTTTACCTACATGCTTTGCTAAAAAAATAAGTACAGTCACATAATTTTGCCTTTTCTTTTCTTGTTATATGATTTATGATTTTTCAGAATATTTTCCTTGTCTCATGACTAGCTCAGTTTGTATTGCTTTCAATTTTTTTTTTTTTTTTTAGCCTAATGGCTGGACAGTTTCCATCTCTTGCAAAGTTTTGAAATTTGAAGAAGCGTCTAATGAAATTACTGATTGCATATCTGAAAAGAAGATTTACAGAATCAAAATATATGCACAAATATATCTGTAAAATATTTGTGATTCACTTTTGAAAAAGATTATTTTCTGCTTTTTAATTCTCAGATTGTTTTCATGAAGACTCTTTGGATTTGTTTAGACTCTAAAATACAGTCTGTGCTTTCATTTGTAAGTCTAGATGGAACGTAACTAGTGCTGAGAAGAAAATTCCTATTGTAACACTTTAGCTCTTAAATTTTTCACCTTAAAGAGTCAACTGTTCATGTAGTAATCAATAAGTGCTTTTTCTTCATTAACCAAAATACTTAACTTTGACTCAGTGAAATCTCTGTATTTTGCTTTTCTGCAAAATTGTATTAAAATTATTTTGAACAACCACTTAATTTTTTGTGCCTATATATTACAAAACTAAACTAAAAACAAAAGCACTTTAACCAAATCAAAGATTCCAAAGCACATGGTTAAAGCTCTATGAGCTTTATAATGTAAATATTCTTCAGGATATATTTAGTGTTTAATTGTTACATAAGAATCAAGATTGCAGGTACAAATCTAAAAGTTGTTCTAATTTCTGTTTCCCACTTTTGGCAAGGATATATTGTAGGACTTCTGCTATTAATGGATCATCTTCCATTGTGAAATGTAATTTTACCTTGAAGTCCTCTGATGGCAGCTCTGTTTTAATTTCTCTCCCTTTCCTTTGGTATAAATCTTCTATGTCACTATTTTTTAGTGGATGAACAATTATGAGGATGAAAAAAAAGTCAAATGCCTTTGGCGGCATTTACCTAAATCAAAAATACATTGGACGTTCAAGAAGTGTCATTTATCTCTAGCAAGAATATTAAAAACAAAGGTGGCATTTTTTTTCCAACAACTGAACATAGCGTTAGAGTTTTTCTGGTATTCACTAGTTTTCAAAATGAGCTGCAAAGCATATTAGTCCATACATTCCTAAAAACCTTAGCTCTTTTAGAAATTAGGGAACTAGTTCAAACAAGATATGCTTGTTAAAGGAAAGCCAACATATGAGGTCTTATAGTCATTACATAGGCTAAAAAAGCAGATACTTCAGTTTCAGAAATCTGCAGAGCAGTGACATGGCATTCCATTCAATTTTTTACCAGATATCACAGACTGGAAATGTGAGCTTTGGCTGATACTGCTGGGAAGGAGAGTGCGTCAGGCAGCTGTAATTCCCATCCTGTAAAGGTACTGATACTTAAAGTCTCTGTAGTCCAAATTGGTGCATAAAAATACTAAAATGTTGAATTTGGACCTTAGATATATTTTTCAAATTTCTGCCAACTATTCTTAGGTGTTCTGTGGATACATTTGCAATTTTTTGCTCTTTAGGTAAGAGTAAGGAGAACCTACCTATTCCTTACTTTGGAGTTGTTTGCAGGTTGCTTCGTGAAACACTGTCTGTGGAAAACAGTTCTAGTGTTTTCATGGTGTTTGACTAGGAAAATAGGTTTCTGAAGTCAATGGCACCAATTGTTTTAAACCAGGCAAAAATTTTGTTACAGGGACTTGTAAGTCTAGTTGCTCTAAAATCTAGTTTTGGAGCATTTTGAGTCTTGTTGAATTTAAAAAAAAAAAAAAAATCTGGATTTAGTGTGAGTCTTAAAAGTATGGTGTTTCTGAAAGGTATTTCAGTGCAGGGTGGGCTGCAGACAGTTGTTCCAGTGCATTCTTTGACCATTTCTTGCCAGCATCAAGTTTGTCTGCAGTACAAAAACTAAATTTGTTTGTGGTGGAATAAGATTTTTTTTTTTTTTTGTGATATGTCCTTAAGGAATCATAAAGCCTAGACAGTAACTGACATTAACGTGACTCCATGTACTGTAAAACCCATTCCGTTTTATATATTTTCAGGGAGTATGGAGTGGCACAGGAAGGAAATGCCATATCGCTGGAAAATTGCTCTAATTCAGCACAGGATTCTTGTGAGAAATTACTTCTAATATTACATCATCCTATTCTGTTTTTCACAGTTTACAGTCTAATTTCTTCATTTTTTTATACCACTTTTGTTCATATCAGTAACCACATTAAAATACATTTAGCTGATTAAATAGGCTTCCATGAGTGTTAGTGCACATCTGGTACCGCAATAGTTTAGTACTATATATTTTGCCGTATTGTGTTATATGAAGGCTTATGGGTTTGTTAATTAAGTTATTTTTCCTTTTTAATAAGGCCTGCTATTTTATAATGCTACACTTCACTCGCTAACATGAAGTTCAACAAATAAAAATAAGTCTCAGCTGCTTCCACGCTAATGAATATTTCTGACAATAACAAAGCAGCACTTTAGAAGGGGGTAAAAAAATCACTGCCCGTGCAAAAAAAACCAAAAACAAACCCAAACAAACTACCAAAAAAAACCCAAAACAATGAAACAAATAAAAGAAACAGGAACAAGAAAAGGAGAGAAAAAAGGCAATTGGATATTTGCTTCAATTATATAACAAGTTTTTTAAATTTTGGTTTTCTTTTGCTTGAGATTCCTATCTTTCTCTAAGTTATGACTGATTTTCAAACACTATAGCTTGAAGGAAAGTACTTTTTTCTCTACTCTGTAATGTCAAAGCCCCCAGGTTTTTTTTAATTTTATTTTTATAGGTATTGATTTAAGGTCAGGAGTAACACTAACAAAATTCATATTTTCAGGTATAATAGCAATTATATTCTTTAAAACTATCCAAAGTGTAAAAAATTAAGATTAGATTTTCATAATATATTTGAAAAAAATATATGTAACAAAAATATTATCTTTTAATTGGGGAACTGCTTTATACTCCTGGTTTTGGGGGGTTTTTTTAGGTAGTTAGCATTTGTAGATGATTCATTAACTAGGAGGAGCAGAAAGAACTGTGGCCAGCTCTATAAACTTCTATTGAACTCTGCCAAATTATGAATGCAATGTCAGATGGAAGATATCAGTGCATTTTTTTTCTCCTATCTGTAGTCCCCAGAAATAGATTATTTTGTGTTTGGCAAGCATAAGCCTGTTTTTTTTTCTGCATTTTTAATGGATTTTGTACAAAGTAATCCCATATACCCTGTTTGGTATATGGTATATACAAATATTGAGTTAGTTGTATCTTCCTTTTCTTTGAAACTCATTCATTTCAGATTTTGTTCTATTAGTTAGTGACTTCCTCTTGTTAAAATTGTATGACTCTACTATTTTGCTCCCTTTATCTGTTCTTCCTGAACTACATCTGTACACAATTTTTTCACACTCATTTCAGTTACTGAGTACAGCTCTGTAGTCATGATCAACTACAAGAAACTGTTGTCCATTTGTGACTTTGTCTTCATATATCTCATCATTTGGTAGGTTGCCTGCCATCATCTCACTTTAATCTGTGTGCCAGAGATTTGCTTCCTAATACTCTTTATTGACATACATGATCTTACACACAGATTTGGTCAGGAGTGTATTTTTGTTTCTCGCGATGATGCACATATCTAGTGTTCCTGTCTGTGATTCCTAGAACATCTTGTCTTGGCTGTGGTTATCCTATAGATACTCTACTTAGATGAATAAGTAATTTGAAAACTGATCCCAGTTCTCTTCACAGACCCTTCTTACTCATTTTTTGGTTACTGTGAACCACATACCCTTTCTTTTCAAGACTATAATTTGTCTGTCAAATTTTATAGCTGATCTATGACATTTCAGATTGCATGCATCTAAACTTTGCCCTTTGTTTATAAAAATCTTCACATGCTTGTTCTTCTTTACAGGTTACCAAAGTCTTATCTAGGTCCTTAACTTTCATTTCTTCAAAAAGCCACTTTCAAAGTCATTTGTCTAAAAACTTTCTCTGATCACACCACTTGAATTTAATTGCTTTCTAACTCTATATCTTGTGAAATGTTGTCCCTGCTCATCAGTTTTCTATACTTGAATTCCTTTTCCTAGAAGAAATTTTACCATGTTGAACTCACACCTTTTGTTAATAATTAGTTTCCCCAGATTATGTGTGATCCCTTGCATGAAGAAAGCTCTTCTTAAAAACATTTGAGCTTTTGTATTCCTTCCCGGTCCTTTTCATAGAATCTGTCTTGATTGTCAAATTGTAAATGCCAAAGATGGACGAATGCTGTACCTTATGGATTATGAGTTAATACCATTTTCCCTTTCCTGATTTTTAAGGAGTAATTACAAAAATATAAGAACAGGAGATTGAAATATCTGAATAGTTTCTGTCATTATGTATATGTGTTCACTTTTGCTTTAAACACTGATACTTTTCTCTTACTGCTTTAAACACTTTCTTCCATCTCTTTTTCTTCTAGAGTATAGGTCAACATGTTTCCATTAGTATCTGCTGCCATGATGTTCAGTGGTGAGGAAAGTAAGAGGGAAGAGGAAAGAATCTTGATATGAATATCAGCAGCTATTTATAAAACAACATTAAGCTAGAATAAAGTTCTTAAGTTCACCAGTAAAACCGAAGGATGTTATTATTGATGCAAAAAATACTTTTTTTTTTTATAAATTGCAGAATTTTTTCCTGTTACTCTAATTGTGTAGAAGATTTAATGATAAGGATTACTTGATGTATGTAAATTAAATATTGTTATATTGTGCTTGTATAATAGAACGTTTAAGTGCACAGGAAGCACATGATGTATTACTTTTCTAAGGTGCTGATGACATACAAGAAGTATGTTACTCTTCTGAAAGCTATGCTGTGTGGACTTTGAATTTTGTGCATTAATAACTGCCGTGTAATTAAATTATGAAAATACCTGTTCAGCACATAAAATCAGACACTTAATCTTCTTCTCTGTAATAGAGGAAAATTCTCACATTCAAATGTTTTAATTTTAACTTGTTTAATGTATTAGTAATAATAATGAAGGTATTTTCTACCTTTGTTAGTAAAATACTTCAGGCTTAGTGCAGAAACAAATCTATATCTGAATATCAGGTGTGTACATATAGTTTCCATTTTGTATTTTCATACATTACAGTTTAGTTTGCAAGGTCATTATATATAGAATATATTTCTAGAAATGTAGCAACTTGGAGTTTTCATATTGCTGAAGTGTTTCAATATATAGTAACCTCTTTTTCCTTCTGCTGTGTGGCTTATAATAGTTATTTTATGCTGATTTAATGTCTTCCTTGAAAATACTTTCAAGGACATCTTTGATTAGATTGATCAGACTTAATGAATATGTATATGTATTGGACTAAATTGTAGGTTGCATTTAAAAATAAATTCTCCTGTGTGTATCACATTATAGTAGGTTACAATGAAAGACTAGAGCCATCTATTCTAAATGTGCGATTAAGTAACTTTAGCTTAAGTCTGTTTAAAAACTATACAAAAATAAACCCCGTAATGCAGAACTTTATTCACTCTGAAATTTAAAATTAACCTCTTTTACTTACAAAGAGGTATTTTTTTTAAATTATCTTTTTTTTTTTTTTAATTAGAAAAAAGAGGCCTGGACATTAGGGGACAGATATTTTTAATATGAGTTAAATCAAATGTATCTGCTCTGTGAACTTGTTGCTAGTTGATACCTATTAGCACTTTTCTTGAAATTAGAGGAGGGTACATGTGGAAATGTCTTATTAGAAATATTCTGTCTTTAGAATACTGCTTCTAAATAGTATCTTAGTAGCTAAAGAACTTTTCTAGCAGTCTATCTGGTATGATGTAGTGTAGGATGTTAATCATATGTGTTTAACTGACAATCATTGTAGTTTGACTGAAAGAACTCTTCTTCCTTTCTAATGCCTTTGTTCATCCCACTTCAAAATATTTGAAGTACTACGGGAGCACTATCCTGACAGGTGGCATTGTGAAATTACTTTATCAGGTTTCAATAGAGGCTCTGTTTTTTGAAGTTGGCTTTCTAGATGTCATTCCTGAAAGCCAAGTATGACTTTAAAGACTCAAGCATTAAAAAAAGAAAAAAAAAAAAAAAAGAAAAAAAAAAAAAAACTTGCCAAATTTATGATCCTACCCAAATTATCAATTAATTATAAAAGGTACTTATTTTTAAACTAATTATACTCTGAAAAATATTTCTCTGATAAGGTTTTCAATAAGGCTTGATTTGTTATTTATTGAGCAAGTCTCTTCAGGATGACGAGGCTAAGATGGTTTCTCAGCTTGCTTCAGAACCAACAGAAGTAAGAGACAGCAAAAATTCTATTTATTAAATTATTTGCTAAAGATCCAGATCACAGAAATCATACTTGGTCTGTGGACAAGATTTTACTCCACTGGGAAGTCTCACTTTGACTATAGTTCAAGCAGGCATTAACAGTTAAAATGGAAAATTAAGGTGCCAGTTGATCAAGAACAGTTCCGTAGTTGTGAAATGCTGTAATAAATTAAAATTATAAAGATTTTGTGTTGATAAATCCTCCTAGTAGTTTATTGTTATTTAATTAAATAAAACCTTATTTAGTTACTTTCAATTAAAGTGTTTTGTTTGCCATTTTTGAAGTTAGCTTCATTTCTTTTTCTGGTTGCTACAAAATTGGTAATGTAAACAGATTTAGAATATGTTTCACCCAATAGTGAACTGAGATTTTTACAGTAACCATTTGTGAAGTAACAGAATAGTTAAAAATCTTTTTTTATTTACTTGATCATACCATCCAATGCTGCACAGCAAAAAATTAAAACAATTATATAGAATTGTATTTGTTCTATAAAAATCACATCTAACTGCTGGTTTTGTCAGACTTGTAACAGAAGTGAACATGTTTAGATTATGGAGGTTACAGGTTCTTTATTGTAGTTAATTTAACCAATGCATCAGGACCATAAAGAATGAACCAAGAAACATAGGAGGATGTGTGTGAGAAGGCAAAAATTAATCTGTAGATAAGAATGTTAACTACAGGAAAATGCTTTTGAAGTAGTTGGCAAACTAAGGTTTATTGTTTTCAGCAAATAATTTAAATCTAAAATAAACTGTCTGATGACAAAGGTAAACAATTGTTAATATAAGCCAGACTAATGTTTTTATCATTATGTAACACTGGATGGATGTATTTTGTATAGATGACAAAATCTGATAGCAAACGGTTCATAAACTATTAGATATAGAAAATAAAGAATCCACTAACCTTTTAAGTATTGTATATTATCTCATAGATTTGTTTTAACTAGGAATTCCACTAGGAATGGGTATTTTCATGCAAGATTTTATAAAATTTTGTCAATTTTAAAATGGAAATGTTGTTTTCAAGTGTTCTTTAATTGTTTCTCTTTTTTTCTTTCTTTTTTGGGTACTTTTGTAAATTAGTAGCTGTAAATAGAATAGAATATTTTAAGTGCAGACTTTTCGTTATGGCATTCAGATTTTCTTTCAATGGCAATGTACTTGATATAGATTTTATTGAGAAACTAATTCTAATGTATAAATTACCATCATTTATGGATTTTTTAATGAAAATATATTTGTTGTAACCCTTTTTGAGATCATTGCTTTTACATTCACATATTAACTTTGTAGTCATTAAGCTGCATATTTAATACATTTAAAACCCTTTTTGCACATTTGCTTTTAGTTGTCTTCAAGCAGTTACAGCATATTATGTTTTGTGTAATCGTATTTGTGCAAGTGTAGTTATGTTTACCTGTCTACTAACATGATATGGACTTCTAAAAATTCTCATTGTTTCTCTGACAATTGTATCCTATTTTGTTTTCTTGATATATTAAACTTATTTATATTTAAAAATATACTTATATATGTAAAACTTCCTTCAAACCCAGGGTAGCTTAAAAAGTTCTTGCTAGCTGAACAAAAAGAGCCTGAGTCTGGCCTGTGTAAGTGAAATAGCACATGAGTTCTCTCCATTCATACTTTACATTCTCTGTCGTCTGTTACAGAGATGTATCTTGATTCCTCAATTCCATCTTCTTGTGTAATGGCTTAGAAGACATAATGTCTGTCCTGATCAATTTTGCAATGACCTTGTTCTGATTAATGAAATCTGATGTTCGGAATAATTATCCCTTAAATTACACTGATGTGTTGAGTTATGTTTTTAACACGAGGTCTGACAATGTGAAAAATAAAAATTGTATTTCAATAATGGTTTACTCAGGCTGTATAATGACTGCTGCTTTCCCTAAGTAAGAAACCTCAGTATTCAGGAAGGACCATACCATGTGTTGAACCTAAATATCTGTATTTATTGCATATGTGGCAGTAAAGGTTAATGCATAAGCAGATTGTGTCCTGCTGAAATCTCTGATTAAAGTCCTCAGCATCAGTATGAGTTTTTGAAGATTTTCCACTTCAGAAATATGCCCATTACAAGTCCATTTGTGATAAAGTGAAGTGTAAACAAAGGTGACAAAACCTCTGCTACTTAGTAATGAGCCCTTGCAAAAGAACTACCATCCCCCTTTAATGCATTTTTCAACCTTTCTCCATGAAACTTCCTGTATTAAAGAGAGGATGAATCAGTCCATTTCCTGTGCCTTCATGATTTTGGAGATATTTGATATTTAGCCCAAGTAATTTCCAGATTTTGAGAAGTGTAAGTTTACATTAGTTCTTGTAGTAGAAGCCAGCCTATAGCTTAAACTGTGTCTTCTGAATCTTTTCCAGTTGTAATGCTTCATTTGGAGGCAAAGGAAGGGACCACAGTTGAATACAGTTGCCACATACAAACACACATCTATGTCGTCATATGTCATCTCACATGCTTTTCTGGGTTTTATTCCTTTCTTGGAAGTTCTTAACATTTGATTTTCTCTTTGGCTATTAAACCTGAGTCAACTGTTTTATATCGTTGTCCAAAATTTCGCACTTGAATGGGTGAAATAATGGACAGTTCTGAGTTAATTACTTTTTTGTGTGAAATTAGAATTGCTTTTTCTTCTTTGTGCACCACATTTGTGTACATGGAATGACATTTGCTATTCTTTTACCCAGTCACTTCATTCTGAGACCCTTCTGTGGTTCTTCACTATGACATATATCTTCATTGCCTAACAACCATCATCACAATGACAGAACCGTCAGCACTCATGTCTGCTCCCATTTTCCAGTTTTTTTGGCTACATATGCCTATAACAGTATACATGATCTCTTTCTGTTGTGAGAATGGATAATTTGGCTTTTCCCTCTTTAATTCATTCTTCCATGCACGGGCTTTTCTTCTTACTCTGTAGCAGTTCTGTTTCCAAATAAGCTTTTGGAAAGAACATTTTTGAAAACTGTTTAGAAAGGAGATAGTAATTACCATCACATCATTGAATCTTCAAAGTTTAGGAAATAATTTAGAACATTTAGAAAATAACTTACAACATACATATTCAGAACTGTATGATATATTTTTCATATATCTACATTGTGGAGCAGCTTTGTCTTACAATCTGTGTTACTACTATGTAGTGTGGAAGTCTGTATTCAGAAATGGTTCATGTTTTTAGTATAACTTGCATAATTCTGACCTTGTTACCACTACAGTTCAGATTCCATTCAAACCTAACAAAATTCCCTCAAAGTTTTTGCACAGTAATCTTGCAGTCTTTCCTAAAATCATTTTATTAAGTATTGTTTTTCTTTTTATGATCTCATCTTTCCTGGCAATTATTCTACAAAAACTACTTGAGAAAATCTAGAAAATACAGTTCTGTATAATTTCAAAGTAAAGTTCCCTTAAAAAAATTAATTTTTAAATTTAAATACTGAAAGTAAGTACATAAATACTTCTATATTATAAAATAAATCCTGGAAAAATAAAGATTTCTTTTGTGCATAAGGATAAATATTCTTTCTATAGTATCTGGTAAAGCTGTTGTAATAACCTTTTAAAATACCTTTTTCCAGCAAAACAATTATTTTACTGTTTGCATATAATTTATTATTTTTTCCCTTTTTTTTTTAAAGCCATATAATTTATTCACTAATTCTAATGCTAATTAGAGAACTTGTTTGGCTTATAATCCTAATGATTTCTATATGTTTTTATTATGTTACTGTAGCTGTAGCTCGTTGAAACTTCTCTTTGGACTCTTCTAAGTATTAAGGCTTTTTACTTTTTTGTGTATTGTGTGTGTATGACAAATTTGCCAAAATAAACCTTTGTATTTGGGAAATAGCATACAGTTTAGAATATTCTACTTTTTCTAATACCTGCCGTGCCAATGTTTCTTTATACTGTATTTCCACATTAAGAAAATGCTTCATTGACACTGACACCCAGGTTTGTTATCAGAAAAGTTACAACTTATTTATAATCTGTTGTTGCCTTAAAAGTAACTTAGATTCGAGGCTTTACCTTGCACTTGTCTACACTGAGTTTTATCTTTGTCTTCTGATTAAATGCCTTTGTATTGATTTATACGTCCTTCTTCACAACAGTAATCTAAAAACCAGGAGATGTCAAAACATTTAAAATTATTCCTGGATGACTTTCAGCCTTATATTTGCACAGCTAAAAAAGGGAAGATTTATAGCCTGAGTTCCTAGTAATAATCAGGTTCACTTTCACAAATCACATTTGTATAGATGCTATGAGAAAAATCTTTGCCCTGTAGATGAGGGAGAAGTTATATCAGAATACGGCAAGAAGGACTGCTGAAGTACACTGAATTTCCTTTAGAAAAAGTAGGGATGATGGCGCAACAAAAACTAAATCCAAGCAAGAACAAAATTAAATACAATAAGTTAAGAAAACTCTGAACCCGAGTTTTAGAATAATTCAGTTTGGGAGGGGTATCAGAAGATCTCTAGTCCAAATTCTTCCTTCAGGCAGGGTCAACTGTGTAGGCAAACAAGATTGCTGATGGATTTATCTGACTGTGCAGCTTTTCTGCAACATTTTCTAGTGCAAGAGAGTCCTCCATAGGTGAAGGTTTTTCCTTAAGTCTAAATAGAAGCTCTTGTTTCAATGATGTCCCCCCAACATACATCACTGGGAAGATCATAAGTTAATCTCCTTTATGACTTTATTGGTATTAAGGACCCTTTTTGGGGTCCTTCTGAAGATGGTTGTTCTCCAGCCTTGATGGAAGAGGCCAAGTTGCTTCAACTTCCCCTTTTAAGGGCAAGTACTTCATAACCTTACCTGCCTTAGTGGCACCCCAATGAACTTCCTTTAGTTTATCAACACCTTTGTTTTACTGGAGGACCCAAATCTGTACTCAGAACTCTAAAAGCACTCTAACAGCTGCCAGATAAGGAGGGAAAATTGTTTTTACAACTCTGCTCCAGACATTACCCTTTGTCAATATAGTTGAACTGAAGCACAAAGAGCATTGATTAAGCCTAAAACAGGGACTATTGAAATACTTTTTTTTTTTAATTTATGAATGTAAATCTGTCATTTCTAATAGTTAAAAAATTACAGAATCAGATGTCTACCTAAGATTCATGCCGGTTAATATCTGTAAGGTAGGGGCATCGCAAATTGTTGGAAGGAAAATTCTAAACATAAAACAAAAGAGGATACGGGGGCATTCAAAAACTTGTCAGTTTTAATAAAACCTGTGTACCCTGTCTAGTCAATGTAGATGTTTAACTATGTGCCTTGAATTTTTTGCTATTATTTCCTGTCAGCTCAAACGAGTTCTTAAATATTTGCAAAGTTGGTACTTGTTTATTGCCATATTAGGCTGTGCTGGTGAATTAGGATGAACCTGTTGTCCTGGATGTAAAAGCTGAGTGAACTCTGAGTTATGTTCATAATAGTTGTGGCTGTATGTGTTTGTTTGTTTGTTTTTTCTGTTTTTTAATGTGTATGCATTCAAGAAATGTGTGTGTATGCATTGAAGAAATAGGCCTAAAAATGCACCTACTTTAATGCTAGCATTACTACTTCATCTCAAAGTAGCTGCTATTACTTATATTTCTAGTCCTTCATCCAAGTGTCAGTTTGTAGGTCTGTTTGGATCTTGTTCTTCCTGTGTATGTGCAATTCTCTGTGGTATCTGTGTGCAAAAACCTTTAATACTTTTATTTTTCTTATCTGCAAATATTTGATTTTGGGGTATTGTTACTGTACTATGGAAGAAGCAAACCATCTCTTTTCATGCTTTTCCAGCACATAGCGTGGTGGTTTCTCTTCTAAACCAAGGTCCTGATTCTGAAAATCAGTAGTAATTAATCAGAATTCATGACTTGAAGTAGTGTAACAAAAAGTGTTTAGTGGTAGGGGCAGCATGTTAATATATTAGAGGAAATCTTGAGCATTTTATATAGAAATGCCCTAGTAGTCATGGTTGTATGAATCAAAAAAAATTATAATTACGTTCTGGGAGGGGATGAGGTATCTACAGTTTTCATTTAGGGAGAAAGTTGTGTCTTGATTTCCATTATTTTGATGCTTAACAAAAGTATTTGCTTTTTTTACTGTAATTTTTTAGTTTTGTTCTGGTCCACAATTTTCTTAAAAAAAAAAAGCATCGTCAAGCCTTTTTCCAGATACAGCAGATGATCACTATTTTTTTTATGTCAACCAGGAATGCTTTTTTAATTTATTATATCCAAAGGATGTGTTTAGCTTTTAGACTTTAATAGAAACAAATATCAATAAGGAGAAGAAATATTGCAATCCTAAGAAAGGAAGGAAAAGTAATAAACATAATTATGACAGTTTAAAAGTGACATTTCGGAAAGAAAGGAAAGCTTTTCTGGGCCTTCAAATTCATTATTAGTAGAATTATTTTATTTTTTTCATAGCATGGCTTTCAGAAGTCTTAATTTTCACACCAAATAGCATTCCAAAAGTGGGAAAGGAAATCTATGATCCCAAGAGCTAAGATGCTATGACAGTGTGGGGGGAGGGAATCTATTATGGAGATCTTGTGGATAATTTATTAGAGAATTGAAGGCCTATTTAAATACCTAAAGAAAGCAAAAATACTTATTAAATTGGGGGTTCTGAAATAAAAGGAGTTGCTATTTTTCTTTTGGAATAATAGTAGTGATCCTTCGTGAAAGTTCCCAAGAAAAAAGTTAAAATAGTTAAGACCACTGACCTATAAGCTGATGCTGCATGTGTCTTTTCCTAAAGGCACAACCTGAATATGTGGACCTCCAAAGAAGGTGATGTGAACAAAGATGACTCTGAGAATCTCAGCTCATAATGAACTGCTGAGATAATCCCCTTTCCAGTTATAAAAAAAGAAAGTGGGGGATGGAGTGGATGAGGAGAAAAAGTTTGTCTTTGGCTGTGTCTGCAAATTTGAGCATGCCCAAGTGTGTCCTTGGGCACTGAACTGTGTGGCTTTGCTACTGGAACTTGTAGTCTTTCCTGTGACAGAGCGTTCTGTTCCATTGTCAGCCCCCCCTGAACAATTTAAGGCATGGCTCAGCTGTCAGGGCATTACAAGGGTTTTATCCAGTAGCCAATTTGAAAAATCCTCTCCTTCCTGGCTGGGGTCCCCAGCACAAGGACATAAATTTGTTCAAGGAAGTCCAGAGAAGGGCCGTAAAGATGATCTGAGGGCTGGAGTACTTCTGTGAGAAAATGCTGGAGAGTTGGGGTTGTTTAGCCTGGAGAAGAGAAGGCTCAGGATAACCCTGTTGTGCCCTTTCAGTACCTAAATGGGGCTACAAGAAAGCCACAGAGGGACTTTTTACAAGAGAATATAGTGACAGGACAAGGGGCAAATTTTTCAAACTGCAAGGGAACAGGTTTAGGCTTGATACTAAGAAGAAATTCTTTTCTGTGGGGATAGTGAGGCACTGGTGCAGGTTGCCCAGAGAAGTGATGCATGCTCCATTCATGGATGTGTTCAAGGCCTGGTTGGATGGGGCATTGTGGAAGGTGTCCTTGCCCAAGACAGGGAGTTTGGAACTAGATGATCTTTAAATCCCTTTCCAACCCAACCTTTTATGTGATTCTTTGTCATGCTTTTTTAAATGAAAACAACCAACTAACTAACTGAGAATGCTGGTCCTTGCCGGCTGATCTTGATGACCAAGAATTGTCATAGTTGAGGCTATGAACTTCATATTTATAAATTTTGTCTGAGATTTTTTTTATCTCTGTTTATCAGTTCTGAAGAGGGAATAGTTCAGGTGTATATGTGTTGTTAAATATATGCTTAGTCTGTTATCAGACTTACGGGTGGTACATATACCAGTAAAAATATTCTCTCCTTTACTTATGTAGGTGTTCCCATGGCTAACGGAAAATTTGTCATTTTTTGAGGAACATTTCAGCTATGATGCTGAACAAGTCTGTGATAGGTTTGGGAACTTTATTTATCCAGATCTCATGAACATTTCTTTTTTGATTTCGTGATTACAGCCTTGAAATTTTCTGTAGATGATGTGGTACACTGAGCTTTCAAGAGGTCGGTAGTTGGTCTGAAAGGTGGTAGTTAGTATGAAAATTCTTACTGATCTGATTTCCATATACATTATGCCTCTTTGTTTTAGTGTTATCCAAGTAATAATGTTCACCAGAGCCCATCACAAAAAAATGGAAAATGTTTATAAATTGAAGTTACACATCATAAATATTTTTTTTTACAGTGAAGATATTCTGTGTTTGTTTATTGCCTTGTGGTTATTTTGGTCGAAACAACTTTTCCATAGCCAGTCTGACCTGGTTTTTTTTCTATAATCTATGTGTCTTAGGAGTGTTTCTTTTCATGGTTGATACCTTTGGAGTATCAGGAACTGAGCCAGTTTACTGGAGTTTATTTCAACATTTGCTTCTTAGAATTCTGTTGTCAAATTTTCAGAGGCTGTTGTAACATTAATTTGCATACTTCAAGTTTGGGTTCCCCCCCCCCCCCCCCCCCCATGAAAATCCTATTGTTATTGTTTATTAAAATCGTCCCTACAGACATTAAGCTCTCACCTGGCATCCAGTGAGACTTAAATAATAATTTATCTTCCTCACTGCTACATAGGATCCTTTTCAAAGTTTATGCTTCAAGTAACATTTTTGATTTTCAATGGATTTTGAAAACTTGCTAAAGCATTTTTGAGAAAAATAAAAAAAAAATAGAATAACTTTACTAATTTATGCCTTTCAAAAATGTCCATTCAAGGAAGCTGAATCTATTTTTATGTACACCCAGACTTGAGAATTGATAACACTACATCGTCTGTTGTTATTTCTCTAAGGACAAAAAGAATGCAACACACTGCTTCCAGTTTTTCCAGTGCTCTTTTGTCTAAAATGATCTGCAGCAAGTCCTTTGTCAGAAAAAATAATGGATATGCTATCATCAGGTGTGTCTTCTGTATTTGTAACAGCTTAAAAAACAGCTAAAATGATTCAGAATGTCTTCAGTCTGCTTGTCCTTTAAGAGGAACCTCAAATCACTCACAATATTACTTGTGACAGCTTCTGAATTTTCCAGAACATGTCATACTGTGGTGGTAACTGTGATCTCAATACTGAGTTCCAGACCTCGTCTTTACTGGAGAGATAGCAATCTTGGTAACACTAAGCTTATTTTTCACAGTAAAATCTATGTGCTTCATTTTTCACAATGAGTTGACTTATTCATCAGAATCTGAAGCTGAAGAACCATTAGAGCATGTAATCTTCTAAACACAAGCCTTCCAAGACTAAAAATAATGTAGATGTAATTTAAAGCTCTACTATTTATATGTCACTACTGACAGGAGTTGTGTTGGGACATTCAACAATTTCTGTCTGGGCAAATTGGATTTTCCATTAAAAAAGAGACAGGTTCGTTTTGGTGACACTATGACTTCTAAAGTGTAATTCACTAGCATGTGGTCAGGGCAAAAGAGATTTGTCAAGACTGAAGAAGGAAGCTGTAACATTATTCTTCAGTTCTATGAAAACGTTAAATTACACTCTTCAAAATTGAAATGGTTTCTCATTCATACCTAACCCTTGCTTTGTTTTGAATACTTTGATTCTCTGTGTATTAACCTTGCACAATGTCCTGTAAAATGCAATATATGTGTATCTTGGCTAGTGTTATACTGTCTCATTTTCTTTTCTTCTGTAGAAATTCCTCTAATGTTTGTTAAATATTCTTTTACCTGTTTTTGAGTAGTAGAGTGTGGAAAATTGTTTGGGAGTTTTAGAACCTTTGCTAAATTAATCTCTATACTCCAAATCACACTATTCAAGAATAGTCTAAACCTGTAATAGCTGAAGGGACATACCACCCAAGGAGTCTTTGTGCTGTGGTAGATGCATTTTGTAAGTTTAAGCATTATGACTATTCTAAGAAAACATTCTCTTCCATAAATGCTCTTTCCTGCCAATATTCACTTTTTAGTATGGAAAGCTATGTAGCTTGCTACCATTTCTAGTGTGTTGTGTAATAAGAACACTGAATGAGGAATTAGATGAAAGATAAATAATATAATCTGTTTTCTCCTGAAATCTAACTGTTGATCTGGATTTCCTATAATCTTCATTGTCTGGAGAACACATAATTTTGTTCTTGCTCCAACTGAGAAATGGCTGGGTAACATATTGTACTCTTTTTATTCCTATTCAAGGCAGTGAAGCATGTTTAAGTCAGGGAACTAGTTTCTGACAGATTTCAAGGTACGCTTTTAGACTGCTTTACTGGTCCATACTTAAATGTATAACATCATCCTGAAAGAAAATCAGGAGAAACTCAAACTCTTTTGCCCAATTTTCTCTTGGCTAATATTGTTTTGCCTAATTTTCTCTGTTATTTACATATTTGGTTGTTAATATTTTGCATGTGTGATTTCTTTAAATATATTAATATTTTGTCAGAAAAACGTAGTTTCTCTTTCAGTTCAGTTCTGTGTTTTGTAACTGCTACTCCAGGAACTCTCATGGCTAAAGACTTCAAATGTCATTGTCTAACTGCTTATCCTAATTTCTGCATGTTTTCACTTGTCCAGTTGAGTAGGTCATGTAGATCTTATATTCAGCTACTCAGATTCCATGTAATCCCATTCTTTCTGAAGAAAAGTCAGGTCTGTGATTTTCTTTACCAGCTCTTGAGAAAAAAAGGCATACAAGCATAGGATATTTGTGTTGTAAATCCAAGTTTTATTTTCATCATTAGTGACACAGTTATGCAGATGTGTTTCTGAACTTTACAAACATTTTTTCTTTTCGCTAGTTATTTATTGTTTGTCTATGTAGTACGTTTAGAAATACTTGGGTTCTACAAGAGGACACTTCAGCATCCCACAGCTGTTTTTATAGAAAAGGATGAGAACCAATTTGTACATGAGTTGAATAGTAATGAATTCCTTATGTTTCTGTGTTCACATTCTCCTTATTCATAATTTATTCTCGGTGTCCTATTGCAAAATAGTGTTACAAATGAGAGTTTGCCATTCTTGACAAGTCATAAATGGGATTATACCCTCCCCAGCTGATTATTTGTCACTGAGATGCCACCTTCACGACCTTTCTGGACACATCTTCTCTGTTGATATTTCAGATACTTATGCACTGAACTGCCCAAGTATCTCTTAAGTATGATTTCCTATGGTTAGTTGTAGGGAAGGAGATCTAGCAAATATCAAGAAAACTGCCACTCTAATTTTTGGTATCTGTTTTTATGGCCAAGGTTCTATCTCTATGCAAAGTCCTCTAATGGCTCTAAGTTTTTTGTTTGTCAGCAACTAGTAAAAGAAAACCCCAGTGGGGCAGTAGGGCTGGTGTTTATGGTAAGCTACTTCTGTAATTTAAGGAAATTCTTGAGATGTCATCTTGAAATTAAGCATAGAACTTTATTCGGAGTGAGGAGTGAAGTCTTATGCAGGATTTGTAACTTGAAGAACATGTGCTCATGTATGGTTGTTTTCTTCTTTGCCTTAGGAAAGACAACATTCCTCTGTGGTTTGTAATAAAACGTTTGTGAATGAGAAACTATTATTTCCAGTACATGATGATGTGTTCCTATAAACAAAACTCAGTGCGAAAACCAAACAAATTGTGTAGTGGAAACCGCTAAAATTGACTTTTGGAACACTAGTCAGAGTCATAATATTAAAAGTTTGTTTATATTGCTGTGTGATTACAGTATTGATTTGATTTTTAAAGGCTATGTTGTTGGCATTGTTGGTGATAACCACAAAAGGTTAATTTCATTCTGATTCTTTAACACTGTTTCCTACTTTGTAACAGAGCCATGTTGAGAGAGTTTAAACTCTGCTACTCAGCATAGTCTGATCTTAACACACTCACCAGTCTGCTTTTGTGTCTTCTGGCTCCAGACTGCAAGTGATTATTTGGGGGCACAATCACATCAAAGAGAATACTTAAAGAGGAATTTCCTCTAAAACATCTGTAAATGTGATAATGATTTCCTTTTAGATACCAGTAGTTTGCATTCTGTTTCCAGAAATATAAAATTTATGAAAAATAACCCCGAAACTCTTCAGACCATAAAAACCCCAGAGAAATGTTTTTAGTAGATTTTTTTTTCTCCAAGTTTGTTTGTTACACTTTTTCTGAATAATCTTGCTATTAAAACAGAATCATGTGGTTTTTGAATATGAAATTAAATGTATTTTTCTACACTGAAAATGGGCTGCAAAATATTTTGAAAGATAAAGTAACATGGGCTCATGTTTTCCGTTGTAACTACTGTCAGTGAAAGAATGGTATTTTTCTACAGCTTTGATTATATTCTTAAAAACAATTGTTGGAAATTCTGTGTGTCTACAACTTCCAGAAGAACTTCAATTAGAATATATTGTTTTAATTTATATATTTAAAAAAAAAAAGCCTGGAGTGGCTTTTATGCATAGTCATTTAATAAAATGTTTCATATTTCATAAAACAATATAAATGCTTTTATATCTCTCTTTGTAGCCTTCTTGATAGATCAAAGCATTTGGCATAGGCCAAAACCTGTTAAACCTTTTCTGTTTATGGTATAAATTAAAACACTCTGGAGTGTGGTTTGGCCTAAGTCTGATTTATTGCTTTGCTTGGCACTGCATCAGGCTGGTTGTGGTTTTCCATTTGTGTTTCCAGTAGAGTCTTCATGTGTTTTGATTTCAAATACTTGCATAGCAACTTTATCTGGATAGTAATAACTTTCTTTGTTAAGGCTTCATTATAACATAGAGATCAGGCTTTTGTGAGTCTATTGGTTCTGTTCAAATTAAACTGAGCTATATCTATGCATGCAAATGATCCATTTGTGTACTATAATTTTGAAATTAATTTTAGATTCTCTAGCAACTTTTTGTTTAGTGAAGACATTTTCCAGATCAAATCAATACTAGAAGAATCTGCAGTGAGAATTGTGATCAGGATTTCCTATGGATAAATCTTCTTTTTTGTTGACAAAAAGTAGGATGAAAGCAAGAGTGTACTAGATTTTGTCTCTTTTGTGTAAATTTCAGCCATGGCTATAATGAATGTTTCATTTATGCTCAGCTTTAAAATGTGCAATCTTTAGCTGATTTAATTTTTTCACCTGATCTTATTGCTACCATATTTAAATCAGGGTTGTGAATAGTATTTCCTCCCACCAAAACTGGCAGATCTTGGCAGACTTTTTTATTTACTTGGACAAAACAAAACAACCTATTACAATTTTATACGCCTATATGTGTGTTTGTGCAAATGAGGGCATCTCTAGTAAGTTGGATCATTCTATGACGTTTTTCCAATTTTTTTTTTTTTTTTTTTTTTTTTACTAATAGTTTTATTGAACCTCTTAGACAAGGTAATTACCATGGGTATATAATATTAAACTAAGAATGAGAAAATTGTACAGTTATCTCTAAGGGGGAATGTTATCCTGGTATATGAGCTGGTTGTATTTTTCAGTACTCCTGACTCACCCATTGATTTATTATAAAATTGCTAGGGTTACATGGGTTGCTTCACGGTGGGAATATATGATATGAAGGTTTCACACAAACACTTTCAACATAAGTACACACACAAAAAAATTATACTGCATTAAATTAAGAAGCATTTAACTTAAACTGAATCTCTTAGGACAGTGGTTGTGGGGTTTATATCTGGTCGTCTTATTAAGCGTAGCGATTAACAGTCTGTAGTTAGAAATACTGTTTAATGCAGAGTCCACTGAACTCATTAGAAGAGTTCTGTTTTGGATTATGCCTTTAGCAGTGCTTATCCATTCAAACACCCCGTACAATTTAATCTAAGTGGAGAAATACTGATGTTTGGGGATTTGTTGACATGAATCAATAAAAAGAGGCTCTGAACAGAGAGTACCATTCCTTGACCTGTTTCATGAAAATATTTTACATCGCTTGTTCACATTGTTCTAGTCCCAGAGCAGGTTATCCCAAAGACAGTTGTGAAAAAATCAGCCACACTGAATTGTCAATTTAAATTGTAAGCAAAATACAGATTGATTGTGGAGTAGGTGGGAAGATGAGACAAAAAAATATGAGAAGTTTATTTTAGATAGCTATTTAGGCAAAAATTAGCTATGACAGATGTCATAAAACTGCACATCAGATACTGAAAATTGTGGTAACACAGATATATTAATGTGAGTTATTAATTTTTTGGTCTTTTAACTGTAAGTCCTTTAAAAACATAAAAGAACAAAAATTGGAAGAAATATACAGGTGCTCATAGGATAAGAAAATTAGTGAGTGTTCACGTCTGAGAGTAAAAGGCCAGGATGGTAATGCAAAACAAATTACATGGTGAAAATATTTCATTTGGTCCATAAAAAAAGGGAAGGAAACTACCACAGAAAAACTAAACTCAACAAGGTTGGGAAAGGGCTAAGAATAAGAAACTGAAGAAGTAGAAGCAGCATGTAAATGGATGTAAAAGTGACCAAGAGAATAAAAGTTAAGAAAATGAGACAGCTGATTCAGAAATACAGCAAGGGAATGCAGATATTCAAAATTACTTTGAATACATTGAGAAGAAAATATTGCATGTTTGAAATGTTACACAGAAATACTGAAATGTAAGTGCTTTCTGGATATGTGAGTTAAACGTATGTCCACAGTATCTGTTTGCCCAGAAAAATAGAAAGGGAAAAGCAAAAAATAAAGTAGTTATTTTTCTATTTTATTTTTAATAATATATCACTGTACAGTTAATCAATTTATAATAAATTCATTTTATAAGTGACAGGTGCATTTTTATGCTATGGAAAAATAATTCCAGCGAGTTGAAAGTCACATTACAGGGACTCTTTTACCTGACTATTAAAAAAACATAAATGATTCATCAAAATGAACTATTGCCTTCCCCTCCCCCAGATTTTCATTTTTTATTCCTCCCTCTTCCCATATGATAATGTATTTAAATGGCAATTGCAATTTACAGTAGGTTTAGTTCTTGTACAAGTGATGGCCTTTTTTTGATATATTCACCTTTATTTAACCAAGTAGCTGATTCTGAAATTAACAAGGTCTGATTTTGTTTGTAAAAAAGACAGCGCTGAAATGGGTGGTCTGCTGTAGCTGATCTGGCTTCAGCAGGGGCTTGGATCAGGTGATCTCCAGAGGACCCTTGCCACTTTTTGTGATTCTCTGAAACACTTGCATGTTGTGAGAGACAAACTGCTATAAATAGAAACAGATGCATGATGAACATCTGTTTCCAACAGAGTGTTTAGCAGTTGCACAGTAATTACAAGTCCTGTAGTTCTGCATATTTTGAATTTGTTTTCGTATTTTTCCCACCTTGGAGAAGTAGCTTGCACACTGAGTGGTTTAGGTTTTCTGGGGTTTTGTTTGTGTGTTTGGGGTTTTTTTTTTTCGTTTTGTTTATTTTTGGTTTTTTGGGGTAGGGTTTGGGTTGTTTTTTTAGTGGGGCGATTCATTTGAAGAATGTGTAACGTGTACTCATGTAAGTAAATATTTGAAAGACTGACAACATTAATGAGTTAGCCTTGCCAGTATTTTTTTCTTCACTGCTGAGAAACAGTGGTATTTTTTCTAGTTTTTTATCATACTTTTGTGCTTCTTGTTTCCATGGTAACTTTTTTCTTGCACTGTGCTTCTAAAGAACCAGAGGGTTTCTGTGAGGGCTTTTTCATTATTTATTTAATTGCATGAAAACCTTACTGAATATGCTGTTCTGTAAAAATCCTCAAAAATTCTCAAATCATGTATATATCTCAAGTGCAAATGTAGCTTTTAACGATTAAGGCATTATAGTTTTATCTTCCCACCTTTTTAGCAATCATCCAGTCTTCATTCCTTCATATTCAGCATACTTTTAAAAAATTGTCTTTATCTACTTATTCTGCAATATTCCTATATTGCATTCTATGGTGTCAGAGTAATTTAAAGCTGTTGAAGACAATGTGCAAATGATTGCAGTCATCTCTAATAATAATATTTCCCTACAAATCAGGCTAAGTGCAACACTGAGCATGCACAGTAAGTTAGAATTTATTGCTTTTTTCTCAAGTTCTAAAAGGCTAATATTCTATCTACTGTCAAGAGTCAGACTAAAGCATACTACTAAAATTGCATATTCCTAGTGCATCACTGGAATATACTGCAAACCAGAGAGTTTTCCTTCTGGGCTATTGCAAGATCTTTCTTGAACAGTTACATTTTATCTTTTCAAGCGAGAATTTTAATGATGCACTATGTATGAATGAGATTCACTCAGCTCGGAGAATAAATAAGGTAGCAAATAGTTGTTATATCTTTCTTCTCTTTCAGGTAGGTGAGACATTGAGTGAGTTCAAGTGGGGCTGGTTAAAATAGTAATTAACACTTCATCTTTCTGTAGAGAGAAACAAAGAACGCGTAAATTAAGGAACTGAAACTGAGGTTTTTGTCCCTAGAGGCTTAATGGTGTGGTTTCATGGTCCTCTGATGTTAATTTAAATGTCACTGCCAAAAAGGTAGTCTTGCCTGAAGCCATGTATTTCAGTCCTTTCTTTGCATCATCAGTAGCATCTGTCCAGCTTTGCAGCGGGTCTCTTCAACTCACTCATCCATTTGAAAATGATTTTTTTAAGTGCGTTAGGAGGATTAGTTTGCAAGCTGATCACTGAGATTATTTAATTCACTGTGCAGGCAAAGGAGTACTTGTGCTGGTGTAAAAGATGTAGCCAAAACACCTGCTATGAGCAGAAAAAAGAGGCATGTTCCCCACATAGATATGCAGGTTACTGATCCACTCCATCCCTAGCTTTTCCTATCTGTTTCCTGGGAAATATTTTATTTTCAGAGCAATTTAATACCATATAGTTGTTGTCTATGTTCCACCTCCACCCCTCACCCCATCTTCAACTGCACCCCCATATATAAGATACAATTCAGCAATCTAGTCTTAATTTTCTTTTTCTTTTATGACAGAAAGAAATAAATTTGAGTACTTAATATAGGGGCCAAATACAGGTGGAGGCAGAACCATGTTAGAAAAAAACAAGCAGAAAAGGAACCTACCTCCTTATTCACTGTAGGTTATAGGGTGGATTTTTTTTTTTTTTTTCTGCTTGTATTTCTTTCCACTCCAATCATTTCAAATGCAGACCATTTTGGAACTGAAAAGAAACAATTGCCTTCTTCCATCAGAAGGTTCCTTCTGAAACAAAGTATAACAGGCAAAATTCCTTCCTGTTACCATAACTATTCCAGGAAAATGTAATATGCCAAACATGCATTAAACTGAAAATTTCTGCCATGTGTACTTGGGGAGGAATTACACTAACACGCCCAACAGAAAACGCAGAAGCAATACCTATTGCAGGATAGTTTTTAATTCTGGTGGGCAGCATGAAAGTTCAAATATTTTAAAATTTTACAGATGCAGCAGAATGATTAAGCCTATAAGATGCAAAACTTGCAGTTGGAAACCTGAATTTACATGTTTTGCAGCTGTGCATAGATACTGCAATGCCCTGTTTTCTGTTAGAAGGTAAAAGTGAGTGGGACTAAAATTAGGAAAATAATGCACTTGTCAGTGGGAGTCATAGTTAAAATCTAGTGCATGATACTTCAGAGATTCTGGACCAAGTTTTTAGTAACATGGGTTGACTTTTCTGGTTTTGAGTTTTGTTGTCTAGTAAGTGCAGCAAGCATTTGCTATTGCAGCCAGTGATTAAAATGGCCTGCTACATGAGCATATAAAAGCTGCTTTAAGAAATTTTAACTTGAATTTTCATTGCAAAAAGTTAAAGCTGTATTAAAATATTTTTTAATGCAACAGCTATTAATGGAGATTTATTAGAACTTCTGTAGTACATCCATAGAAGTGTGAATTAATAGCGAGATTAATGTTTTGGGGGATTTTTCATTAATTTGGTTTTCCTCTTGCTTTATAGTTACCTAGCATTAATTCCAGTAGGAGTTGATTGTGTATAGTCAGGAAAACACACAATTACCCTGTTTACCAGTATGTAACAAACTCTGTGGTAACATTTGCTTCTAAAGTTTATTTCTGATCATCCTGACTTTAGCTGCTTGCCTTGGAACAGGAAAAGGGGAAATCTAGGCAGGAAACTAGAACAAAGAACCTTGCAGTGACCAAAAATAAAATTCCATCTGAATACACGTTGGAGGAGGGAGTGGTTTGCTATGTTAAGTTTTTTCTGCAGTTATTGGTGTTTTGGCTTATTTAGTCTGTGTGACATCTAAGATTGCCTAGGATTTTGTGTTGAGAATTTTTTCATCTGTCATTTTGTATCCTTGCCATTTAGATTAGATATCTCCTTCTTTTAAAATAAACTTGTGTAGGTTAACATAACATTTTAAAAAAACTTCTAAATGGAGATACGGCAGAGGTTGAATACGTTTAGACCTGCTGCATGATCATTGCTGAGATGCTGCTAGAGGACTTGCAGGCTGTGGGAATCCTTGAGGAGCAGCAGAATTGCTGTGCAGGTGGTGGGAAAAGATTAGTGCTTTGTTGCACAAACAGGAAACAGGGTTTCAAAAGCGGGAAACAAGTCCTGAGCTGTGATAAACATAATTGCTGCTTCTCCTAGAACTGCTGAGCTTCCACTTATGCTCGTCACCATTAGGATGAAGTTGCATGTCTGTGGGCTGTGTTCTGAAAGAAAATGTGACAGAACAGCTGTGTACATGTTGTTGCACAGTTTCTCGACACATGAAAGGCTAGACAGTCTATTCTAATACCAAACAGAATAATGGAAGTACCTCAGAAGTACTGAGTATGTAGAGACTTCTTGCTATTGTTACAATGGGAAGTGGATTGGAATAGGGCCTACACCACTGATTTATAAAAGTGTCTTCGTATCATAGCTCTAAAGGTACAAAATATCTTTTTATTTGGAAAAATAAGATGTTATGCTTTTGAATGAAATAATTTTCTATATTTACTCAATAAAAAAATCTAGCAATAATGAATTTCAGTTCTGTTCAATCAACATCACAGCATAATTGCCATAATCCATTACTCTCTTTCTTTATGGACCTCAGTCTAAGACAAATTTAACCAACTCCTACTAAAAAAATTTCAGTGCAGAGCTGGAATGGGAGTACAAGCAGTGTTTGCCAATAGTGAGGATGTAGCTGTGAGGAAAAGGCAGGACTTCCTGGGGGAAGGTCATTTCCTTTTCCTATGTAATCAACAGAAATGTTAGAAGAGCAGTTGTGAATTGTGACAAACAGGCTTTTAGAAACTGAGTTCTGAATTGAGCTGCTTTGTTAAAACCTACACATTACCTTGTAGATTTTAATATATTGGTTGTGTATTTTGCTTTTTGATGCCAAGAAAGATATTGAAATATTTGCATATGCCGAGATGGTTACATATTTGTGGTGTCTCGATTTTAGATGAAGTTTGGTAATTATCATCATGTAAGTCAGTCCTCAATCAGTAGATACTTGATGAATTTGAAGAAATTAACAGAAAGTTCATTAGTTGAAGGCATTTTTCACGTTTGGTGAAGTTGCATAGAAAAGTATAAATAGCTGTAAAATCTAAATGTTGGAATCTAAAATGACAGATTAGGCATTCATTGGTTTTATAGTTTTGGGGAATTTTGCCTTAAAATTGTCATGAAAATTCAACCCCCATGAAATTCTAAAATTATATCTATTATTTGAAAAATAGTGATTTTCTCAAAGTAGAATCTTTAAATGCTCAAAATTGATAAATGAATCCCTAAATTGAGTTTTAGTCTCTGAAGACAGAGGAGCAGTTTGAGAATTGTTAGGCCTCTTAAATCATTAGCAGTGACATTGTCAGATCTTGAGTGCTTTAGAATTCAAGCCTGCTCTTCAGTACACATGGATTGGGTTGGGATAGGAGCAACTTGGTATGCAGTTCTTGCTCCTGAACAAGAGGATGTGTTTTATGCAATTTCAGGGGATCGTGCTTGGTATGATGATGGTAAGCATCCAGTTTTGCTTTCCTGGTAGTTTCTAATGACTACAGTTTCAGAAGACTGCAAGGAGGATCCCGTTTTTTAATTATGCGTGGAGCAATAACTCGTAGTAAGGCTGCTTAGCACTGCCTATTTGAGTGTGCTGCTCTTAGTAGCTTATAATTTTTCTGACTGATGATAAATAAATTTTGGAAACACCTGCCACCTATGTCTAGACAGGAAGCCATATGAGGAGTGGCTGAGGTCACTTGTCTTGTTCAGCTTGGGATGCAGGAGATTGAGGGGAGATCTCAGAACTGTCTGTGGATTCCTCTCCAGGGGAAGAGGAGGGGAAGGCACTGATCTCTTCTCTGTGGTAATGGTGACAGGACCCCATAGAACAGCCTGAAGTTGTGTCAGGGGAGGTTTAAGTCGGATATTAGGAAAAGGTTCTTCCCCCAGAGGGTGTTTGGGCACTGGAACAGGCTCTCCAGGGCAGTGGTCACAGTACCAGCCTGACAGAGCCCAAGTAGTGTTTGGACACTGCTCTCAGGCACGTGGTGTGATTCTTTGAGTGGGCCTGTGCCAGGCCAGGGCTTGAACTTTGATGATCCTTGTGGTTGCTTCTAACTCAGTATGCTCTGTGAGTCTTTGTTTGGACTTACATTTATCAGCTCTGATTGGAAAACTGGAGAAGTGTAATAAACACTTATACAACTTTTCTTCTGAGTGTATAACATGAGAAGCCTAATTGAATTGTAGACACCTGCATTTCCTCTTTAAAAATGACTGTTGCTATTGATTAAAAACATTCCTGCAACTTAGTTTGTTTATTTAACAAGGTTAATGAGCCTGCCTGAGCTGATACATTAATGCAAGTACATTGCTAGTTGTACTCAAGTTACATCTAAGGGACCTAATACAGGTCTGTGCCAATGTGCAACATTCCAATGTAGTGACTGCATACTGGGAGAAAAAACTTTTAGGCGTGTCACTGAACTTCTGTAGTTAAATGATCCTCCCAAATTACATAATGTCCAAACATCAAGACTGTGTGCAGAAGATCTTTGTGCAACTTCAGTGGAGAAGAATGTGATATTCTTCATGCTCTTAATTGCTATATTTATATAGCTAAACCCTTGCTTTGGATACTTGGCAATCTCCCAGTTTAGTTGTTTTTCATTCAAACCATCAAGCCATATGTTTCTTACTTTATATTAAAAATATTCACCTTCAGAAATATACTTCTTGATTATACCCAAAGACTATATAATCAACACCTTAATTAGACCCTTAGAATGATTTTTCCTTTCCATGTACATAGGGGCTATAGTGCATCTTTTGAAAACTTTCTTTACTTTGTTACAGCTGCTTTATAGTGAGGGTAAAAGCTCCCCATACAGCTGTTGAGGAAGACATATTTTCCTTTCAGTGACATTTTTAGGAGCAGGAACTTGAAATTTGGCAGATATGTACATGTATAAGATGTATTTTTGGGTTTTTTTTTGTTTATTTTTGTAAACAAAAATAATTTTATTTCCTTGTAAATTTATTATAGATTTTATAAAAATATAAGTTAACATGTGGTTATTAGATACGTATTACTTTGGCTACAATGTTATTGCATCTTTTTTGTGGTCACGCAATCACAGAATAGTTAAGGTTGGGAACAGCATCTAGATATTTGTTAGTCACTAAGGCTGCTACTCAGAAAGGTTTCAGCTAGAATGGTATCATGTTGAATTTTGAATACAGCCCCTCTTGAAAACTGCAACACCTCTATGAGCAGACAGTTCCTGTGTTCTGTCACTTTTACATTGCAAAAGTTTTTTACTTACCTTTAAACAGAATTTCCTGTTTCAATCTGTGTCCAATGCCTCTTGTCCTTTCATTGGATCCCTCTCCAAGAGTCTGCTTTAATCTTCTGTATTTCCTTCCACCAGATATTTAAACACATTGAGATATTTAAATACTGGTGAGGTCCTTCTTAATGCATCTCAGGATGCCATGGGGTTTTTTTGCTGCAAAGGTGTAATGCTAGCTCAAGGGCAATTTCCTGACCAGACCTGCAGGGCCTGTTCTACAAAGCTGCTTTCGAACCTGCTGGTTCCCAACGCGTACCAAGGCAGAGGGTTATTTTTAAACTATTCCTTTACTTACTAGTTGCAAAAATGAAATAAAAATTGAGAAATCTAACTAGACTTTTAAGGCAGATGAGAGAGTCACATGTTGCATAGAATTGCATAATGTAGCTGATTAGATGAGGTTTCTTTTAATCTACATTTGAATATGCATGACTAATGAGAAAAATTGCTAATATTTGAAAACTAATTGGTTGGGATTTCTTTTTTCTTTAGGCTTCTTCTGCATTACTAAAATTACTGCTCAAAAAATTTTAATTTCATCTTGCCATTACTCATTTTGCAACGTGACATCATGCTAGTATGATCATTCCCTGTATTGAAAAATCCAGTTGATAAACTGGAGTAAGTGAAATGGAACGAGCAAAGTACTGTTCTGATGCGCCAATTTGATTTTGGTATTTTATAACTGACTTAGTGTTTGCTGATTGGAGCTGTCAGAGAAGTAGTTCACCTGACATGACTTTGCCACATACTCAGCATCAACGAAGGAAAAGCAGCTTTTATACCTTGGTATATTTTCTTATTTGTTCAGCTGAGATACCTTTCATAATGTCTTGGAGATTTTTACTTTTTTTTTCTTTTCCATGCAACTTTAAACTGAATTACAACTTTCAGTTTTTGGATTCAAAGGTTAAATGCCCTCTTTAAAATAAGGTGTGGGGTTTTTAAGTGCTTTTTGTCTTAAGGATTCAATATTTTAGCTCGAGTTTATATAGAGAACAAATCAATTTCAACATATGTGAATTAGGTATTATTGGAAAAATTCAGTATGTTTAATTCAGTATATATTTTCAGAATGCTGGTATGACTTACTCTACATTGTAGTCTGATGTTGAAGCTTAAAGGTCAGAAACAATTCAGAAACCCGCTGCTTAAAACTAAGTCTATTTAATCCATAATTATTACAAATATGCCCTGTTTTCAAAAACAGGACAAAGGTTGTCTTATCAGTTCCACTGAGACATCTGAAAATAATATTGATTCAAATAGAACCATTTCTGTTTAAAAACTAAACAGACAAAAACAAACCCCACATCTCTAAGATAACAATTTATCTCCTAGAAGAAAAAAAAAAATCACTGTTCCTTTAAAAAGAAATTAATGGCTTGGTCCATTCAAGGAAAGTAGGGCATGTATGAAATCTGTGTTCATTGTGAATCACTTGGGCATATTGCACTAATCAGATTGCATTTCTATAATTTACTGATATGGTTTAAAACTACCTGATTGTTTGAATGCCACTAGATTGAGAACTATAGAATCATATTTCAGTGAAAATGAAGCTATTTTTATGTGATTTTAGCATTTGTGTTTTCTTTTGTGGCAGAGCTGCTCAGACATATTTCTGTGAGATTAAAAATGGCAATTACCATAAATCAGGAGAAAAATATGGCCATTAAACATAGATGTTTATCTATTATGATAAAACTAAATGCAGTTGTAGAAAGTTGAGGGTTAAGGTTTGTTTTTTGGGTTTTTTTGTTAATGGATGAATGGCTGCACAAGTCACATATTGTTTAAATGCTGTAGATAATGTAGAAATGAACAAAAGGCTGCACAACAGGAAACATATGCTATAGTAGTTACTTCACACCTGCTACACTGATTTGAATAGGCTTGGAGATAATATCAGATAGGGAGTGAATTCATTGTTTAGACCATTGAAATTCTTTTCTACAAAATCTGACCCTTTACAGTCCTTTCTTTGTCAGGACATACTTAAATTCAGTGGTCTTTGAAAAATGTGAGTTTCTGCAGGCATGTTTCAGCTCAGTGTACAAGTGTAATCAGAATCTACTCTCACGGGTCCTGATGTTCATTTCACAGCAAAACTTCTGTGGTTCAAAGATTTAAACATTTTTCTCACTCTACTGTAATTTCAGTTTCACATATATTTCCTAGTATTAGCTGAATAAATTCAGATACTAGGGTTAATGCTTTCCAAAGCTAAAGTAAGAATAAAACACTGACAGTGGAAAACTACTTGAATACAGGAGGGTAGTGAAGTACACAGAAGTAAGCTTTGAATAATTTTTCTTCAGTTAAAAAAAAAAAAGTTAAATCAATGATTGCATTGTGTCTATTGTAAAAAAAAAGGCAAAAGGATTGAAAGCTAAAAAAAAAAAAATTCTTGAATGGAACCTTGGCTTTGGCCTCTGCTTGCATACACAGCTTTTGCACAGTTTTTACTCCATTTTCAAACAAGTTTCATCTCGTTCGATTGTTTCCAAATTTTTTATTAGCTCAAGTTTTGTAGATGAGACTTGACATGCCAGACAAATGATAATTTGGGTCTTAAATTCTTTTCCAGAAAGGTCCACAGCCTTTATTTTCCTATCCATATGTGTCAAAACCATGGATATGGCTTGTATTTTGTTGATGAGATGATGTATGTTTAAAAGTGTGTAGAGAGGGATCTGATTAGTCCACCTTGTTTAGGCAAACTATAGTAAAAAATGCGAAATTAAAATTGATTTGAATTCATGTATGCCTTACGTAAGGTTTCTTTATGCTTACATTTAAATGTTGGACAACAGCCACCTGTGGAAACAGGGCACCAGATTTGGTAGACCAATAATATTAACAGCTGTGGTAATTCTTGTATTTCCAGTGTTTACTCTGGTTATGTGTGTATTTATAATGTTTCTCTCATATGAATGCTCTGACAAACATGTGGCCCCCAGTTCCAAATCACACCTCTGATGGTGTTGCTATCTACAGCCCCGGCAATGGACTTTTCTGTCCTGAAGGCAGGACGTATGATCCACTTGCAGATCAGCTCCTGAACTACCACAGGTTTCAGCCCAGCATATTACAGTAAAGCACTTCCAGTTTTGGATTATCCTGACATGTCAGGCTGAAAACTGAAGGTTCAGGAGTTCATTTCTAATCTGATCAGATGCTGCTGTTTCAGGGACAGCAGCATCTGTCAGAAGGGGGTTGTGTGCAACTGGGGTAATAACTGATTTAGCTGTTTGTCCGGTTTTAGTCTCCTTATGCATGTCTGCTAGGACCTTCAGTTTCTGCACCTGCATGCTGAAGTAGTAGATTTTTTTGCTTTTTATTAATAATAAGCTCATCAATGCTCTGATTTGTTTGCAATAATCTCCAAAATGTAAAGCTCTCCTCACTGTTTTCATACAGTGCATTACTTTAAGCAGTAAATAGAGATCACATCTTTAGCGTAACAATCCACTACTAACAGTCTGTTTGCCAAGGCTAGAAATATTATTTATACATAATCAGGACAAAACAAAAAAATACTCTTTTAGTATAGTATAAGATCTGGTTTTATTCTCTTTTAAAATGCAGAGATTTTTAACTTTTAATGTTCATTTTCTATCAAAACAATCCAGCGAAGTCTTCATTCAAAACCAAACTTGTAGTCTCAATTGTTTTAGTAAAGTGCTTTTGGTGTTTTAGTCTAGATATGAAGGAATTTTTTAGGAGAGACTAGCATTTAGAGGTTATAATAGATAGAATGTTATGAATTGCTAAGGAAAATAAGTTAAAACCTAGCAGTTTGTAATTTAATATTGACAGGTTCTGTATGGCTGAGAAGAATAAACACAATATGAATAAAAGTAATAGTATTGAATCCAAATAAGAGGGCTGTGAAGAGTCTACGTATTTCTGGCAAGTACACTTACAGAAAAACAGTTGCCAAAATTGAGTGATCTTAAAATTAATTGTTACATAAAAAACCTGCTTTTAAATGCATTTTGGTAAGAATTATACTCAAATACCTGCTGTATTTTCTAGCTTAAAGGATACTGTTTTTCAAAGGCAAATACATAAGACAAATACATAAGAACCATTACTACTGGTTTTAGTACTTTCTCTGTCTCTGCTTTTAATGTGCATACCAAACAATGTGATTGTATCTCTTTGAAAATAATGTTATTGTAGAAACATCTTTAGAAACAGTTTTGTAAAAAAACTGTGGTTGATTAAAAAAAATCCAACAAACTTTAAAAAACGAACAAAAAGTCCCCAACCCAAACAACACCCCCAAAAAACCCGAACAAAGACAAGCTTTGTTTAATGAGGTGTAAAAATATTCGTGGCATCATGTACAGAGGGTATAAATTTGCAGTAAGACTTAGTAAGTGGATTTGGTTCCCAGTCTATTAAATTAAACATCCTGAGCTTCATGTAGGTGCCTGCATCTCATGGCAAAATCAGTCAAGTTTGAGGGCTGCCAATAACTCGTGGAATCAGATTTTGTATGATTTTAATTTTTTTTAAGTAATTTCATATGATAGGAAAAGCCAAAATTTTGTAAGCCAGCTTGCCTAATCCTTGATGATTAACTGCATTCAGCACGACAACTCTCTCTGAGCCATTTTAATCACTGTTGTGAGGAAAACTGAATGCATCAGTTACTGTACAAATGTAACTGCTCTTAAAATCCTATCCCTGGAGTAGTCTGAAACACTTGGAGGACCAGAATAGTCCTGCTGCATAAAGTGATAATAGTTGTTTTGTTGTCGCTTTGTTGTAATACTTTTCTGCCTCTCCCCGGTAATTATTTTAAGGATTTTTTTTGAGCTTGCTGCTTTCATATAGATGAACAAACATTCTTTCCACTCTGGCAAGGAATTTTAATAGCTAACTGCATTTGTTTTTGAAAAAAACTTCAATATGTTTTTGTGGTTCTCTTTATAGTAATAAATATATATGCTTGTATTTTCCAATTTTTTAGTGATTTTTAGTAAGCATTGATAACTCGTGATAATTTAAAAAAAAAAAAAAAAAAAAAAAAAAAAAAAAAAAAAAAAGAAGTTGCCACAAGGAGTTCTTAGTTGGCATCAAATACTGGCAAAATTTTCTAAATAAGTATTGCAAAGGACAAGAGACCTGGAACAACATTTTAGATACTCATTGTGAAATATTGTCTCTGAAATCATAAATCCATATAGATAATTTCCTTTGTATCACTCCTTATATGTGTCCTTGTTCAATGTGTTTGGATGATATGATGTGCATGTAATCCTAAAGAGTTTGACACCATGTAAATGAGGATTTTATTATAGAAGTTTAGTGTAAAAGGTTGAGGGTAATTAATTGATTTTGCCAGGCTATGTTAGGAAACTTTTACCTTCTGAAGAAATATATTCTCAATGGAAGCATTCCTGGCTTTGTAGTGGTTTTAGTAAACTGAATCCAGCGAGTTTAAACCAAGAGCAGGTTTTTGAAATCTGTGTTTGTGCATTGAGCCAGACTGCATGACACCTATGGTGAATCTCACCTGCTGCCATTGCCTGCTCCCTCTCACCTGCTGGTACGCCTGCTGGTGCTTACTTGACTTTCAAAAGAAGCTAAGGTTGGTGGAACACAATTAAGAGAAGCAAGTTTGATTGACAGATATCTAGGCAAAATCTATAGTAAAATCTTACTTTACTTTGTAAGGTTTGATCTTTATTTTTGAAGAAGGAGCTAGAATTTTCAGCTTCTAGGTGTTGGTTATGCTTACATTTCTGTTAGCATAAGCAGTGGTCTAATAAAATAAGATACTTTGTTATCAAAATTTTTCCTTTATTTTTCTTCCTTTCCTCCCTTCCTGTGTTTTTTAATTTTTTTTTCTTCTCCTGATTACAGGCCACAGTTGCAAAGCAGTGGGTGGCAATCATAACTTCATAGATTTTTGTAGCCTGGCCACCTGCCAATACAATTATTGACTTGAAAATTAGCTGTGGAATTTGACAATTTGGAGCAGGTTTTTACAAATTCAAGATTTTATGCAGATAGTCTTAGCTTTTGTAGCTCAGTCAAGGGCCTGCAGTGTTTGAAAGCATCTGGCAATCTGTTCATTTCAGGCAACATTTAAATAACTCTTTAGGGATTGTTTGGATACGGTAACAAAGCAATTGTGTTGATACACCAGGTACTGTATTTGCGCAGTTGAAATCAAGAGGGTTTCAGCTGTGTGTTACTTTCTTTTCATTGTGTTAGCTTACTGCAGATACTTAGAAACTGTATGAGATAATACTGATAACATATGTACTTAAGAATTCAGGAAGCAGCTTTTAATGGTTTTATCATACTGGTGTAAAAAATTGTTTATGCAGGGACTGAAGTGGGATGCAATTTTTCACAGTTCTTGCTTGCCACACCCTAAAAAAGCTTGGCTTTTTTTGTCTTACTGTCTGTTTGCTTCAATCTTTTCTGTATTTTTCTTAACTGAGGCTGCCTTTACCTTGAATTTTGTGGGCAAGATTCAGTTATATTCTTTATCTTTTCAACTACCTTCTTATTTATGTTCTTTTTCTTCACAGGCACATAAAACATGACTGAGTCAAGTACCTCTTTGTTGCCATTAACTATGAACTCTGCTTTTCGTTTACCTATGATTCAGTTTGAACTGCAAAATTATGAATTGCATTTTAACATTTCTCCCTATTACTTATACAACTAGGTATTGGTTTTGCCTGTGTCAAAAGTTCTTATAGTTTAGTATTGTCTGATATGTATGTATACTTGAAGTACGTAAGACACAAATAAGTATTCTGACAAATGCTGGTGAAGGAAAAGGAAGTCCTGAAGGACTGCCATGGGGAGTTAATAGACTGAGATAAAAAGCAAAATTCGTGAGTACCCCTTCTAAGGATTCTTTAGAAAATAGAAGGAAAAGAAATTTTAGTCCCAGTTATGATGTCACTCATTTAGTTATAAGACCCAGAATATTATCTTGAAGTAGCTGGTGCATAACTAAATATGAATTTTATTTTAATATGATTTTAATAATTAATGCAGCAATCAATAGAGTATACTTTCAGAGAGATGATTGATTGAAGTATCCTTTAATTGCAGCCTTTAATTAGAATTGATGGCTCACCACCCTAGTTCTTGTCTATTATATTAATAATTACAACATTTATTTGATTCCATTTTAATTTTGATCCACTGAGGAGCTGTGTGGCTCAAATTCACATCCTTACAAATGAAGGTGACTTCCTGACAGAGATTATATGGCATTGCCTCTTATTTATATGCATGAAAATATGTGCATGTAAACTATAGTTGTTAACGTAATTCTGTTTAATCGTGTCCTATCCAGTTATTTATTTTAGGCAGAGTGAAGGAGCAGTGGCAGCTACTGGGCTGTTTTGCTTCTATATTTGCCCTTTGTTGTTATGTTAAATATTTCTTAGTCAGAGACAATGACAGTGGAACTTTATAGTGGTAGTTGCAAGAATGCCTGGTCCTTAATACAAAAAGACTTGAGATATTAGCATTATCAAATATGTGTGGGCTTTTTGCATTTTTTTTTCCTTCTATCTCCCTGCATGTATTTTTCATGAGGCCATTCATGTTAAATATTTAAAAAATGTAGATAAAAGTTCTTTTTTCACTTACAAAACATTTCTAGAGAGGTATATATGTATCTATATATATGTCAATGATATAAAAATAAATTATATAAAATTATCTAAAAAAAAATCTTCTTTCCCCATGGGCTAAGCAATACCTTACAAAAAAAGGATGAAATCCTTTTTACTTTTGATTGCCCTACTTTCTCTTTGACGTCCATTTGCTTTAATAAACCTTGAAGATCTAAAGGATATAGTGCTCTTTTTCTGATACTGAAAAAAAAAAAAACCAACCAAAAAAAACCCCCAAAAAACTGTTGGGATCCTTTGTGGTGGATTTTCAGCCAACTGTAATTCACTCTACTTTTCTATATCCTCCGAGTGACCTTTTTGATGAGAGACCACAGTGTTGATTAGAAAAGTTTGTGTTACTTTGCACACTGTAAGAAATACTGTAAGCAAAAAATTTGTTCTGAATCCTTGCTGTCTTAGGCCAGTGATGTCTGAGGGTATTCCACCTTATGATTAGAATACAGTGGATTTTTTTTGTGAAATATCTCTGTCTTGTGTGTGAAAAAGATACAGAACTTTGGTCAAAAGGAAAGCTGGTCTCATTGGTGATCTTTTTTAAATTTTGAAGGTTTGTCCTTCTGGATTTCCTGCAGGCTGCTTTTTTTTTATCATGGCTGTTCAGCCATATGGCTATGTAGAACTTATTCCTTAAGCATTTGAATAGCAACTGTCTTAGAAGATACTATTAAGTAATGGATAGAAAAACCTTGATTACTTCAAGACACATTTTCATGTTAATATAAAGATCCAGAGAGCAGAGGAAGAGCTTTTCTGATTCCTTTCTGACTGGTTATCACTTTGGCGACCTGAGATGAACATTTCCTAGGTGCTTTTCATTACTTGCATTGTACGTAGATCTGTATTAAATAGTTGAGCAGGGTTCAAATTCCTGGTTGGGAGCAATGACCTCTAATTGCCACTAGCACATGACATTTCTGCATGTTACAATTTTTTACCAAATCCTTCACTCTGACAGAAGTCAGATGATTTGACAATTTCTGGAATGAGCATCAGCATTGTAGTCATTTACATGCTACCACTATAACCATTTGGTAGTGCTTGCATCAGGGAATTATCCTGAATGGGTTTCCTTTAACATATTTGATTTGGAGTGAACTTGAAAAGAAATGGACTTCTAATAGGACAAATTAAAAAATTGATTAGGGAAAATAAAACTTACATCAATGAGACAGAACTCTGAAGCAGACTGACTTGCAGGATATGGGCATTTGAAGTTTTTTGTGTTGATATTAATAAAACTAAATAAATTTCAGAATTTATAGCTACGTATTTCTATATATACATCAGGAAAAGACAAAGTTGAAGTATCAATGTTAAGTTTAGATTTCTCTTGAATACATACCATACAAAACAGTGTTTAGTAACATGAGCAATACCTATCTCCAAGGAATACAAAAAAAAAAGTGTGTTTTGCTAAAATGTTGAGAGGTAGATAATCTTTAATTAACTGTATTTTGAATTGTATGTGCCAGAGGTTGGGACATAACAAATCAAGAAACACAGCTCTTAGGCATCCAGCTCCTAATGCTGTCTTCATAATTGTGAATCTTTTGTGCTGCCTACGTTTAACTTAACGGATAGTGAGAAAGCAGTTTTCCTGGTGCTTGCTCATCAACGTAAATAAATGTGCAAAAAGATAGGTGTCTTTCCAGTTGTACTTCTTTCTGATTTTGACTACCACTGCAGAGAACTTTTGCAGGGTAGAAAAAGGAGTGATCTGATAAACATACAAAGAATATAAAATCATATCCTACCCTAGTTCAGAAATTCTCACCTACTTGAGTTTGTGGCATCTATAGCAACCCAAGTCATGTGCCTTTAGATGTTGCACTCTTATGGTACCATTTTTCTTAACCAACAGCTTATACCACACTCCTTTCTAGTCTTTGCACATTTATTTGCATTTTATGTCTGTCTGGTGCTACTGAAGGAAGTCCCCAGTGTGTCTGCAAGGAAAAGGTGAAACTGAATTTGAAAGGAGCCTGTCTGCTGTGGAAAACTTCGTAATTTTTACTTGCATTTCCTTGAGGATTTTTACTGCAGAATTTCATTTCAGTGGCTAGATCTGTAGGGAAAAGAAGCTAGAGCTACTTCTTAGCAGGAAAATCACAAAACCTGGGTGATTGTCTTTTGGGAGGTCTGCCTTGCTTTAGGAAACACTGCCTTCCTCTCTCTCTCTCTCTCTCTCTCTCCCTCTATATAATGAAAGGAAAATAAGTTTCTTGTCTTACTTTTTTTCGGGCATTTGTAAAGAACTAATATATTGTTGAACCTTATAGTATTCATTGGAGAGGAATCTTTTCTTTCACAGGCTGTAGTCAGGACAAAATATTAAGGAGGGATTAAACAATACTGCTGCTACACACCTAAGGAGACTTCCTGTTACTATCAAGAAAGAGAGCCATGGTAACATGATACTATTTCTATCAGCCATCTGAGAATACTGCTTTCATGAGTATCTACTGATCATCTTGACTGTACTCTGAGAACTTGCAAAGTTTTCTGTGGCGTTGCCACCTACTACAACAGAACTTTGGACTTTAGCCACAGGAATTTAGCTTTGGCACTAATTCAGAGAGTTTCTAGACTGCATCATGATCAGCCCTTTGCACTCTGGATTACTGTCCTAATCCTATAAAATAGAAATCCTATTTGAAAAAGTAACTTGTAGCACAGGTACACAGGTGTCCTGTCATGTCAGTTAAAAAATTACATTTCACAGAAGGACAGAATAAGTCAGGTTGGAAGGAACCACAGTGGGTCATCCTAGGGCACATGGCACAGGATTGCATCCAGATGGTCCTTGAATATCTCCAGTGAGGGAGCCTCTGCAACCTCTCAAGACAATCTGTTCCAGTGCTCATTCACCCTCACAGTAAAGGAGTTCTTCCTCACATTCTGGTGGAACTTTCTGTGCGTAGTTCTTCCTATTGCCTCTTGTCCGATTGCTTATCAGCACTGAGAAGAGCCTGGATCCTTTCTCTTGACACCCTCTCTTGAGGCACTTAGGCACATTGATGAGATCCCCTCTCACTCACCTCTTGAGGTTGAACAGGCCCAGCTCCCTCAGCCTTTCCCTCTAAAAGAGATTCTCCACACCTTTGATCAATGTTGACTCTTTAATATGTTTTTTTCTGTAGATGTCAACAGACATGTAGATTTTACATGTTGATAAAATCATCTGCTTTGTTTATAGATTTATTTATTTAGGGCATTTCTATAAGACCAGTAAATAACACTACTTTATAATTATTTGATTCAATGATAGGAGAAGATTCATTTAAATAAATTGTGCTAGCAGTGTTCAATTGCACCTGGGTGAATGTAGAATAAAATTTATAATGCCAACTTCAAAAGACACTTGAGTGGGTCATGGTTGATGATATATTATAATTATGTATGTGAGAAGCAAACATTACAATAATAATCAAATACTGATACTTAATCTGCAATTCTAACATGGTGCAAGCTGAGGTGGAATGCTCTGTAAAATTGGTTTGGTTTAATTTTAAACTTGGAAAAAACTTAACGAGTAAAAATAGTTCTCAAGAAAAAAAGACACTGATTCTGCTATAATTGAATAATTTTAAAAGTTTGGGAAAGTGGCTTTTCAAATTTAATCTTAAAACTTCTGTATCTGTGATGATTGCTTATAAATGAACAGCTGCATCTTTGTTGCCACAGGCTTAAATTAAAGTCCCAAAATCCCAAAGGTTTTGAATTCCATAGCACATTAACAAGAAACATACAAATATAGAAACCTTCATGCTGTAAAACTGAACACAATGCATGTAATATTCATGACTACTAAGGCAAACAAAATACAGCATTACACCAAATGCTGCAATGAAAAACAGTATAGAAAGTAAAAAGTACCAAATGACAGGATTCATCGTAATCAACAGTCATGTGGTGTACTTTTTGCTTATCTTGTTTAATGAGTTTGTTTTTTCCTCTTTCTTTTTCAATTTGGTGTTGATCTATTAAATATTTTTTTCATCCCTCTGTACATGCATAAGTACCTCAGTATTACTTGCTACATTATTTTCAGGTACCTATTGTTTCAATCATTTGACCATATCTAGAACCCTACAGTCTGCAGTTTCTTTTCTTAGAAGTGGTACAAAAAGCTGGGAATAATTCAGGGATTGAGAGCTATTGAGAGCTATAATTATGAGAATTATGATCTTATAATTTTTCCTACTTGAATATTACTGTCATGAATACAATTCAGAGTGATCTTGATACCAGAATGTAAGTATCATGGTACACCAAAAAATCCACCGCATGTTCTGAGCAGGAAACGCAAGTTCAGTAGATGTAAATACCCACTTTTTGCACTTGACACAGTATAGTTGCTCAGTACTCAGGAAGAATTGGAGTCCCAGGACTTCCTTTAAAGACCTTTGGGGTGTTTTTTTTTTAAAACATATTTCTAGAATAGCCATTTGTGACTGTAAGGAAGGTTTACACACTTCACTGAAAGGCAAAATTCAAAATGTACCAATCCTAGTTTATCAAAAACCTACAAAAGGGCTAAATACACAAATGTATAATAGTTGAATTTTGATTTTTTTAATTAATATATTCATATACTATTGGCTTATGAATGATGATTAGGAAAATTTTAAACATGAGACTTGGTTTGTTTGATCAGTCCCAATGTTACTTTTGTGAAACAATATTGGACCCTTTATGAATATGACCTGCATTTGACAAAGAGATAAACTTCTCTCAGATAATTAAATTCTTACATGTGTTTAAAAGATAAGCATCTTTGGATTGGAGAATGATGCTATGAAATCCTCTGCTAAAGGAGGGCATTCCTTTATGCCTGTATTTGCTGTCCCTAGACAACTTTGGGAAAAGATTCTGTCAGATTCTGCATCTCCCTACCTTAAAAAGATGCAAATCTGTAGGGAAACAGACTTTATTAATTCCAGCTTCATCATCTTACTTGGATTTTTTGATGTTATTTTTGTCATGATTCTGATCTTGCTTTTTCCTACAAGAAAAAAAAAATTAGAACTGCATTTTGTATCATTTTTACAGGAGTAAACAATCCATAGATTAAATGGTTTGAAACAAGATTAAACAATCTAATTAGGCTGGTAAAATCTTTTTCAAATGGGCAAAACCAATTTCCTTGACTCAAAGCAAAATCTCATGCATGATCAAAGAATAAGGATTCTACTGCATTTGGGTTTTTCCCCATTTTAGGATGTATTAGTCCATTATAAAGCTATTATACGTATTTTACAATTCTCCATGTTTATTTAGTGCGAAAAAAGATTTCAGAATGAATAGGAATTTCATTTCTATTTTAGGCTGGTTTATTAGTTTCCAAGAGGGAAATCTAAAATTAGATTTGGAGAAGAACAGGCAGATTTTAAACTCTGTCATAATTCTGATACACTTGGTCAATAACAGCATTAGGAACATTCTCCACACTGTTGAAACATAGGATATGTTGTTATCAAT